>NW_003852501.1:4458702-4486837 GCF_000181295.1 Otolemur garnettii
GAATATAAATGTCTTAACACAATAACTAAGAAAATGACATGAAGGCTATGTTAATCAGTTTGATGAAAATGTTTCAAATTGTATTTGAAAACACCACACTGTACCCCATGATTGCATTAATGTACACAGCTATCATTTAATAATAATAATAAAAGAGCCAACTTTTAGTTTTGTGAACTCTATCATCTTTGTATTCTCTGTTTTATTTATTTCTCCTTCTCCTTTATTCTTCCTTCCTTCTACTTGTTTTAGGTTTAGTTTTGTCTTCTTTCTTGAAGTACTAAGGTAGAAGATTAGTTTATCAATTTTAGATCTTTCATCTTTCTTAATATAGGCCTTTATAATTTTAATTTATTTCTTATACTGGCATTAACTGCATTCCAATAATTCAATACATTATGTCTTTATTTTCATTTAGACACCTCTAAATGTTTTCTAATTTCCCTTGGGATTTCTTCTTTGACTAATTCTTCCTTGATTGGGCATCTGTTGTTTAATTTTCACACATTTATGATATTCCCCAATTTCCTTTTGTTTTTGATTTATAAATTTGTTCCATTGTGATCAGAGAATATAATTTGATGATTTCAATTATTTCAAACTTACCTAGAGTTGCTTAATGACCGAAAAGATGGTGTATCTTAAAAAAAAAGGATATCACGCATACTTGAGAAAATGTGTGTTATTTTTGAGTTGAATATCCTATCAATATCTTTTAAGTCAAATTGGCTTATAGAATTTGTATTAGTTTGGTAAGATTGCTGTCTTAATCCATTTAGTGTCACTATAAAGGAATATCTGAGGCTGGGTAGTTTATAAAGAGAAGAGATTTATTTGGGTCACTGTTCTATAGGCTATAAAATAAACATAGTGCCAGGATCTTCCTGGATTCTGATAAGAGTCTCAGGCTGATTCTACTCACAGAGGGAGGTAAAGGGGAGCCAATATGTGCAATGACCACATGATGAGAGAGGAAGCAATAGAGAGGGAAAGGTGCCAGGCTTTTTTTAAACAACAAGCCATCATAGGAACTAATAGAATCACGCACCCTTTCCCAGGAAAGGCATTAATATATGCATAAGAGATCCATCCCATGACCCAAAAACCTATAAGGCCCCACCTTCAATATTGGGGATCAATTTTCAAAACAAGATTTGGAGAGTGCAAACAGACAGACTATAGCAGTTGCCATAACAAAGTACCATGGACTGGGGGATTATACAACAAAAATTTGCCTTCTCACAGTTCTGAAGGTTGGAAGGCCAAGAGCAAGGTTTCATCAAGTTTATTTTATTATGAGACCTCTCTTCTTTGCTTATAGATAACCACCTTCTTCTGATGTCTCCACAGGACCTTTCCTCAGTGTGGTTGCATCCTAAATTTGTATTAGGATGCAAACATACCATATTGTATTAAGGGCCAGAAATTACCTCTTAAAGGCCTTATCTCAAAATACAGTAACATGATGGATTAACATAGATTAAGAATCCAATGTATAAATTTGAGTGGGGGGGACTCATTCTGCTCATAACAGTGATTTTCATCTTATATTTTTTGTTGATCTTGAAATTGTTCTATCCATTACTAAAAATTGAGTGTTGTCATCTCCAACTATAATTCTTAAATTGTCTATTTCTCCCTTTAATTCTGTCAGTTTTTATTTTACAAATTTTGGAGTTATGTTCTTAGGGGGTGCATATGTTTATTATTTTTATATCTTTCTTTCTAGATTGACCTTTTCTCATTATAAAATACTAAATCTCTTTTTGTCTCTAGTAACAAATTTTGTCTGAACTTCAGTTTTATCTAATATTAGTATACCTGTCTCTCTTGGTTATTGTTTACATGGTATATATTTTTTAATCCATTTGCTTTCAACCTATTTGTGCTTTTGAATTCAAAATGTGTCTCTTGTGGACACTATATAATTGGATTATAATTTTTAACTCATTTTTCTGATCTCCATACCTTATAATTGGCATTTTAGATTTATTTACACTTAATGCACTTAGTGATAAAATAGGATTTATGTCTACCATTGTGATGTTTGTTTTTTGTATGTCTTATTTCTTTTTCTCTTCTCAATTTCTTTATTAATACTTTCTTGTGTATTCAATAGATATTTTCTAGTGAACCTTATTGGTTGCACCAGGAATTACAAATAACATTTTTACTTTATAACAATTTGGTTTAGATGAACAATATACACAGCGATATACACAAATTTTACTCTTATATAGCAAAGGTAGCCCTTTTGTTCTTCTTTCATCCTTTACATTGTTATTGGTGTATAAGCTATAACTTTGAACACTATGTCCATCAACACAGAATTATAATTATTTCTGATATCTATGTCTTTTAAGTTAAATAAGACAATAAGACCAACAAAAAGTATATTTATGTTGTCTTTTATATTTGCCTACATTTTTACCTTATTGGTGCTCTTTATATCTTTATGTAAATTTGAGTTACTCACTAGTGTTCTTGTACTTCTGCAAGAAAAAAATTCCTTTTAGAATTTTTTGTTTAACAGTTCTGTTAGCAAGAAATTCTTTCAGTCTTTTTTGTTTGTTTTGGAAATCTCTTACTTTTTATTTCATATTTAAAGGACATTTTTGTTGGGTATAAAATTCTTAATTGATAGTTTTGCTTTTAACACGGTGAATATGTTATCCCACTGTCTCATGGCTCCTATGCTTTCTGATGCAGTCAGCTGTTAATCTCATGTAAATGATGAGTCATTTTTCACTTACTGCTTCAAGGTTACTTTTCTTTTGACAGTTTGACTATGATATGTGTAAGTATTAATCTGTGTTTGTCCTGTTTTAAGTTTATTAAATTTCTTATATGTGTAAATTAATGTTTTTCACAAAATCTTGGCAGTTTTGCCTTTTATTTTTTAAATTATTATTTTATCCCTTTTCTTTTTTTCTGAAAATCCTATTAATGTATGAATATATGTTTATACATTTGATAGTGTCCCAAAGGCTTCTGAGGCTCAGTTCTTTTTTTTTTTTTCTGAGTGGATAATTTCAATTGACCTATGTTCATATTTGCTTTTTGTCTTTTATCTTTTGTTTAGTTGTCTTTTATGGTTTCTACCTTTCTTTGATTTTTTTTTGTCTAATTGGTGAAACATTCATCTCATGTTATCCTGTAGTTCCTTTTTTTTTCTTGAGACAGAGTCTCACTATGTCACCTCAGTAGAGTGCTATGGCATCATGGCTCACAGCAACCTCAAACTCTTGGGCTTAAGTGATTCACTTGCCTCAGTCTCCCAAGTAGCTGGGACCACAAATACCTGCCACAACACCCAGCCATTTTTTGTTGTAGTTGTCATTGTTGTTTAGCTGGCCTGGGCAGCATTTGTACCCACCAGCCTGGTGTATCGTGGTTGGCACCATAACCTCTAGTTATTTGAACATATTATGATAGATGATTTAAAATCTGTCAGTTAAGTCTAATATGTGGGTTTCCTCAGAAAGAAATTTTATTGATTATTTTTTCTCTTGTGTATATGGGCCACAGTTTCTTTATTCTTTATATATCATGTAATTTTGTAAAAAAAAAAGAAAACCAGATATTTAAAATAATTTAACTTAACAAATCTGGGAAACATATCCTCCTTCTGTATGGTTTGCTGTTGCCGTTTTATGGATTTTTTAAAATTTATTTTTATTTTTATTTTTATTTTGCAGTTTTTGGCCGGGGCTGGGCCTGAACCCACCACCTCCAGCACATGGGGCCAGCACCCTACCCCTTCAAGCCATGGGGCCACCCATTTTATGGATTTTTAAAAATGAATTCTTTAATGTCTGTGTGTTTCACTGTATTTGAGCATTGGGGTCACTGCCTGTTTAGATTAGGGTTTAGCTAATGATTATATGGATATATTCTTTAATACCTGAAGCAAATAAGCTTCCCTGTTTTCTCTGAGGGGTTTTAATTCATGTTGGGGAATGTCTTCAATACTCAGCCAGTTTATAATTTCATGTGAGTGTTTACTTGGTGCTTGTACAGAGGCTCAAAGTTAGGTGGAGATGAGAATGTAGGACCTTCCCAAGTCTTTCCCAAGCACATGCACATCCCTGAGTGTGTGCACAGCCCTCCACATATATTCAGACTTCTATATTTCTAGGAATGTGCAAGATCATTCAATATCCCCTATAAAATCCCATTTTCACAGCTTGTCCTCTAAAATTTTTTGTTTAGTATATTATTTATCCCGTTTGCTGCCCTCTGCCTTAGGCAGCCATAATGTTCACCAATTACCCCTGATTGTTTTCACCAAATTCCCAAGGGAAAAAGGCTTTTCACATTGATAAAGCTATTAGTCTGGTTAAATAAAGAACATGCTGTAAGGTCTTCCAGAGAACTACCAGATAGTTCAAATGTCAAAAGACAATTCTCTGAGAATTAGACGTTGAAGAAGCCCTGACCTCATCCTATCTCCTTCAGTATCTGCCAGGCCAGTGTGCTGTGAATCTAGGCTTTTTGTCTTCAAGGCTACCATGGAGCTGGGGAAGGAAGATGGAAATAGGCAAGTTAAAATGTCAAAAACTTTGATGTTCTTATTGAGATGTGGTCATTTTTTCTTAAATTCACAATCCCTAGTTTGTTATGAGCCTTTGGTTGCCAGAGTTTTTAAAATGTCAATTCTGATAATTTTTGCTAGTGGTCTCTTGAATTTATGGGGTAGAAAATTTTCAATTTTTTTTCTATGGCATTTTTGCTAATGTCTCTTTATAAATTGATTTTAAATGGCCTTTGACAGATGTATCCTAAATTTTACATTTATTAGATCAGTACTTTAATTTAATATCACATATTTCTAGTGTACATAAAGTATGTTTATTTTAATTAATTAATTTATTTATTTTGAGACAGAGTCTCAAGCTGTCACCCTAGGTAGAGTGCCATGGTGTCACAGCTCACAGCAACCTCAAACTCTTGGGCTTAAGCAATTCTCTGTCCTCAGCCTTCCAAGTAGCTGGGATTATAGGTGCCCACCACAATGTCCAGCTATTTTTTGTTTGTAGTTGTCATTGTTGTTTGGCAGGCCCAGACTGAATTCAAACCTACCAGCTACAGTGTATGTGGCTGGGGCCATAGCCGCTTGAGCTACAGGTCCCAAGCCAAGTAGGTTCTTTTATTGTGAGAGATACAAAATCAATAATATTATACCTAATAATAAATAATCATATTTGGTAATATAATCTCATGGAATTTACTTATATGTCAACTATGTTAAAAGTCCTTTGGGGAGGATAATAAAACATGGAATAAATGAATAATTATAAAATGTGACAATGATCTTTGGGGTGAAATAAAAGTAAAATCATAGGAAGCTGAGATTTTTTATTCAAAAAGTTTCAAAGGTATGATAATAAATGATAACACATTTTGCCATTTTATTTGTAGACTACATTTTGAAGGTACAGTTGTTCTAATGAAATAAAATAATAAATAATTTATTCAGGCAATTTAAAGGAGACATGAGTGAATAAATAAGGTCAGTTTGAAAGTTTTAAGAGAATCTTTATTTTAATTAATTCAATGGAACTGAGTAAACTTCAATGGAATCACTGAAGAAGGAAAATTAGAATTACAGGCCTGTAGAGTTAAAAGGGATTATAGACACCATCTGGTTCAACACTTACATTTTATAGATGAAGTTATGAGATACAGAGAGGTTAAAACACTTGGGTAGAGTTACAGATAAAGGAATGGGCCTAAAATTGAGTACTTTAGACTCAAGACTTGTTTAGACTGAAGTCTACCTCCTATTTCTTTCAAACCATATGTATAACTGCTGTTAATTCCTATCATGACAATAGTTTGTTACATGGATTTGGGTTTGTTTAACATAAAGTTTCAGAAGGCCTAGCCAAAAGTTCAAAAATTCTGTTGTTATTGCCTTTTAGCATTTCTTCCTCTTTTGTAAATAGAGAATCTCTCAATACTACGAGTCAACACATATTTATTAAATACTGTAAATTCAAGGCACTTTGCTAGGCAATAGAAATACAAAGAAAAATATGTCACAGCCCCGCCCTAAAACATTTTGCAGCCAACTTGGAAGAACAGCTATTGTAAATCAATGAATCACAGTATAACTTGGTGAGTGCCATTCTTTTGGTATGAACTGAACATCCATCAATTCTTACTTGAGGAGTCTTGACAGGTTTAGATAGATAAATAACATCTTGATCCAGTAAAAATGAATTGTAGAGTTTTACACACAAGGAAAGAGTGGGTAAAGAATAAAGGACGAAGGAGCTGCAAGGGAAGCAATAGCATATGCAGACTGGGAAGTGGCATTAAGGACTGTTGTGTCCATTCCTTGTGATTCTAAGGAAGTTAAAGAAGGCAGAGCCGAAAGATGAGGCTGGATAGATCTGACAGGCTCCAATTGGGAGGGCTGTGTTCTTCCTGATTGTAATCCCAGCCAAGAGTTGCAGTAGCTACCATGGTGCGCTTTGCCAGACAGATTCTCCTTCAGGACTGAGTTACCCAACTCCACAACAGTTCTGAAAAGTGTTGGCAGCTTTGCCTGAAGCAGAAAAAAAATCCCTCATCTATGACTTTCCCCACTATTGATGTAGCCTGCATTCAGTGACTACCTCAGGACAGTTTGAAGACTCTACCGTTTTCTGTCATGGTAAGTTAGCACTGCAGAGCCATCCCAGTTCCAGAGCAACACTGGCATTAGTTGACACATTTGCTTTGACTGCACAGCAGGTAAACTACTCTCTTGCCCAATCCTACTGTCTTCACTTCCCAACAAGCACTAAATCCAAGGTCACCTCCCACATACATGCCCTGCACACACACAGATCATTATCTCAAATTCAGTGTCCTAGATAATCTGATCCAGGACAAAAGTCATATTTTATTTTTTAGGCTACTTTTGGATTATATAACAATTAGTAAAACATTTTTGAGCATTTTGAGCTACTTTTGGATTATATAACAATTAGTAAAACATTTTTGAGCATTTTGAACTATGTATACTTATAATGTTACATATTAAGAATAAATATCATTAAATTAATTAATCTTAAAAATATTAATATAACAAGTACAAGTTTGTAAATTGCTAGAAGTTGTAATTTTTTCCCCTATACACTAATGAATAATGCATACTCCATAGCCTTGCAAAAGCTTCCATTGATCTTGGCAGAGATCTGTGTTAGGCCAAATAATGCCCTCCAAGTATACCTATGTCCTAATCCAAGGAATCTGTAAATATATTTGGATGCCACATACATGGCCATGAATCAGCAAATTAAGGTGGCAGATTGAATTAAAGTTGTTAATCAACTGACTTAAATTTAAGAGAATATCTTGCCTTATCTAAGCATATTTAATATAATCACGATGGTTCTTAAAAGTAGAAGAGGGAAACAGAAAAAAGGTTGGGTTCTGTAATATGAGAAGATCTGATTTGAAGATAGAGGAAGGGGGCTAGGAACCAAGGAATGTGTGTGACTCTAGAAGATAGAAAATGGAAGGGAATAGATTTACTCTTCCCTTCAAAAGGAACACAACACTGCCAACATCTTGACTTAAGCCCATTGAGACCCAAGACTCACCCCTGTAAGGAAATAAATTTATGTTTTCTTTATCCATTCTTGTTTGTTTTGGTAATTTGTTACAACAATAGAAAACTAGCAGAGCCAAGAAGTGATTTCAAAAAAAGAAAAACCATGATTACATGTGTTTGTTTGTTTGTTTGTTTGTTTTTGGAAAGATAACTCTGGTTGGCAGGTGGACAATATCCCTAAAGGCAGTGAGATCATTCATCTGCTAGGAAGGTGTTTGAGGGCTGAACCAGGGCAACGTGGCCTTGATGAAAGGCACAAAGTTAGAAGACATTCCTGCGGACACCCTCTTCAAATTAACAACAACAATTTAATAGAGGGCTTTTGGGCCTATTATCTGTCTTTGATTCCCTAACAAGAATAAAAACTTTGGAACTGCTGGAGTGTATATTAATCTGAGAGCCACCATTGGGGGGAGAGATTTTTGGTGAATATTCTAGTCTAGAACAATATAAAATAGGATTGTATTCTTCTTCCTTTTTCATATTTAATGATGTAATATATCATGTATACGAGGAATGTATATCTTATAAATTATTGCATTTTTAAAGAATCAAGTGAAAACCCTTGTATCCAATTCTCACTTAAGGCAAGAAAATGTCACTAATACCTTCTAAAGACCTTTGCCCATCTTTCAATTTGCATTCTACCAGCTTATATTTTTTTTTAAAGAAGTTCTTAAGTCTTTGTATTTCTTCCAAAATAAAATCTATAGGATACTTCAAAGAAAAACAGTTTTCATACATGGCATTTTTATTTCCACTTAATTTTACACATTTAAAAGTTTTCCTTTGCGATTTTTTCCTATGAGCTTCCCAGAATGAATTTTGGAATTTAGAAATGTGTAATTCTTTGCTCTATAAGCTATTTGTTATGTTACTAATTTCTAATTCATTGGTTTTTAAGAAGAGAATGTAAGATGTAGATTATGTAATTTTTGCTGAGTTGATGTAAGAATTTCTGTGAAATTAAGTTTTACAAATATAACGTATTCTTGAAAAATGTGTAATTTTCCTGATGTTGGATGGAAATTTGTTATGTTACTAATTTCTATTTGTTATGTTACTAATTTCTAATTCTTTGGTTTTTAAGAAGAGAATGTAAGATGTAGATTATGTAATTTTTGCTGAGTTGATGTAAGAATTTCTGTGAAATTAAGTTTTACAAATATAATGTATTCTTGAAAAATGTGTAATTTTCCTGATGTTGGATGGAAAAAGCATAACCTTTTTCCATTAGGTTATGCTTCTTTTTGCTGTTTAGATGTTCTTAAATACTTTTTATTCTATTTATCAACTTACCATTTATTGAGATGTATGAAACTTTTCACTGCAATTGTGAATTTATTAATTTTACCTTACAGTTTTATCAGATTTTGTATGTGTGTGTGTATATATATGTGTATATATACACATATATATATATACATACACACACACATATATATATATATATATTTTTTTTTTTTTGTAGAGACAGAGTCTTACTTTATCACCCTCAGTAGAGTGCCATGGCATCACACAGCTCACAGCAACTTCCAACTCCTGGGCCTAGGTGATTCTCTTGTCCCAGCCTCTCAAGTAGCTGGGACTACAGGCGCCTGCCACAATGCCCAGCTATTTTTGTTGTTGTTGTTGCAGTTTGGCTGGGTCCAGATTTGAACCTGCTAACCTCAGTATATGTGGCCGGCACCCTACCCGCTGAGCCACAGGCTCTGCCCTGTTTGATGTATTTTTAGGCTAAGTTATTTGGTGAGTTCAAGTTTAGAATTGTGCATCTTCTTGGTGAATTGAAACTTTTATTATAATAAAGTGATTTTTTCATTTTGGGTTTGCTATGGTATGAATATTTGTCCCCTTTAAAACTCATATTGAAATTTAATCTCCAATGGGGCAATATTGAGAGATGGCCTTTCATGGTGATTAGATTATGACAGTTCTGCTCGAATAAACATATTCGTCCTTTCATGGACTCATGGACTAATGGGTTCCTGGAATCATGGGTTATCATGATACTAGGACTACTGTCATTATAGGAAGAGAAAGAGAAATCTGAGCCAGCATGCTCAGTCCCTTCACATATGATACCTTTTGCTGCTGCCTTGGACCCTGAAGGGGATTCTTACCAGCAAGAACGCTCTCATCAGAATCTGCCCTTCGACTTTTGACTTCTCAGCTTCCATAAGCATAAGAAATAAATTCCTTTCCTTTGTAAATTACTTGTTTTCAGGTATTCTGTTATAAGGAACAAAAATGAACTAAAATAGATTATTGTTATTTTTCCTTTGAAATGTTTCCCTAATATTGATGTAGCTACACAAATTTTCTTCAGGTTAGTATTTTTGATGTATCTTCCTGCATGCTTTAACTTTTAAAGTTTCTAAATACAGGACTACCACATTTTATTTCAGTCTGCCTTACTGTGCTTCATAGATATCACCTTTTATATGATTTGAAGGTTTGTGGCAAACCTGTGTTAGGCAAGTCTATTGGGACTATTTTTCCAACATATGTGTACCCTTCATGTATCTGTGTCACATTTTGGTAGTTCTCATCATATTCTAAACTTTTCCATTATGATTTTATCTGTCATGATAATCTCTGCTGTCATTGATGTCTGAGGTCACTGTAGAAATTGTTTGGAGTGCTATGAATGAAACATGCTCACATAAGATGGTAGATGTAATCAGTAAGTGCTGTGTCTGTTCTGACTGCTCTACTGACAGGTTATACCCCCACTTCTCTCTCTCTCACTCTCACCTCAGACCTCCCTATGTCCTAAGACACAATGATATTGAATTTGGACTAGTTGATAACCCTACAGTGGCCTCTAAGTGTTCAAATGAAAGGAAGAATCACATACCTTTTCACTCTAAATTGAAAGTTAGAAATTATTAATATAGTGAGGAAGGCATGTCAAAACCAAGGACAGACTGAAAGCTAGACTTGTGAATCTGTAAACACAAAGAAGCTTTTGAAAAAAATGAAGGTGCTACTTCAGTGAGTACACATTCGATAAGAAAGCAAAATGGATTTATCACTGATGGGGAGAAATCTTGAGTGGTCTGGATAGCAGATTCAATCAGCCACAAAGTCCAATCCAGAGCAAAGCCCTAACTCCATTCAATTCTTTGAGAATGAATGAGGTAAGGAAGCTGCAGAAGAAAATATTGAAGATAGCAGAGGTTGATTCAAGAGATTTAAAGGAAGAAGCCATCTTTATAATATAAAAGTGCAAGGTGAAGCATAAAGTTACCGATAAGATCTAGCTAAGATAATTGATAAAAGTGGCTGCACAAAACAATAGATTTTCAATGTAATTGAAATAATCATCTATTGGAAAAAGATACCATCTATGACTTTAATAGCTAGAGAGAATTCTTCAAGTGTTTTCCCCACACGTTCTTCTGGTATTTTTATAGTTTCATGTCTTAAGTTTAAATCTTTAATCCAGTGAGAGTCTATCTTAATTATTGGTGAAAAGTGTGGGTCCAGTTTCAGTCTTCTACAGGTTGCCAGCCAGTTTGCCCAGCACCATTTGTAACATAGGGAATCTTTTCCCCACTCAGTGTTTTTAATTGGCTTGTCAAAGATCAGGTAACAGTAAGTAGCTGGATTCATCTGTTGGCTCTCTATTCTGTTCCATACATCTATATCTACCCTGGGCAATTAAGCAACATCAATAATACACTATTGGAACCTGATCAAACTAAAAAGCTTCTGCACAGCCAAGAATACAGTAAGTAAAGCAAGCAGACAGCCCTCAGAATGGGAGAAGATATTTTCAGGTTATGTTTCTGACAAAGGTTTAATAACCAGAATCCATAGAGAACTCAAACATATTAGCAAGAAAAGAATAAGTGATCCCATCTCAGGCTGTGTAAGGGACTTGAAAAGAAATTTCTCTAAAGATGATAGGTGCATGGCCTACAGATATATGAAAAAATGCTCACCATCCTTAATCATCAGAGAAATGCAAATCAAAAACTACTTTGAGATATCACCTAACTCTAGTAAGATTAGCCCATATCACAAAATCCCAAAACCAGAGATGCTGGCATGGATGTAGGGGAAAGGGAACACTTCTACACTGCTGGTGGAAATGCAAACTAATGTGTTCCTTTTGGAAAGACGTCTGGAGAACACTAAGAGAACTAAAAATTGACCTGCCATTTGATCCTGCAATTCCTTTATTAGGTATATATCCAGAAGACCAAAAATCACATTACAACAAAGATATTTGTATCAGAATGTTTATTGCAGCCCAATTCATAATTGCCAGGTCATGGAAGAAGCCCAAGTGCCCATCAATCCACAAATGGATCAATAAATTGTGGTATATGTACACCATGGAATACTATGCAGCCCTAAAGAAAGATGGAGACTTTACGTCCTTCATGTTTACATGGATGGAGCTGGAAAATGTTCTTCTTAGCAAAGTATCTCAAGAATGGAATAAAAAGTATCCAATGTACACAGCCCTATTATGAAACTAATTTATAACTTTCATATGAAAGCAATAACCTAATTGTAGCCTAAGAATATGGTTAGGAAGGGGTTGAGTGGAGGGAGGGTGATTGGAGGGATCACCTCTATGGTTTATCTTACAAGGGTACAAGTGAATCTTCCTAAAAGTAGAATATAGATGTCTTGACACAATAACTAAGAATATGACATGAAGGCTATGTTAACTAGTTTGATGAAAATATTTCATATTGTATATGAAAACACCACACTGTACCCCACAATTGCATTGTTGTACACAGCTATGATTTAATAATAAAAAAAAAAGCTAGAGAGAAGTCAGTGCCTGGCTTCAAAGCTTCAAAGGTAAGACTGACTCTCTTGTTACAGATTAATGCAGCTGGTAAATATAAGCTGAGGTCAATGCTCATTTACCATTTCAGAAATCCTAGGGCTTAAGAATTGTGTTAAATCTACTCTGCCCATGCTGTATACATGGAACAACAAAGCCTGGATGACAGCACATCTGTTTACAGCACAATATTTCAAGCTCACATTGAGACTTACTGCTAAGAAAATACTATTCTTTTCAAAATGTTACCATGATACACCTAGTCACCCAGGATCTCTGATGAGATGTACAAGGAGATGCATATTGTTTTCTTTTCTTTTCTTTTCTTTTTTTTTCAATTTCTGACCAGGGCTGGGTTTGAACTCACCACCTCTGGCATATGGGACTGGCACTCTACTCCACAGGCAACACCCAAGGCATGTTGTTTTCATACCTACTAACATAGCATCCATTCTGGGCCCATGTATCAAAAAGTAGTATTGACTTTGAAGTCTCATTATTTAAGAAATTCTTTTTGTAGAGTTATAGGTGATGATAGATCAATCATAGATGATGATTCTTCTGATGAATCTGGGCAAAATAAATTAAACCCTTCTAGAAATAATTCATTTTTTAGGTGCCATTAAGAATATTTATGATTCATGGGAAGAGGGCAACATATTAACATTAACAGAACTTTGAAAGAAGTAGATTCCAACACTCCTAAATGTCTTTCTAGGGTTTGAGACTTTAGTGGAGGAATAACAGAAGATCTGGAAACAGCAGGAGAGCTAGAATTATAAGTAGAGGCTGAAGATGGGAATGAATTGCTGAAAGCTCATAATAAAAAAATAATAATGGAGGAGGAGTTGCTTCTTAAGGATGATCAAAAAAAGTGGTTTCTTGAGATGGAATCTACTCCCGGTGAAGATGCTGAGAACAATGTTGAAATGAACAAAGGATTTAGAATTTGCACATACTTAGTTGATAAATCAGCAGCAGAGTTTGACAGGATTGACTCCAATTTTGAAAGAAGTTCTACTGTGTGTAATATGCTATTAACCAGCATTATGTGTCTTTTAGAAATCACTTCCAGAAGGAAGCATCAATCAATGTGGCAAATTTAATGGTGTTATTTTAAGAAACAATGTCCATTCCAACCTATAGCAACCACCATCCTGGTCAGTCAGCAGTCTTCAACAACTTACTTATAGGCTTAGATGATCTTCAACAATTTTTAGTAATAAAGAATTTTTTAATGAAGATATGTAGATTTTTAGACATATGTTATTACATAATTAATATACTATGATATGGTATAAATGTAACATGTATGTGTACTGGGGAAACCAAAAATATTTGTGCAACTCACTTTATTGTGATATTTACTTTATTGCTGTGGTCTGGATCCAAACCTGCAATATCCCTGAGGTATATTTGTACAAATAATTTAAATGTCTCTAGCAACTACTGATTTATGTCTACTCTAACATTTCTCTATTCTCTGAATATCTTAGTCTATAATTTTTTATGATTATTGGCAATATGCCAATGGATTGGCAATGGATTAAATTTTATTCTTTATTTTTTAGTAATACATAATAGTTGTACATATTTTTAGCATACAGATAGTAATTTGTTACATTCATATAATGTGTAAAGATTAAATCAGGAATCAAGTTTTAGTTATTTGGCTAAAAATCAATTTCTGATTTTAGTTATTTAACTTTGTATTATCAATTTGATGTCCATTTATTATGTTTTTTGTTGTGTTTATTTGAATAGTTTTATTCTGTTTTTTTAACACTCACCTATTTTTTTTCTATTTAATTTTTCTTTAAAGTTTTAATGTTAGAAGTCTATGTGTAATTAAAAAGTGTAATAAGTGGTATATTCTAGACCAAATACTTTATAATGTCATAAATTTAATTGTCTCACTTTTGAGTTATATGCTATTTTTGTCTAGGATTTGAAATTTCATTTTCTTAAAAAAAACACCTAGATTAGACAGAGATTTAATTGTATATAGCCAATATTGAGTTATATGTATTAAGTCATATATTTAACATGTTAATTGTGCAATATTTCTTTTTATTTTAGATCAATCTTGTTGTTTTCCTCCTTTTAAAAGTATATTCTTAGTGGTTATTTTGGTAATAATTCATACTAAATAGTTCCTTTTTCCTCTTAAAATTTTTATTTTGTCTTTTTTCTTAAAATAAATTTATATTGTCATTCAATTTGATTTTAGTGGTTATTTTCTGTCAGTATAGTAAAGATAATATCTCTTTGTCTTTTGATTTGCATTATTGAGTTTGGGGATTCTGCTCTTAGTCTAATGATTGTTGGTTTGTAGGCCATTTATTTTGTTTCTGATATTCTAAAAATGTTCCCTTTTGTCTTTGGTGCTCTGTCACCTCATGCTAGAGTTTCTAGCAATGGATTTGCTAAAGTCATCCTTATTTTGCTTTTGTATTATGAAACCTGCCTATTTTCCTTCTTCCTTTCTTTCTTCTTCATTCTTTCCTTTTTATCTTTCGTCCTGTTGTTTGTTGTTATCATTTATGTTCTAAAACGTTCTCAGGTGATAACTCTGAATATTTTTTTCCTATTTTACATTATTTTTCCTGGAACTCTGAACAGGTACATATCAATTAGTTTACTTTGTCTTCCATGTCTACAAATTTCTCTTGTATATCTTATACATTTTTGTGTTAATTCTGGGAAGCATTCCCAAAATGATTTTTCAGTTCATCAGTTGTCTCTTCAACCCTATTGATGCATGGTATGTTTAAATTTCTAATTTCTATTGTGATATAACTTTATCTCCTATCTGTGTTTCTTTCTAATCTAGAGATGATTATGTTAATATCATGTATTCCTTGGTCAATTTTTTTAGATAATTTTTTATATCCTTAAATACACTTTGTAGTTATATCTCATAATTCTAATATTGGCAGACTATATTAGTCTAATTCAATTTTTATGTTGTTTCTGCTAGTTTTCACTCACACTGAGTTTTTCCTTTATTTGTTTTGTGGTATTTTTGTTATCAGTATATGATCACTAAAACTTAGTCTGTAAAAACATTTTTAGACCTAGATTTCAGAGACTTTTTATGCTTCCTCCATCATTTACCTGGAACATTTTTAAACAGGGACATTCTAAAAACTAAACATTCTACTTTGATTTTTGAGGTGATAGAACTAAATGCATAGGGGAACCTGTGGCCTGGGGAGCCACATGTAGCCTTCTGGATCCTTAAGAGTGGCCTATTGACTGAATCCAAATTTTAATTCCTTTAAATAAAGAGATTAGTTCTGTGAAGTTTGGATTTGAAGGGGCTGTACTTGGGGATGTGGAGGACCACAAGTGGCCTTGTGGCCTCAGGTGCCCCACCCATTATCTAAAACCTTCCTGAAGGTCAGGCACTATCTTTTCCATCTTTATATTGTAGGAGCTGAGCATTGTTTTTGAAATATATTAGACACAGAATAAATCTTTGTTGAATAAGTGAAAGTAAACTTCAAATTAATAAAAAGAAAAAATAACACTTTGCTATTTGCTGATGACTTGATCTTAGCATCACATTTCAGGCCCAATTGCAGAGAATAATTGAACATATTTTTCAGTTCTTATAAGTAGAAACAGTTACAAACAAATTACTGCTCAAACCAAAATAGTTGCTATTGACAGAAACTTTTTAGCATTATCCAAATGGGTAATATGAAGCAACATATTCAACAAACATGATCATTAAATGGAGATGCTAGAATGTGCAGCTTAATCAACCCAGTGGGTTTCTTTGAAAGTAGTTCTCTCCAAAAGTCAAAGTTAATTTCAGTAGAAAAGAACAGCTAATAATGCTCACCTCCAAGCCTCTCTGTCCTTGACTCTCATTTAATACACAATTAAATAACACATAATTTTCGGGTTTCAAGGAAGTGGCCTGTTGGTGCAATTGAGCAGATCTAAACTTGTTCCTTTGGTGAAGTATAGATTCCCTGTTAGAACTTTTGCTGCACAAATTTGTAAATCTTGGTTAGAATATAAGCCCATCTTGTTGATTAACAACAGTTTGTCATCTACACCCTGGCATCTCAAACTTTGGCTTTTATTTTGATCAATAACACAAAATACTTCTATTTTAGTCACTTTTTAGTTTCTTATCCTTTGCTAAATATCCAAGTAAGAAGATAAACATTCAAAAAGAAAAAAAAAATATGTGACATACTCTTTATTCTTCCAGGTTCCAAAACCTCTGTCATCATATTAATTAGATTATTAGGAAGTCACTTACTTAGAGTTTATTTCCTGTATTTCCATAGAAAAACTTTTATAGAACTACCCTTCAACAAGTCTTTCCTTTTATTGAAGGTTGGTACAAAAAATTAGAATGCATTTTCTTTTTTTTTTTGTTATTGAGGGCATAGCTGATTCTAAACTCACGTAATAAATTGCTTCTTATTTATGTAAGACATATTTATTGAACATTTATATGCCAAGAGAAGTATGAGTTGTAAAGAACTAATGGAATAGTATTTATTAGATAATTCAAATTATGTAGTGCATTCCCTCTTTGTTTTTGCTACCAGAAAACTTGGACTTAATTTCTGGGCTCAATGGCAATTATTTTCTTCAGCTTAGCATTTATGGTAAAATTCTTTCTACTTTGCTCTTTTAATGCACTCCCAATTTCTACTCTCTTCTCTGACTTTTATTATTTTACACTTATTCATACGGTCTTACTCAGTTTTACACATTTATATTTAGTGTTCTAACTAGGCATAGGCAAGGTTGTGTATAATAAATAGTGGTAAAGCAACATAGCACCTTTATTCTTTATCAATAGAAGTCCAGGATGATATTAAAAGTCTTAAAGACCAAGGAAAAATACACCAAGAATTTATGATTTAAATTAACTTAGTGTTATATAAAAAAATAAACTAGAATCTCTGAGCTATGCAAACTTGAGCTGGTGAACAAGGCAACTATGTTTGAAGGGCTTAGCTGCCTTTCCTTGGTTCTACTGTATCATGAGATCAGATGAAAAAGCTTTGATAAAATGACACCTATAGCATGAGAAAGGCCATTTGCCTGTGCCACTATTTCTGGTCCACTAAAAATAAGTCAGGGATTAGAAGCTATATTTTCTTTTGCCAGTTGGACATGATAATAGAATGGGTTACTTAAATGTCTATTGTTAAAATAAGGCCATGCCAAGATTAACGTAAGGATTTTAATAAGAGCTATTTACGTATTATCTGCTAGCAAAGAAGTAATGACGATGATTTATTTAAACAAAATCATAATCATTTAGAAACAATAGCAATAGCCATACCGAATTGTGGCACAGCAATAAAGAGGGTAGATATTTTAGAAGAAAGATAAATATTCTACCTTATATTCACGTAAACCAGATAGTGTATGTGGATCATTCCCACAATTATCTTCTTCAGTTACTACATATGTAGTGCCTAAGGCAAGAATATTAACTAAGATTTTTAAGCCAATTCTAAAGTCCTTGACACAGTAGTTAAACAGATTTACTGATATCATCATGTCCATAGCTAGGATAATAACAAATGATTAATAAGTGAAAATTTTAATGAGTACAGACATACTTGGGAATATTTGGAGAGAATGGGTAGGGAATGAGCTAGGGCAGGCATCCTCAAACTACAGCCCGCGGGCCACATGCGGCCTACCGAGGACATTTATCCGGCCCTCTGGATCATCCAGCGGTTAATGTTGTCTGGGCAACAGGAATCTTCTGGGGTATGAGCTGTTAATCACAATGCTGAGAATGGCTGACGAGATGGAGACTGGAGCCCTCTGCTGATTCCAGCGGTGTTTTTGCTGCTGCTGCTGCTTGTCCTGCTTAGCAGCTGACTCATCCTGGGGCCCGCAGTCCGGCCCTCCAGTGGTCTGAGGGACAGTGAACTGGTCTGCTGTTTAAAAAGTTTCAGGACCCTTGAGCTAGAGAGTTGTTATATCTATGACATTTCAATTTTTAGAAAGTAAAGAAAATACAATAAATAAACAGGGAAAACATTACATTTCTTTAATCTGCATTACAGCTATATAAGGGTCTGTTGTAATATTTTCTTGATTGAAATATTTAATTTCCAATAATTATATTTTTAGTTAACAATCCTCTGTATTTGTAACTCTATAATTTGTCCACATTTCTAATATGGCAGTAAGGGGTTTAGTAGTTGAGTGATGTCTCCCCCACAAAATTATGTCCATCTAAAACCTCAGAAAATGACCTTATTTGGAATAAGGTCTTTTGCAGATGTAATTGTAGTTTTAAGATGAGAGTAAGATGAATCATTGTGGATTGGGTGAATTCACTGGTGAATGTCCTTATAAGGGACACAAAAGAGAAGGGGAGAGATGCTGTGAAGGTGGAGGCACAGAAGGGAGTGATGTGTCCACAAACAAGCAATGCCTGGAGTCACCAGGAGCTGGAAGCCTGGAAGAAAGACACTTTCCTCGTGCCTGCAGAGGGAACACCTTGTAGTCTACTGACACCTTGATTTAGGACTTGGCCCCCACAACTCTGAGAGAATAAATTCCTGCTGTTTTAAGCCACCAAGTTTGTGGTGAATCATTATGACAGTCCTAGGAAACAAATGCATGTGGAAATCTAAGATTCCAGCTTTATTTCCAGACTCTCGTTCATCATATGTTAACTTCTAGAGAGATTTCAGGAAGCCAAAGGAGTGGGGATTCAGGCCTTGCCAACCTGCCAGCTGGTGGGTCACGTATAGCAACTTGGAGTCATTTTAAATGCACAGGAAACAATGCCTTTCCCTGCAACAATAAAGATAGATGGTCTCTGAGATGGTGAGAAAAAGAAAGTTCTTTTTCAGAGAGTTTTGAAAACTTTTCAGACTTCTTAGTTATGTCTCCTTTACCAGTGTGAGTCTGATCCTGAAATTAAACTCAGGTTGCCAGGGGAATCTCACACTTGACTGAGTTCTGACATGGGTGGAGGAAGATGAAATATGGGACTCAGGAGGTTTGTGGTGGACTCATTGTCATATTGAACACTGAGCATGAGGCCAGTACGGTTCCAGTTCCTGAGAACATGGAAATCTCTGGAGATAAGGCAGGAAAATGTGTAGGTCAGTTGATTTTGTTGAGTCCTCGCCTGGCAGAGACAGCGCTAGAGCTGGCCGCCTAGGCCTCAACGCCCCAACCCTCTGCACCTCACAGCTGAGTGCTCCAGGACAGGGATCATGTGTGTCCTTGGCTGTGGCTGGTTAGGGCTGAGCCTCAGCTGGCACTGGCAAGGAAGCTTGTCTTATGCTTCTCCACTTTCTTGGCAGAAAGACCAGAGAAAAACATCAGCTTTGGAACAAGCCGTGCACTGGCGTAGTGAAGCTCACTGCTGTGTGAACAAATCATTTTTCCATCTGTTTGTGAGGCTTGCATGTGTGCTACAGGTCGGTGGGTGTAACCAATCCACCCTGCCCTTTGGTCTTGGTTCCCCAAGTAATTGTTTCTGGGGAAGCCTTAGGTTGCACATCAAGCCTCTGGTATTTATCTGAGTGAGTCAGTGTTTCTCTCTCTTTCTCTCTCTCTCTTTCTTTCTTTCTTTCTTTCTTTCTTTCTTTCTTTCTTCTTTCTTTCTTTCTTTCTTTCTCTCTCTCTCTCTTTCTTTCCTTTCATTTTCTCTTTCTTTTTCTTTCTTCTTCTTTCTTTCTACTCCTTCCTTCCTTTTTCTCTCCCTCCCTTCCTTCCCTTCCTTTCCAGTTTTTCTTTCTTCTTGTGTTATAATTTTCCTCCTTTTACTGGGTGTCAGGTACTGATGGGTGTTAAATAGAGGTCAAGGAGAGGTCAGAGAGGACATGGGGTTGAGAGGTTCTTAAAGCATCTTAAATTCACATTCTTTCTAAAAATATTAAAGAGTCTAAGTCTCCATCCATGAGATGTGGAATAAGGTGGTTTAATTCAAACAGGAGGATGTTTAGTGGGGACCTACAGCACCACCGGGAGCCTGCCAGGTGCTGCAGGGGGTCAAACATCTGTGTCCTCTTATGAGTATTCAGAGAACTTTCTCCTGACACTTTGGCCTGTGACAAAGAAAATATGCCGTTCTTGTATACAAAACCCTGACAGTACTACTGGTACACAAGGAGATTTGCCAGAGGGAAAATGATTAAGAAAAGAGGCAATGTATCTAAGTAAAGAATTTAGGGGAAAGAAGGGAATAGCTGGAGTAAAGGTTTATTTATATCAGAAATGATTCTGAAACTGAATCTTGCATATGGGCGTTATATGGTTAGTTTGAGAAAACAAAGGACATGCCAGCCCTAAGGCACAGAATAAGCAAAAGGACATAATATACAGAGGAACACGAGGACCTTCATGGTGGGCAATGGTAGGAAATAAGCTTATTTCAAAAAGATAGTGAAGCTTTGCCACTTTTTGGTCCCTGCCATAGTCCTAGCTGGGCTGTTCTTTGACCAAACATGGCCAGGTGTCTGGGACCAGGCTTGTGACCACCACAGCTCTCTTTTCTGCAGGCACACTCTGTACCTTAACTGGGATCCTGTCCCCATGTCTAGACACAGCTGAACCGTTCAGTAACACTGTGTCCATTTCCCCCTGGTTCCTGTAGGACCTCCATGGCTGTGAAGGTTTGCTCCTCTCAAGTTCCTTCTCTGCTTTCAGCACAGCCCCGGGAGTGCCTTTGGGAGCCCCCTCCCCACACCCGGAGACAGCGTGGCTTGTCTCTCCCTTGCCCCGCCCCTGAAGAAGTACCAGTTCTTGCCATAACTAATTCCTGTTTGAAAAAGTGATCTAATTTTTCCAGAAAATGATCTTTCCGTCTCATCACCACCACAGAACCATTCCTTTCTCCTTTTCAAATGAGTTTCACCATAAGCCTGTCAAGGTTTTTCAAATTCTAAAACAAATGAAGAAAACGTGCCTGTTAATCCAAAGAAAGGTGTCAGAAAAGGAAATCACTTGTCTAACTCTTTTTCCCCCAAGATTGGCACATTTCACTTTTTAAATACACAACTAAAATTTTCAAAGATGTTTATCTTATTTATTCCAATTTTCTCTAATTATTGCTTTTTTAAAAAAAATGTAGCTTCTGTTCTTCAATAGAACTGAAATCATCCCTAAAATGTCATCAAAGGCATTCTCTTTGCTCCCTCCAGTGGGTCCTGCCATGTGTGAGTTCTCCTGTGTTTTCATCACAGCATGTCGCAGGGCTAACCATTCTCTTCTGGGTGTACACCCTGTTCTCTCCCTATTTTTCTCTTTCTGACATGGATAATCCACCTTATTCTCTGAGTATCTTTCCTTTCCCATTCTCCAATTCAGATGTGTTCCTAGTGTTTGCATTTATGCCCTTTCTGTTCACTATTTCGTCCACATCATTTTAGTTGGGACCACTCTGTACGTGACTTCAACTCTCCATCCCAAATCTTTCATTCTCTTTTAAACTTGCATTCCCTAGATTGTACCTTATCCTTAATGTAGTGAGTTCTAAACTGTCACTTTTATTTCCTCAGACATGCTACTGTTGCCTCTTAATTACTCTATTCTTAGAAATAGGGAATGGAAATGTATACATTCATTTATTCTCTAAATTCTATTAGTCATCAATTCCTAGTCTGGAAAAGTATTTAGTATTTTTTGTTTTTGTTTAGTATTTTTATTACCCCTACCCTGCATCTTTCTGTCTCATTTTTAAAGCAGATTTGTTGAAATATAAACCACATACCATACAACTCACCCATTTAAAGAATACAACTCAGTAGTTTTGGTACTATTAATTTTCAAAATTGTGGCAAAATACATACAACATAAAATTTGCCATTTTGGTCCTTTTTAAGTATATAATACAATGGCATTAGTTATTCGTTATGTCATACAGTAATCATAACCATGTATTTCCAACTCTGTGACCATGAAATAATACCTTCCCCCAGTCTCTCCTTTCCCTCTGGCCCCTGCTAATCTGTTAATCTATAATCTACTTTCTATGAATTTACCTATTCTAGGGACCTCATTAAATGGAATCATGTAATATTTGTTCTTTTTCTCTGTCTTATTTCATGTAGCATAATCTTTCCAAGGTTCATCCATGTTGCAGATGTATCAAAATGTCCTTTCTTCTCCTGGCTGAGTATTTCATTGTGTGCACATACCACTTTTTGCTTCTTCATTCATCTGCTGATAGACACCTGGGTTGTTTCCATCTCTTGGCAACTGTGAATAGTGCTGCAATGAACATTGGTGTACAAGTATCTCTCTCATCAAGTCCCTGCTTTCAATTCCTTTGGGCATATACCTAGGAGTTGAATTGCTAAATAACATGTTTAGCTTTTTAAGAAGTGATCAAACAGTTTTTCATAGTGTCTGCAACGTGTTACACGCCCATCAGCAATGTATAGGGTTCCAACTTGTGCACATTCTTGGCAACACTTGTTATTTTCCCCTTTCTCCTCCATCATAGCCATCCTAGTGTCAAGTGGTATATATGTCGATTATTATCATCAGATTCCTGGATTATTATAATCATTACTTAACTGATGTCTCTACTTTCATATTTCTTTCTTTATATATATGGCCCTGTAATGCTATATTTCCTTACATGCAAAAAAAAAAAAAATCATCTGACCAATAACTTTTGATGAGCTGGCTGCTCATTACCTTTTGAAAAAAAGAAGTCTAAACTCTACTGGACTATAATATTTGCCATTTTCTTGGCCCTGATCTACCCTACATGTAAATGGGGAGAAAAATATCATGTATATTGTCAGATATTTAGAAAGAATTATTAAGATGTGTAACTTGGGTGGTACCTGTGGCTCAGTGGGTAGGGTGCTGGCCCCATACACTGAGGGTGGTGGGTTCAAACCCGGCCCCGGCCAAACTGCAACAACAACCACAACAAAAATAGCCAGTGGTATAGGTACATCATGGAATATTATGCAACCATAAAGAAAGATGGAGACTTTACCTCTTATATGTTTACATGGATGGAGCTGGAACATAGTCTTCTTAGCAAAGTATCTCAAGAAAGGAAGAAAAAGTATCCAGTGTATTCAGTGTTACTATGAAATCAATTTATAGCTTTTTTATGAACCCAATTATAGCCCAAGAAGAAGGGGAAAGGGGAGAGGGAGGGGAGTGGGGAAGGATGGGTGGAGGGAGAGTAATTGGTGGGATCACACCTATGGTGCATCTTACAAGGGTACATGTGGAATTTACTAGGTGTAGAATATAAATGTCTAACACAATAACTAAGAAAATGCCATGAAGGCTATATTAACCAGTTGATGAAAACATTTCAAATGGTATATAAAACCAGCACATTATACCCTATGATTGCATTAATGTACATAGCTATGATTTAATAAAAAAAATTTTTTTCAGGTGTTCTGGCAGGTGCCTATAGTCCCAGCTGCTCAGGATGCTGAGGCAAGAGAATCACATAAGCCCAGGAGTTGGAGGTTGCTGTGAGCTGTAACACTACAGCACCCTACAGAGGGCAATAAAGTGAGACTCTGTCTCTTAAAAAAAAAAAAAAAAGATTGTGTAACTCATATTGTGTGCTCAGTAAATGTTACTGCTGAGGAAGTAACATCACCCTAATTGCAGATGAGGGACATGAAATCCTTAAAAGGTAAATAATAATAGTTTAACCAAGACTAATTGCTTAGTCTGAGCCAAAGTCAGGGTTTTCAGCCTGCCAGACTCTGTTCTGAATAAACTAACCCCCTGAATTTTGAAATAAGGTTAATTTACATCCAGAGGAAACTTCAATAGCCAGATAGTCCTGCTGTCCCTGGTTGAAGATCCAGTGTTTGGTTTAGGTCCAGATGTAGAGCATTTGCAAAATCCCTGCCTTATCCTGATAACCTCCTGTCTCGTGTTACCTTGCCAGAGCCTTGGAAATGTTATGCCTTACTTCGGCAGCTATTTTAGACACATCAGTGAAAAATATTCCTCTGTACATATTTGACTTCACACTTAAGGAAGCCCCTTCCTCGCCTGTGCGGCTCTTCCTTTATTTCCTCTTACTATGGTTGTGCTCTACTGTGAGTGGTCCAGCCTCAGTGACGTTTTTTGCCCCAATCCTCTTTCTTTGTGAATATTTTTGAATTTTGCTCTGACATTATACTTAAGCCACCAAACTGGTTCTTTAGCAAGTAATCCTCCCAGACTGGGGGCAACTGATCAAGAGGAATGGAAGAAAGAAATGCAATCCAAATAGGTAATAGTCTCTGATTCAAGTTATTTTTGCCTCTTCCTTGATGGTTTTAAAACTCTTTATCTTATTTACACAATAAGCTCAAAGAACTGAAGCTGCTTTGTTTTCCATGTTCAGAGCAGCTCCAAGCATGCTGTCAACTTTTAATTATTTACGCATGATAACAATAAAAACAACACCAGCAGCAACAAGCAAACGCTGCCATCTGCTACTGCATCACGGTTACCAAGGGTACGTTTTTGAGGCCAGCTGTTCTGGAGGTACTTAACTTTTTCTTGCACTGTTTTCTTTCCATTTGAGGGCACAGGGGCCTGAAAACATTTTTAGAATTTGTTCCCCTACTAGTATGCTGTTAATTTCCATATTATCAACTTATAGCTCTAATATTCTAAGCTCTATGTCATATTTTAAAACTCCACTTGAATACTTTTAAGATTTTCCCATATCCTTTTTACCCAGTGGGGATTAGAACTGCCAAAAGTGTTCCAGATGGCTTTGCACCAGCCTGTGTAAAGCAGTGTTCCTGCCGCCTCAGTCTCACAAGTGAGTGGCCTCATCAGAAACCCAAAGCTGGCCGCCCTCTCCCACCGGCAGGCCTCTGCCAGCATGAGAGAATGGGAGGAGCAGAGCTCTAGACCACTGGATTTTAAATCAGTAACATCTGCACATCTGTTCACTCAACCTCCTGATGCAGAGCAAAGATGGCTTTTTTTTTTTTTTGTTACCTTCATTAAAGATCAAGTCAGCTTTACTTTTCCTCTGTTTTATCCAGTGTTTAGTAGACAGTCTCTTGAGATTTGAACTTCACTGAAGCTTTTTGTAACCAAAATTGGAAGCCAGTTGGTGACAAATTATCTAGCTTCAACTATTTTAAGAAGGATTAAGTGGATAATACTTGAAATATCTTTCCAGCAACTTCTTTTTTTCTAGAAAGGTGAATGTTACAGTAAAATGTGATTTCATTTAAATTAAACTAGATCCTTCACAATAGTATTAAAACTTTCAGAAGTAAATATGTCCTCACTGTAAATGAAAATTCCATAGTTCAGATTATTATGATACTTCAGTATAAAGCTGGAGAGACAGGTCTGCCACATTTTATAGGGGCAAAGGGGAACCTTTCCACTCACCCTGCCCTTGGAAGTTTTACTGAAATATCAACTCATAAAAAGTCAGATCCATAAGAGAAAAGGCATACCAATTTATTAGTACCACGTACATGAGGAAAATCCGAGTGATTGCCCCATATCCCAATAGGGTACAGATATGATAGACTCTGCTTCTTAAAGGAAAGGAAGATGGAGATGTATGGATGATTTCAGGGGGGATAGTAATTGATTTTTAGGAGAATCAATGGGCTTGCAGAGCATACATGGTCTGGGACAAAGTCTTCTGAGCTCACAGAGCAGCCAATGGTTTGTTACAAAATTCTAGCCAAGATGGGTCTGGTGGCTCATGCCTGTAATCCTAGTACTCTAGGAGGCTGAGGCAGGTGGATTGCCAGAGCTCAGGAGTTCAAAAACAACCTGAGCAATAGTGAGACCCATCTCTAAAAATAGCCAGGTGCTGTGGCACCCATAGTTCCAGCTGCTTAAGAGGCTGAGATAAGAGGATTGCTTGTGCCCAAGAGTTTGAGGTTGCTGTGAGTTGTGACACCATGGCACTCTACCAAGGGTGACAAAGTGAAACTCTGTCTAAAAAACAAAACAAAACAAAACAAAACAAAACAAAACAAGACAAAAAACCCACCCCCAAAACAAAAGTGTATCCAGCTCTGTTGCCAGGCTTTCTTTCTGTGATACAGTTTCAGTTAATGAAAACTCAGAGATGAAGGGACCAGAGGTAATTGTTTGCTTCTTTGGTAAATCTGGACTTTAGGCAAATAAGAAAACTTCAGTGAAAAACTTTATCCTGTGTTTTGGGAGAGGTAGAGGATTAAGAGAGGTAAGGAAGGATGAAGAGAGGGCAGGAGGTCAGAAAGACCCTGAGGCTCATTTTTCAGTTCGGCATATTTTGGGGTATTGGTTTCCGAGCCCCAATAATTTAATAATTATTTCAAGTAATTCACAGCTGAACATAGTCCTAGAGGCTATTCAAATTTGGGGAACATTATTTTGTCTGTGGCACAATTAAAAGCAATGAAATAGTGAAGCATGCTGTTACAGGGTTCCCTTTGGAACTGCTGATACATTTGCAAGATTCTCAAGACTGTTCTGAGATCATATTACTCCCCTAAATTTTCTAGTCTGTCATACCCACACTTTCCCCCAACATGGTCTCCAAAGATTTTGCTTTTGGACTTCAGCAAGAAAATAAATGTCATTAGGTGACAGCTCTCTCTATTCTCATCCTTTTACTTTACGTTTTACAAGTAGCTCTACTTGTACTGAACTACTTATTTTCTCGTTCTCAGAATGAAGCCTGTGCCCCTGTTTCTTTCCACTGGAAATTCTTTGACTGTGATTTTGGCAGCAGAAAAGATTGGGGCTGGGGTCAGCCAGACTTTTTATGACTTACTAGCTGCCTCCTGTTGGATTGGTTGCTTCATTTCTCTATTGCCATTAGGGATTGAGATAGGGCTCGAATATGTTAGCTAACAATGAATTCCAAAGTATCTCACATCTTCCAGGGCCTTCTCTCAAGCACCTCTTATTTCTTAGAGATATGTCTTCTCTCTTCCTTGGCTTCTACATTGGTGAGCAAATATACTCATATTTTCTGTTTCTGAAAAACAAATAAAAATTAAACATGGAATCTATTTGATTTTGTTTTGTTTTTAATTAAATCATAGCTGTGTACATTAATGCAGTCATGGGATACAATGTGCTGGTTTTGAAATATTTTAATCAAACTGGTTAACATAGCCTTCACAGCATTTTCTTAGTTACTGTGTTAAGACATTTATATTCTGCATTTAGTAAGTTTCACATGTACCTTTGTAAGATGCACTGTAGGTGTGGTCCCACCAATCACCCTCCCACCACCCAGCCTACCGCTTCCCCTCCCCTCCCTTTCTACATATTCTTGAGCAATAATTGGGTTATAGCTTTCATATGAAAGCTATAAATTAGTTTCATAGTAGGACTGAGTACATGGGATACTTTTTCTTCCATTCTTGAGATACTTTGCTAAGAAGAATATGTTCCAGCTCCATGTAGGTAAACATGAAGGAGGTAAAGTCTCCATCTTTCTTTAAGGCTACATAATATTCCATGGTGTACATATACCTCAATTTATTGATCTATTTGTGGGTCGATGGGCACTTGGGCTTCTTCCATGACTTAGCAATTATAATTGGGCTGCAATAAACATTCTGGTATAAATATCTTTCTTATAGTGTGATTTTTGGTCTTCTGGATGTATACCTAGTAGAGAAATTGTAGGATCTAATGGCAGGTCTATTTTTAGTTCTCTCAGTGTTCTCCAAACATCTTTCCAAAAGGAACGTATTAGTTTGCATTCCCACCAGCAGTGTAGAAGTGTTCCCTTTTCT
>NW_003852501.1:4488915-4497693 GCF_000181295.1 Otolemur garnettii
TATTGGTTAATTTCCTTCAGATTTTCATATTTCTGAGAATAAAGTTTTTTGTAATATTCATTAAGGATTTTTTTAATTTCTGAGAGGACTGTTGTTATTTCATTTTCACCATTTCTGATTGATGAAATTAGAGATTTTACTCTTTTTTTCGTGGTTAGAATCTATTTGTTTATGTTTCTCTTCTAAGCCATTCCTCTATTCCCCTCTGCTGTGTTGGCTGCTATATGTTTTGAAATCATATATTCACTTTGCCACTCTTCATTCTGTTTACCTAGGACCAACACCTCTGATTTCTCTCACTGCTTACCAGAGGGCCTAATGGTCTCCTGTCAGTTCTCACACTATCAGATGCTACCTTATACTATACTACCACATTGAAAAGCTTTTCCTCAAACACTCTAACATGGTTTCTGAAACTGACACCTCAACTCAATTCTTTCCCCTTTCCTCTATCAGCAGTTCTCAACCTGTGGGTCACAACCCCCTTGGGGGTCAAATGACCCTTTAACAAGGGTTGTATAATATCAGATATTTGCATTATGATTCTTAACAGTAGCAAAAATTACAGTTATGAAGTAGCAATAAAAATAATTTTATGGTTGCGAGTTCACAACATGAGGAAGTGTATTAAAAGGTCACAGTGTTGGAAAGGTTGAGAATTACTGCATCTAGCTCCTTTGTGGTGTCTATCCATGGGTTTGTATCTTTGATCTCCTATGAAGTTAAACTTCCCCCAGCATTCTTTCTGGAAGAATTGTTATTTTTGTAGTTATGTTTATCAATTTCATTTGCTTTCCATGCCTTTATGGAAATGTCTCATTTATGGAGATGTCTCATTCTTTACCTTTCCACCTGAATATTCAAAACCAGGAAATGTCATTGTCACAGAAATGTAAGTAGATGCATCTTGAGAAAAATAAAAATGTGACTATTCATTTTTCTTCCATATTTTTTCAAGTCTATTGACTCCCTCCAAGTATTAACAAGATTTTAGTGAAACAAATTGTTCCCCTTACAGAAAATTTTTGCCAGAATGATGGTTTCTTATGTTGGCTAAAATAAGAATCACAAATCTTGAGAAACATGGCATTCTGGTATAAGGCATTATCTATGCTGACCTTTTCTAAATATAGAACAGCCAAGGAAATTCGAAACTATCTCTAAAAACATATTTTGGTGATAATCTTTCCAAGACATACCAAGAACCTAGATTTTAGTATTTTCTTCGTTTGTTTGTTTGTTTTTAGAGACAGAGTCTCACTTTTTCACCCTCAGTAGAGTGTTGTGGCATCACAGCTCACAGCAACCTCCAGCTCTTGGGCTTAGACGATTCTCTTGCTTCAGCCTCCCCAGTAACTGGGACTATAGGTACCCATCACAATGCCTGGCAATTTTTTTGTTGTTGTTGCAGTTTGGTCAGGGCCAGATTCAAACCCTCAGTATATGGGGCTGGCACCCTACTCACTGAGCCACAGAGGCCACCCTTTAGTATTTTATTTTAAACAGTACATTTTTCAATCACTGATTTACATCAACATGGTTCACTATATGGGTCAATATATAAGTCAAAGTGGGTATAAGAAACGTTTAACAATAAGTGCTTACATTTTACAGTTAATTGGAAAACACTTCAAATATTGTAGAATTTATTCAAACAAAATATCTGTATTGAGGGTTGGAATTCTCCAGTTTTAAATCAAGGTTTAACATTACATACAGTTCAAAAATACCAGACATTCATGTTAAAATAACATAGCAGTTAAAAATAAAACCTAGATATGATAAAAAAAAAATTACAAGTTTGTCCCATAGCAATACATTGATGTCATTTGAAAAGTCTTTTAATGCATAAAACACTTGAAAAGACATTACTTCTAAGGATCAAGTCAATTGGTATAAATAAGAGTTTTGAATCAAATATTAGGGAATTGAGATATACATATGCATTCCTGGATTAAAATGAGGTTTTCTTTTTAAAGAGTTGGGAAAATATTGCTAAAAATACACAAAACTTGAATTTAAGGTATGAAATTAAGAACGTGTCCTAAAGCATTGTGTAGCACACTTGCCAAAGATTATTTTATTCTTTGGAAGAACCTACCTTTGATTGAATTATCATTTGCTGCTGGTTAGGTTCTCAACTCTGCAAAGTGACATCTTACCTTGTAAATTTTTCTGCATAAAGATATAAATAATTTCTATCTAGTAAAAAGAAATATAGAGTTAAATTCCCTCTTGGGAATTACTTACCAGTTTTGTATGTAATTCCATGATTTTATTTCAGTAATTGTTTCTTTTAGCAAAGATGGATAGAAAGATGGTAAAAAATAGAAAGTATCTCTTTGATCTTCATTGAACCAGTTTTAGTGTCGTGATAGCTCTCTCATCAGTTAAATACTTTTTGTCATGTACTTACTTTATATTTATTTAAGGGTTATATTTTTAACTTTTAAAAACTATATTTTGACAGTATAATTTCAACTAATTATAAGAATATTCAGATGATACATGTATTACCCTATGTTCTAACATATTTTTAGGTTTGTATATAATGAGATCATACTAAATGTAGTTTGTCCAACTTCTGTGTATAGAGTTTTAGACCTAGTAGTAACATTAGTAGAGTGTGGAGTGTGACTTCCTCATTGTTACAGATAAAAAAATAATCAAACCAAACACTGAGTCATTATAAGAAAAACTTATGTGTACAAAAAGTGATAAAGACAATGATGAGTGAATCAGAACTCCTACCTCTCTATCTGAACTTGTACTTTCTTAAATAATTACCCTCATTTGCTAATTTATTCAAACATAATTTTATTTTATTTTGTTGATATACTTAAAACTATCCTAAGATGAATAAGTCTTCGCTATTGCTTTGAAGAAATTTGGTCTGCTTTGATACACGTGAATCAAAATTTATAGTAGATAATGTGATAATTACTTTTAAATGAGTGTTTTGAGAACATTTTCTTTTTCATAGCTGTGTACATTAATACAATCATGGGGTACAACGTGCTGGTTTTACGTACCACTTGAAATATTTTCATCATTCACAGCCCTACTATAAGAACATTTTCCTGAGCCTTGAGAGTCAGGGAAGACATCTGGAGAAGTTAGGACATGTATTGAATATTGAACAAACAGTAGAAGTACAAATCAGCAAGAGAAGTTAGGGCATGTATTGAGTCTTAAACAAACAATAGAAATACAAACCAACAAGAAAGTATGTAAATGTTTATAAATGTATATGTGTGCATATTTTAGAGGAATATTAATCAAAAATGATAGAAATTATAATTTGTGGCAAAAAATTAGGCAGTAAAGACATGAGATATGAAGTAAATAAAACCATTTTGGGCCCTATAAAAGGACAAGTCTATTCTTATTCCATTTTGCATTGATTACTAAAAATTGAAAAAAGGTTCAACTAAAGCAATGAGACTTATGTATAGTAAATGTACAGGCTTCCAAAATATCTTTTTTACTCCAAACTATATAGAAGTAAGATACCAAAATACAATATGTAAAAGTAAAGTAATTATCAAGACATAGCTATATACTACAGGTGGGACAGAGTAACTGTGATAGGAGCTGATAAGACAGCAGGCATGCACATGTGTAAATTTGCTGTGATAGGCCAAGGCTTGTGTCCTTGCTCTTTGCAGGGAGTGAATTTCTGACCTGTCCATTATTATGGTAATGAAAAGGTATGGACCACAGAACATCTCTGTACCAGCAGCTATGCTCAGCTTAGAGAAACTGGACTGAATGATGATTGCAAGAGTGTATTAGTCATCAACAACTATTTTCTTCACCCTACAATTCTCATCAAAAGTAACCTTTATGCAATGAACTTTCCCCAAAATGTGACTTCAATAATTCAGGCTTTGACCAATCCTTACCTCCATGAAGGAAAAATACAAAAACACTTTTGGGAATAGCATGTTAGCAGCAGTGAACAGACATATGGGTGTGGAATTTTTCTCTAAAGTAGTTCACATGAAGGATGCCATATATGCTGTTGTTGGTGGTTGGAACACAGCAATGGTTGTGTGTGGGGAGCGGGCTGTGGGCGGCAGGGCCCCACAGCCCCACAGCCCAGGAAATGCTCACAGACTGACCCCCAACAACTTCTTTTCCTTTAACAACATTCTTTTCACCTGCCAGAAGTCATGTAGCCCAGGCATACTTTCCTTGTTATTGGCAAGCACAGTTTTTCTCTTTAAGGTTGATCTCTACCTCATGTGTTAAGATTCATGTAACCTTGTTAAGACACTGTATAAATAAAGCTGTTTCCATGGTAGCCATCAGCAGCATCAGTCCTCCAAACGCTATCCTGTCTCTTGGCTCCTGTCTTTCTTTGCATCTTCCTGTCTTTCTTGGCTTTATTTCTCCATTTCCCATGATTTCCACTCAGGTCATCTCTCCCTCTTTGTGCCAGGTCACGAGAGGTCCTCCTTCTCTCACCCTGGCTTGTGAGAGTTGTGCATGCCTGGCACAAACGCCAGCCTGTAGCTATGTTCAGTGGTCCTGCAGTGACTTTTAAAGATCTCACACATCAAGTATTAAAAAAATTATGCCTGACCTCTTTACATATATAAGAAATATACCTTCAGAGTGAACCAATAGGCTGGAAGAAGTGTTTATCAAAGACGTTTATAATATTGATAATGAGACTATAGTTCACTCATTGACTGATGGTGAAGTAACTAGAATAGTTTTGAATCAAGGTGACTGTGATAATAGTGACTATGAAGATGGCATTGTATAATCCTGCCAAAAAAAAAAAACCTATAAGCAATGTGGTGAAAATGTGTAATGGGCTTACTGTAGCACTGGACAAGCATGCATTTATAACAGAACAAGAAATCAAGTCAGTTTATTAAATCAAAGGGAAACTTCTAAGACCAAAGGCATGGTTAATGAAACAGATGACCACGGAAAAAATATTTTAAAAGCCACCCAGCACAATGCCTCCATTTAAAGGTATGGTAACCTTTAAATTAAAGCACAGCATGGCAGGTAGAAATTGAAAGCCCGGTATTGTCTGTTGTTACTGCTATTTCACAGCTATACAGGGACCTATGGTGCTGTGCTGCTCAGGTAACCTCAACACATTATCTTTTCCACCATATTAATAGTATATTATATTTTTTTACTGTTAATTACTTAAGTGTGAATATGTGTAGGACAATGATTGCTTATCAGTAGCGTATAAGTTCAGAGCCAGGAATGATAGCAATGGTATGCCATTACACAGGTTTACACAAGTGACTGACATAGTGACACCTTTGCTTTTGGAAGAGAGACACACCAGCTTAATGGGATCTTGCAAGAAGGGGACCAATGGTATAAATCCCTGACTTTACTCTTCTTCCTTGCCAAAGCCTGGCATTGGTCAGCCCTGCTGGAAGCCATAAAGTAAAGGGATGTTTGAAGTAATCTGTTCATATCAGACTACAGGGCACAGAGTGAAGAAAGACACTAAGCACTCCTTAGAAGAAAATTTATAACTTGACATTCATTGACTTTAAAAGTTAGAAACACTGAACATTATGAGTTCTACTCAAGAATGTAAAACCTGAAGAAGGCAGAAAAATAGTGATAAAAAAGATGAAGGAGAGATTAAATGAGATAGGAAATAACATTTTTTAAAAAACAGTTAAAGCAGTAGAGAAAGGAAAAAGGTAAAAATCTGTGCTTTGAAGAAAAACAAAACATAAACACTCTTTTAGGCAAGAATCATTAAGAAATAAAAGATAGAATAATTTTTCTGGAAAACAAATGTTTACCAACATTAATTTAAAGAGATAAGAAGATTTACAAAATCATTAAAATGCTGAACAAATTGTCAGAGTTTCCACACGAAAAGACCCCTACACACCATCTTGGAGGTGTTTTATCATACCTGCAAGGGTTCGAGAGAAGAGTGTTATGAGGTAGAGACAGCTGGTGAACCCCTCTTCTTCTCACATCAAATACCTACCCTTTCCAGTGATTTAATCTGTGAAACTTTTATCTGGTCACACAGCTGCTCAATTAAAAATAAAAATTCCCAGGCATTCTTTCAGCTAGGTGTACAATGTAATTAGATTCCGGCCAATTTGGTATAAGTTAAGATAGTATACATAACTTTCAGTATGTGTTTTTTAAATGTAAAAGAATATTCCTTTTTTTTCTCTTCTTACCTTGTTCTCAAGGTCTTGTTGGGATGTATACATGGTTGTCAGAAGTGGAACGACAGTTTTATACCATGAGATAATTTCCTAGATTGTAAATGGCAAAGTAGTAAGATAGAGTCCAGAACACCAACAGTGGACAGTTGGTTTTTATGTGAGTGAAAAGTAAGTGTCAGCTATTTAAAGCTTTTACCTTAACCTTTACCTTTGTCCTAATAACTTAACCAGCATTTGGAAATGGAAGATGAACATTGCCTTAATGTGTAAGGTGTGACATTAGCTCACTGGTCGGGTACAGGCTGAGGGGACACAGATTATTGTGGCAAAATATTTGATGAGAGAGCAGTGCCTATGGCTCAAGTGAGTAGGGTGCTGGCCCTATATAACAGAGGTAGCAGGTTCAAACCCAGCCCCAGCCAAAAACTGCACTAATAATATCTTGGAACATAGAGGAAACATGTTGACAAAACCTGTAAATTTCATGAAATTCATTAAAAAAATTACAGTATGTTGGAAGATATCAGTTATTACTTACAATTTTTAGCAATGTTCTATGAGAGAAATGAACTCAACATGGTACTATTAAAGAAGGCTTTCTCTAAAGAAGTCTCCTTACAGTTAGGTAAGATTTTGGCCCCAAACTCTTCTCAAGGGAAGCTGCTTTCCTGTTGAAAAATGGGAGACAACCCAGTAGAAGAAACAAGTAGATTGTCTCCAACCACAAAGTGACCTCAAAGTGGCCACCATTACATTTAAAGAGAGAGGGATGAGCATTATACAGATTTCAGGATCATTGAGAATAATGACCACTTGTTATTAAACTCTTGCTATGACAAACAAGAAAAATCTAGACAATTACACAAAATGTAGGAAAAACCTATTTTCAGGCATTAGCCTACAGTTAACAGGGGGCTATGATTCCTGGGGATGGTATCAAATAAGGGGAGATTTATAATTGCCCAGGCTTTCTGGTTGGGGTCAATTTCCAGCTGCAGGACTGAAAGGGACATACCAGAGTGCCCAGTGATGCCACTAAGTGTGGGATACATAAAGAGAGTCTAAAAGGGGCCAAAATAGGCAGAAATGGGAGGGAAGAACACCTGAACAATGAAGGTGATAAAGAGCATTGGGGACATTTGTACAGGGACCCCCCCTTGGGCTTTGAATGAATATCTATCTTTGGATGCATACATTAGGGTGCAAAACCACTACGGCCGACTAAAAACCACTTCCAGGAAACACCAACTTCCAGAGCTCAAACAGGATGGAGAGACCTTGGCATTTCTCTCAGTCAGACAGGAGAGGCTGCATAAAATATACAAAGCATCAGGAAGAGACTGCAGGCTGGAAATAACTTAGAAGTAGTACTAAAAAACTTCCAAAATAAAGGGTACTCTTGACCTACCTGAAATTGTGTAAAAATAATTCTTGGTTGCATAGAGCTGGTGCTTATATAGAATAGCTGCAGTAACTATGTAGACATCACTGAGTTTCCATACAGATAACCTGTTAGTGAAGGGGGCCCAGACATTTAGGAGAACCTGAGTCAACTGGTGGCCCCATTGAACAAGAACTTTCAATCAGGAGGCAAGGAGGAGAATAGAAATTTTATCCAAGAGAATAACTGCAATTATTCATCTCAAGCCAAGAGGCCACTGGGGTCAGGCTACCATTTTCACTTATCAAGCAAGTCTTATTGGGCCCTTTCTACTTGGTTGGCCATTACCGAAAATGATGTTCTCTGGCTGTAGAGTCACCACATCTCTATGGTCAGGTCCTCAGTTTCTGTAAGAGTCCAGGAGCAAGCAAATACAGAGAACCCAAGGGACTATAATAAACTGGTCAACACATGGAGGCGGTCACCATAAAGAACTAGGCCTACTGCACTAATATGTGCATGAGGCACTACTGTATTTTTATGTTTGTGTATGTTAAATATATTGCCCTGTAAATTTCTTACCTCATAAGTCCCTGGTGAGGTTTTAGAATCAAAAGCTATGCTGACCTAAAATAATGGGTTGCAACATGTTAGTACTTCTGTTGTGTGAAAGATTTTGACAAAAACTAAAATTTTTTTTTTTATTAAATGTTTCAAAGAAATCATCATTGAAGTCATCAGGGCTTGGCATTTCACTGGTGGAAAAAAAATTGAATTATCAATTGAATTCCCTTACTATGTATACAGTTATTCACATTTAAGACTTCTTAGTAAACTGTTATTTTCAAGGAATGTTTCAATTACTTATGTTAAATATTATTTCACATAAAGGTATTAGCATTCTAATATCTATAAAATTTATAGGGATGTCCCTTGTTTTTCATTCTTGATGTTGGTCATTTGCATTTTCTCTGTTTTTCATTTGGATGGCCTGACAGAACCTTTCAATTTTTAAACACTGAGTCGGGAAAAGACTAGGGAGGTCACCTCTATGGTTTATTTTACAAGGGTACAAGTGAATCTTCCTAAAAGCAGAGTATGAATGTCTTAACTCAATAACTAAGAAAATGACATGAAGGTTATGTTAACCAGTTTGATGAGAGTATTTCAAAATGTATATGAAAACAGCACACTGTACCCCATGATTGCCTTAATGTA
>NW_003852501.1:4498402-4509230 GCF_000181295.1 Otolemur garnettii
TCACATTACAACAAAGATATTTGTATCAGAATGTTTATTGCAGCCCGATTCATAATTGCTAGGTCATGGAAGTAGCCTAAGTCCCCATTGACCCATGAATGGATCAATAAATTGAAGTATATGTACACATGGAATATTATGCAGCCCTAAAGAAAGATAAAGACTTTACCTTCTTCATGTTTACATGGATGGAGCTGGAAAATGTTCTTCTTAGCAAAGTATCTCAAGAATGGAAGAAAAAGTATCCAATGTACTCAGTCCTACTATGAAACTAATTTATAGCTTTAATATGAAAGCTATAACCTAATTATAACTTAAGACTATGGGGAGGAGGGAAGGGGGAGGGGATTGGATGGGTGGAGGGAGGGTGATTGGTGAGATCACCTCTATAGTTTATCTTACAAGGGTACAAGTGAATCTTTCTAAAAGTAGAATATAAATGTCTTAATACAATAACTAAGAAAATGACATGAAGGTTATGTCAATCAGTTTGATGAAAATATTTCAAATCATATATGAAAACACCACACTGTGCCCCATGATTGCATTAATGTACACAGCTAACATTTAATAAAGGAAAAAAAGAAAAAAATTTCTTTGTTGAATTTCTCTGCTGTGTCTACTTCTATTATTTTTATGCTATTCTATTTTTCCTTCATTTTATTTTTGTTTTTATTATCTTGCTCTAATTTCTCAAAGTATTTTTCTGAACCATGACTGTAACCACAGATGAAAAATGTTATTTCATTATGGTAAAGGCTGAATCTATCAAGAAGACATAATAATCACAAACATTTTTATACCTAAAACAGCCTCAAATACACAAAGCAAAAATTGATAGAACTGCATAAAGAAACAGAAAAATCTACAACTATAGTTGAATATTTTAATAGCCCTGTAAAGTAAAATTAAATTAAGTACCCTGCCAACTGAATTGACTCCCTCTTGGTCAAGGGGACCCCAGAAAAACCTCAGTATTGAGTTCTTGGCCATGAAGGAGAAGAATGTCAGTCAGACATATATTCATATACCCTTTCTTTTTTAGAGTTCAGATATGGTTGACCAGCATTAATGTTGGTCAGATAATAAGACTGACAATACAGACTCTAAAGATACTAAACTATTAACAGGACATAAAGCCATGCAGCGCAAAGTTTAAATCACCTTCAGGCTATCAATTTGCTTAACAGATCACTTGAGTTGGTATATTGTGGCTTGTCTTTGATCAACAGACTTCCTTTATTTCTTTAACCAATTACAAATCAAAGGATTTATGAACCCATCTACATAACTCAATAACCCATAAGCCCTTGATTTGAGATGTCCTGCCTTTTCAGACCAAAGTTAATATATATATATTTGATATATATATATAGTTAATATATATATAGTTGATATATAAGTTTTGTGTCTTGATTTATGATTTTACCTGGAATCCCTATATCCTTAAAATGTATAAAACCAAAGTTTAACACAAATTCCTTGGGACCACTCACTTAAGACTTTTTGAGCATGGTTCTCTGGGCTGCAGTCACACATATTATCTCAGAATAAACCTATTTAAATTATTTTACAGAGTTTGTTTTTTTCCCTGTTACCAGCCCTCTCTCAAAAATAGATATATGAATTAGACAGAAATTAGCAAAGACAAAAACATACTATAAACTAATGAGCTCTAATTACATTTATAGAGTATTCTACCTAACAATAGCAGAATACACATTACTTGCAAGAGAACAAAAAATATTTACCAAATGGAACATATTCTGAATCATAAAATAAGTCTGAATAATAATTATGGAGGAAACCAAGAGTATTTTACCTAAAAATATATTTCTTTGACATATTTTGTGATGGCTGCCAAAGGTCCAGCAAACAGAAATGGCCCTGAAAATCTGCTTTTTTGTGGTGGAAAAATCTCTCTTCTATGGAGAATCTGCAATAATTATAATACAGATCCTTGTCTGGATCCAAAAAAAATTAACTAACAGTCTAACACCTTTATTAGGTCTGGAAGAAATATTTACCATCTGTTCTCTCTGAGAGATCCTACCTGGGAGGTTTCATCTGTATAACAAGACCATCTTTGCTATCCAAGTCTCTTCTTTTCTCCTTCTCATAACCTGTCTTGTCACCAAAACCTAATTTTGGCAATGCTCTGAACCTATGTTCTTTCTGTAAGCTCAGGTTGGTATATAAATTTCTTCATCCCATTGAGAGGCTAGGTGTTTATTCTGAAGGCTCCAATGTATGCATGTAAAATAAATTTACCCATCTTTCCTCCTATTAATATGTCTCATGTTGCCATAAGGGTTTCACGGAAAAGCAATGTTGTGGAGAACAAGCATGATTATTGAAATTGTGTTTTAAATAAAGTGACCATCTGCTTGCTCAGGCAAAATGGCGAGCTTTCTTTATTTACTGTTGGTTTATATAGTCAATCTGGTGCATGCACAGTATACAGCAATGACCTCATTAATATTCATTACAATCCCTCTGCACATGTGCACTGGACACCAATGACTTCATTAATCCATTTGAATATCTTGTGACCATCCGCCCTGTAAGTAGCTCCTCTCTAGTAATCTGATAATCCATCCAACATACACCTTTAAGCATAACCCTTTCAACATAACCTGGTTTAACATAACTTAATGAAGAACATGTTGCCAGTCATTACTTTTTTTGTTCTTATCTGATGAAGCCTGAGTCTATGGAGGAACAAGGTAGATTGAATACCTGACCTTGCTGGCCTTGCTGTTTGGAGGCTATTACTTCAGAACTTTAAGCAAGGCATAAAGAAACTTCTTGGGCATACAGGAATTTGTGTGCAAACCTCTGCTCCCATGAATGCCTTAAGTCAGGGGGGTTTTGCTGGAACCTTTTTTTTTTTTTTTTGGACAGTTTTTGGCTGGGGTTGGGTTTGAACCCACCACCTCTGGCATATGGGGCTGGTGCCCTACTCCTTTGAGCCACAGGCACCGCCTACTAGAAACTTTTATAAAGAATTTTCAGGCTGGACTTTTCAAAAGCCTTTCACGAGCCCAGGTTTCATCTGTGCCATTAGATACCTATATACATTGGGTAAATTCCTCTTCTCTTGAGGTTCCTGAGCACATTTCCATTCCCAGACCCATCAGCAACTGACCTTCGTTACTTACCACAGATCAGGAAAGGTTACTGATGGGTATCTGGCCAGTTTTCCAAAGGGCTTTTTTATTGGCCTTATAAAATCAACCTTAATTCCTTAATGCAGCAAATGCTATTCCAGCCAAAGCCTTGGTCATGTTAGGCCCACGACCAACCCAGCCACATGGGATTCTGCCTCAGTTTCTCACAAGTATGCCTGCACAAAGTCTTTCTGCTCTCTCTCAAACGGCTTTTTTGACCAGAGGCATATAAGCATTTTGCCTATAGTCTCATGTCAGTGCTTTTACAGCTAATGTTCAGAGAACCAATGGGAAGTTCCATGTTCTACATATGTACAGTTCAATTCACAACAGTATATTCTCCAACAGTAATGAAATTAAATTAGAAATTAATAACAAAGATCACTAGAAAAATTACTAAATATTTTAAACTGAATCACTAACTTAAATAATCAGTAGATCAAAGAATAAATCAAAAGAGAAATTAAAATGTTTTTTACTGAATGAAAGAGACAATATAGAGTATAAATTTTTTTTTAGCATGATGCTAAAAGGAGGTCTTTAAGGAAAATATATAGTACTAAAAACTGATGTTAGAAAAGAAGATCTTGTATTATTTCTACTAAATGATCTAAGTTTTCACTTTAACAGACTAGAAAAAATAGAGTATATTAATGCCAAATAATGAAGAAAGAACAAAGGAAATGAAAAGATTAGAGTGAAATCAATTAAATAGAAAATAAAAAAATAATGAAACAAATCAGTGGAACTACATGGTCATCTTTGTGAAGATTAATACAATTAACACAAGGATAAGCAAATTTATCAAGATAAAAGGAGATAAGATATAAACTGCCCAAATCAGGAATAAGAATACTTATCTCACTACAGGTATTTACAGGATAATAAAATACTAGGAACAACATTTGACAATTATTTAGAATGGTTAGATTAAATGAACATATTATTTTGCAAGAGACAAACTATCAAAGCTCACTAAAGTAGAAATAGATAAACTGAATTATTCTATAATTTAAAAAGTTATTTTTTGACAGCTTTATTGAGATATAATTTGTATGCCATTTATTTAAGTGTGAAAATCAGGGTTTTTAGTATATTCATACAATTGCATAACTGTAATCAAAATTAATTCAAAAAGTTGTTTATTGCTGCAGAAATAAACTCCACCCTCATTAGTAATCATTTCCCATTCCCTCTGAACTCCCAGCGCAAAGCACCTGCTAATCTGCTTTCCTTTTCTATAGATTTTCTTATTCTGGACATTTCATATCATGGAATAACAAAATATAGCATTGAGTGACTTTTCATTTATGGAAATGTGGGTTGTTTCCACTTTTTGGCTATCATGAGTAATGTGGCTCTGAATATTCATGTACAAGTTTTGAAGTAGACACACATTTTTACATATTTTTGTTTCTCTTGGGTTTATTCTTAGGAGTAGAATTGCTAGGTCATATGGTAACTCTATGTTTAACATTTTGAGGACTTTCCAATACTTCCCATACTGTTTTTCAAAGTGGCTACTATTTTAAATTTCTACTAGCAATTCATGAAGTTTCTAATTTCTCCCCTTCCTTGTCAAAACTTGTTCTTTTTCTGTCTTTTTTTATTTTGGCCATCCTACTGGGTGTGAAGTGGTATCATAATGTGGTTTTAATTTACATTTTCCTAATGGCTAAAAATATTGAACATCTGTACTTATGCTTATTGGTCATTTGCATATCTTACTTGGAAAAATGTTTATTTAGATCCTTTCCCCATTTTTATACAGGTTCCTTTTTTATTATTGAGTTGTGAGAGTTATATTTTGGATGCAAGTCTCTTATTAGATATATGATTTCAAGTTATTTTCTTCCATTTTGTGATTATCTTTTCCTTTCCTTGATGGTGTCCTTTGAATCATAAAATATTTCATTTAGTAATCCAATTTATCTATTTTTTGTTTTCAATTTTGCTTTTGTACTACTAAGATGACATTACCTAATTCTAGATTACAACAATTTACTCTTATATTTTATCTTAGACTTTCTGAATTTTAATTTTTATGTTGAGTTTTATTATGCATTTTTAAGTTAGTTTTTTACGTATGCTATGAGGCGAGTCTACTTTGTTTTGCATGTGATATCCAGTTGTCCCAGCATCATTTCTTTAAAAGACCATTTTTAGTTTACCATTAAATGGTTTTTGGCACTCTTCTCAGAAATTAACTGACCATAAATTTGAGGGTTTATTTGTGGACCCTTAATCATATTCTTTGATTTTTTGCCCACCTTTATGCCAGTACCACACTATAGTGATTACTATAGCTTTATAAATTTTGAAATTGGAAAGTGTGTGTTCTTCAAAATTGCTTTTCTTCTTTAAGGTTATTTAGACTATTCTGGGTCCTTTACTTTAGTGAGTGCCTATGATTTTATGGTGCCTCAATATCCATTTGAATATAAGTTAGATTTTCTCTTTTCAAAAGCAGAGTTCAGTTGCCCTTGTCACACTTCCCAGTTCTCTACCTCTTCCCAGTTCCTTGATGTGGTTAGTATGATCCAACATATATCATTGCCTCCTAGTAATGTAAGGAAGGGACAGGCAGATCCATCTGCTTGATTCACCCCACTGACCCCCACACCCTGCATGAACTGCACTGACCTGCTGCAGGGACTACCTCTCAATTATAGTGCTACTCCCCCAGCTCCTGGCTGCTTGCTCTAAACCCACCAGCTAGAACTCATGTGGGAACCTGTTTGGGAGACATGCTGAACTCTAACAAGACTTTGTCCCACAGGTCTCTCACTCTCTCTTTTCTTTCACAACCACTGGCTAAGAGTGCCCTGTGGAAGCATGCTATCTTCTTCTCTCTGTCTGTAAGTAATACACTGCTTATTATTTTATGTGTTTTGTTGCACTGTCTACTCTGCATCTCACCTGACAGACACATTCCAACCTCTCTTCTGCTCTAGACAGGACTCTCAGAGACAGTGACTATTTGTAGGAATAAAATAAGCACAGGTCAGACAGTAGCCACAAGAATGTCTGCAAGTATAGACAACTTTTCTATCCCAAGTTCAGGGACACCTGAATGTGGGTCAAAATTTAAGCATTAGGTTGCCTGCCAGGATAAAGAAGCATCCTGTGGAAAGCAAGCATAAATATCCACAACCACATCCACTGGAGGCCCATTGGACAGGGGTAGAGTTTATAGTCACTTTCCTGAGACGGAGTTGAAGACCAAACTAGAAAGAAAAAAAATGTATGACACTTGCTTTTTAATACAAGTTCTAGGTTCAACTTGTCAAATCTGAAATAAAAAAGAAAAAAAAAGCCATAGGGATTTTTGTAGAGAATACATCATCTTAAAAATATTCAGTCTTCTTATTAATAAGGATTAAATGTATTTTCATTTATTTAGGTCTTTCAAGAATATTTTATTGTTTTCAGAGTAAAAATTTTGCACTTTTTTTGTTAAACTTTTTCATAAGTATTTTATTTGTTTTAATGTTACTATAAATAGAATTATGTTCTTAATTTCATGTTTGTATAGCACATTACCAGCATACAGAAATTGAACTAATATTTACATATTAATCTTATATCCTACAACTTTGCTGAACTTGTTTATAAGTTTAAGTAGACTTTTAGTGTATTCTATATGTATCATCATATTCAAAGCATGTAGAGATAATTTTACTTCCTTACTTCCAATATGAGAGACTTTTATTTCTCATTCTTACCCATTTGTCCATAACTTTCTGTTTAATTGTGAATAGATGTGATGAGAGTAGAAATCCTTGTCTTGTTCATAATCTTAGTTGAATAGCATCTCATGATTGGCAGAAGAACTAGATAGAACAAAAACAAAAGTATGAAAGACTTAAATAAAACTTTCAACTAACTTGATCTAATTGTCCTTTATAGAACACTCTACAAAATAATAGAAGGATACACATACTTTTTGAGAACATATATAACATTCTCCCAGATAGAGATATGATAAGCTATATTAAAATTTCAGTAATTAAAAAAGTAAAGTCTGACAAAATCTTCCATGACCAAAATGAAATTAAATAATTGGGATAAATTTGGGAATTCACCAAATATTTGAAAACTAACCAATATGCTTCTAAATAATCAAAAAAGAAGCCACAAAATAAATACAAAAATAGTTTGGACTTAATCAAAATGAATATAGCATGTTAAAACTTATGTATTGCTTTTAATGTTCAAAAGAAAATTTAGAGCTTTAAACATTCATGTTAGAAAGGAAGAAATATTTAAGACCAATAATCTAAGCCTTAACTTCCAGAATATAGGGAAAGAAGAACAAATTATATGCAAAGTAAATATTAGGAAATAAATACTAAATATCAGAAAGGAAATCATTAAAATAGACAAGAGAAAAATGATGAAGAAAAACAATAAAATTAAAAGTTAGCTCTTTATAAAATTGAAAAAAATTATACACTTTTATCTAGAATGACCACAAAAAGATTATGAAAATCTGAAATAAAAGAGGATATGTCACTAATAATTTTAAAAGAATTAAATAGATTATAATAAAATTATGAATGACTTAGACCAATAATTAGACAATAATTGATGAAAAAATACCTATAGGAAGTCTTAAGTTACTTAAAATAATGTAAGAAGTAATAAAAATCTTAGATGATCTAAATTCACTAAATTAATTAAATTCATAATTAAAATTTTCCCACAAACAAAAGCCCTGGCCTCAGGTATTTCAGTGGTAAACTTTACAAAATTTTTAGGGAACAACAATAACATACTGCCTAAGCTCTTTCAGAAAATAAAGGAGAGAAAAATACTTTTCAACTTAATCTATAACTATGATAAAATGAGTATGTTACTGATACAAAAGGTCATAAAGAACATCACAAGTAAAGAAAATCACAGAACTATATTACTCATGAACTAATTGTAATATTTTAACATTTTAGAAAAATGTCTATCAATATGTAAATGTATAATTATATATTATGACCAAGTGATATTAAGCCTGGAATGCAATAATAGTTTAACATTTGAAAAGCAATTAATGTAATATACTATGGTAATAGAATAAAAGATAAAAGAAACATGTGATTATCTCATTTGACACATTTAAAATCTTGAGAAAATTAAGCACTCATTTATAATAACAACTCCCAACACACTGGAAACACAGGTAACCTCCTTGAACCAACTAAGTACACCTATGAAAAAAACTACAGCTAATGTCATATTTAATGCTCAAAGACTATATATCCAAGATTGAGGAAAAGGCAAGGATGGTGATTTTCACCATGTCTGTGTAACATTGTACTTTAGGGTCTATCTATTGTAACGAAGATGAAAAATAAATTAATAGTATACATATTTGAAAGGAAGAAGTTCAACTGTCTTTGTTTATAGATTACATGATTCTGTGTACAGAAAAACCTGAAGAGTCTACAGAAAAATTAGCAGATCTAACAAATAAATTTAGCAAATTTTCAAATTACAAAATTTGTGTTATTTCTATATGTTAGCATCAAAAATCAGAAAATGAAAGTAAAAATACAATTCTATTCATAATAGCTTTAAATACTTAGGAAAACATTTTAACTTAAGTAGTTAAAAGGGTGTCTATTGAAAATTACAAAATATGACTAAGATAAATTAAAGAAAATCTATGTAGGTGGAGAGATATCAAGTTCATACATTGAACAATTCAATATTGTTTAGATCACACTTCTCTCTATATTGATCTAAGGAATCAACATAAATTCTCATACAAAATTTTGTAGAAATTCATAAGCTATAACAAAATTTATACAGAAATGTAAAGAACTTAGAAAGTCAAAACAATTTTGAAAAAGCAGGCAGGAAGATTTCTTGAGGCTAGGAATTTGAGACCAGCTTGAGAAATATAGCAAGACCTTGTCTCTGCAAAAAAAAAAAAAAAAAAAAAAATAGCTACAAGCACTTGTCTGTAGATCCAGCTACTTAGGAGGCTGAGGCAGGAGGATTGCTAAAGCCTATAAGTTTGAGACTGTTGTGAGCTTTGATGATTACCTTGCACTTTATCCTGGGCAACAGAGTAAGATCTCTGCCTCAAAAAACAAAAACAAAAACAAAACAAAACAAAAAAAAAGGTTTTGAGTAGATGGCTTATGCTACCTCACTTCTAAACTACTATATTGTGCAGTAATCAAGCCAACCGGGCAGTGGTTGTAAATATGTACACATATGTAACATACATATGTAACAAATTAGAGAGTCTAAATATGAAGTTAATTTTATGGTCAATTGACTCATAAATGGTGTCAAGACTAATTCAATGGAGAAAAAATACTCTTTTAAACAAATGCTGCTGGACATATTGGATATTCATAAGCAGAAATAAAAACATAGACCCTTTAAATATAAGCAAAAATGTATTAAAATCTATTATTATTCTATATTTAAATGATAAAGCTATAAAAATTTTAGAAGTAACATTGGAAAAAATTTTTGTAGATTTGGATTAGGCAGAGATTTTTTTTTAGATTTGATGCTAAAAGCACAACCCATTGAAAATAATAAACTAGACTTTATAAATACTTAAAACATTTTTTCAAAAGACATTAGCAAAATGAAATATAAGGCCACTATTGGATAATACTTGTAAATATTGTATCTCATAAAGAACTTATATCCAGACATGTAAAAATATGTACGCATGTAAAAAGCTCCTGCAACTCACTAATATGAAGACAAAACAATTAAGAAATCAGGTAGACATTCCATAAAACATATAAGGTATGACAACTTCATCAACTGTCCAATGTGTGCTTATGTTTGGCAGCACTATACAAACAACTCAGTAAGTCTTAATAACCTTGGTATATCAGTGTTTCATAGCTAGGTTCATGTGGATGTGTGGTGATGTCTTGCTGAGTAGACTTAATTATCATTGGTGCATTTTTGTGTGTGCCAATGGAATAATGTCAGAGCTTGAATTAGAATGACAAACACACATTAACTGTCTTGTTAAAGTTGGCAAGAGTGGAAGTGCAATCAAGGACACATTAGTCTATGTTTATGAGGATAATGCCATGAAGAAAATGGTAGTATACAAGTAGATTAAACATTTTTCTGAGAGAAGAAAAACTGACCTCACTGATAAAGAGAGGTCAGGGTGGCCAGTAATGAGCTGAATGGATAAAAATATTGCAAAACTTGTTGACTTGTGCATCAAAATCATCAGCTTACTATGGGAAGCATCATAGCCCAAGTAAATTTTGATAGAGAAATAGGAAAATAATAACTGAAAATCTTGGCATGAGAGAAGTGTGGTTCTCATATTATGACAATGCACCAGCTCACACAGCACAGTCTGTAAGGGAGTTTTTGGCCAGTAAACAAATAAACATATTGAAGTACTCTCCTTACCCTCTTGATTTGGCCCCTAAAGACTTTTCTTTAGCCAAAGATACATTAGATATTGAAAGTAAGACATTTTGATAACATTCAGAACATCAAGGGTAATATGACGACAACTATGATGACCATTTTAGAAAAAAGAGCTCCAAAATTGCTTTGAAGGGTGGGCAAGGCACTGGAATTGGTGCTTAGCTTCCCAGGGGGAATACTTTGAAGGTGACTATAGTGATATTCAGCAATGAGGTATGAGGTACTTTTTCTTT
>NW_003852501.1:4510162-4513177 GCF_000181295.1 Otolemur garnettii
GCCTTAGCCGGTTGAGCTATAGGCGCCGAGCCCATAGAATAATTTTTTATAAGAGCAAAGACTTGCACTAATCCAAATGTTCATGGATTAGTGCACGGAAATACAATGTGATATTTCTTTTTAATGGGATTTTATTCAGCAATAAAGAGAAATAAGCTATTGATATGAGCAATGATACAGATACTTCTCAAAAATATGCTAAGTGAAAGAAGCTGAAGAAAAAGTCAAAATGTCTTATGTTTACAGTCATGACAAATTTTAGAAAAGGCAAATCAATATATATAGAAAACAGATATCACTTTACCTAGAGCTGGTGCAAAAACAGGAACTGACTGCAGCAGGCACAATATTAGTTTTTATGAAGACGAAAGAATTCTAAAATTGGATTATTCTGACAATGTTACAACTGCATGCATTTAATACAAATTGTTAATCTATACAGTTACAATGGATGCATTTTTTCTATTTAAATGAAGTTTATGAAATACTTTTATCTTGATACTTCAAAAAATTTAGTAAAATTAAAAAAAGTAGTAAAATTTTCCAAAAGCTTCAGGGCTTCAGGTCATGTAATTGAAATCCAATAATTCCATTAGCCTTTCTTTATTAAGTCTCATTTTGATGGCCCCACCACAACACTCTTCTAATCTTAAGGGAAACTAGAAAAGTACTTTAACATAATGAACTCATGAGTCCCAATTTCTTTCACTATTTAGAGGAATCTTTTCTTTTGTAATATATATTGCCATTCTTATTTTGACACAAACTTCTGTATATTTTTAAAGCAATAATGTGAAAAATATTTCATTCAATGCATAATAAAAAATTAAAAGTACATTTTCTGAGCAATATAGATAAAATTTATTTCAAAGCATGCTGAAGTCTTTAGATAGATATAAAATAATTTATTTACAGGTTTATAATGAGTTAGAAACTGATCCAGATCTAGACTTCTTAACCAGGAATTTTACTAATACATATTTTCATTGTTTGGCTTTGATTTGGAACCATATTTTAGAGACATTCTAGTCTAGCATTTTGTAAAGTATGGACCACGACTTATTTATAAATTGTGAAATCCATTTGGAAGGTTATAAATATCTCAATGTTTTGATGACAGAAAATTTTGGAATAGAGAACAATATAAATCACAAACAGTAGATTGTGGAGACAGTATTATTCCCTTAGAATTCTTTCTTCGTTTTTCCACTCTTGCAATTACTTGGCCTTTTATTTTGGAATTGGTCATGAAATTTGCTGTGACTTAAATCATGCAGGAAGAAGCAGGAGTACGTAGTTTTCAGCAGAAGATTTAAGAGTACAATGTGTCACCACCCATGCTCTTGGGTATCTGTAAACTTCCACAAGGGCAGACTGTGGTCCAAGAATGAGAAAAACAGAAAAAAAAAAAACCCTGATTCCACCTCTCAAATTGGAGCTCAATACAATAGATTCTACCAAATCCCAGCAAAGTCACAGTTGACACACACAATTACATTTGAGAAACAAATAATTGTTATTGTAAGCATTAAGATTTGGAGTGCTTGTTATACAGTATTGTTATAGTAAAACTGACTAATACTTGAGGGTTAGTATTGTATTGTGAAACTTTTTTTCACTTACATATATGTCAGTATGTTTTAGGAATTGAGCTATTCCTATATTGCTAAAGAAAGTCATTATCTCATGACAAAGAGATCAAGTCAGCAAAAGAATATTATAATTGGAAATATATACAATGTGAGACAATCAAATATTTGAACTCACTCTATAAAAAGTGCTACATACTTTATTGCTGAATATCACCATGAGTACCTTCACAGTACTCCCCTTGGGAAGCTATACACCGACAACGGTGTCTAGTGTACCCTTCAGAGCAATTTTGGAACCCTTCTCTGGAATGGACATCAACTATCTTTGTATAAGTTCTGACAATTAAGTTAGCAAACTCATTCTAGAAAACGTGCTACACACCTCATTGCTAAATATCATTATGGTCATCTTTGAAGTTCTTCCCTTGAACATTTGGTGAATGTAGTCATATTCAGCAATGAATTGTGTAGCCTTTTTGTTAGAATGAGTTTGTGAACTTAATTGTTTGACTTCATATACAGCCAACACAAGATCACTCAGATATATAAAGGGAATGGTATTAGAACCAAAAGGAGAGATAGAATCCCCCAAAAATAATAGTTGGGGACTTTAGAACTCCATTCACAGAATTAGACAGATTATCTAGACAGAAAACCACAAGAAACATTGAATTTAAACTATACTATAGAACAAAATCTGACTGGACAGATATTTATAGAACATTTCATCCAGCAGCTGCACAATACATATTTTTCTCATTAGCACATGCAACATTCTCTAGGATAGGTCATATGGTAGGCCACAAAGCAAGTCTCAACAAATTAAAAAAATCAAAATCACATCAAAGACATTTTCTGACTACAATGAAATAAAACTAGAAATCAATAAAAAAAGGAACTTCGGAAAATGTACAAATACCCAGAAATTCAACAACATGCTCCTGAATGATGAATTGGTCAACAAAGACATTAAAAAGGAAATTTAAAAAATGTTCTGGTAAGAAATGAAACTATGAACACTAGATTAATTACCAAAACCTTTTGGATACAGAGAAAGCAATACCAAAGGAAAGTTTATAACAATAAGCACCTATATCAAATAAGCAGAAATATTTCAAGTAAACAATCCAATTATGCACCTCAAAGAGTGAAAAAAAGCTAGAACAAGCCAAATTAAAATTAGTAGAAGACAAAAACCAGAGCAGACATAAAGAAAGACTAGAAAAACCCTCAAAAGAATCAACCAAATAAATAGTTGATTTTCTGAAAAGTCAAACCAAACTGATAAACAATTGGCTACACTTCAAAAAAGAGAGATGTAATCGGCCTGGGTGAATATTTTATGAAGAGGACACCCCGGGCAATTGAAGCAACATCAAAAATACACTATTGGGACCTGATCAAACTAAAGAGCTTCTGCACA
>NW_003852501.1:4514083-4515260 GCF_000181295.1 Otolemur garnettii
TCTAAGAGTAGAATATAAATGTCTTAACACAATAACTAAGAAAATGACATGAAGGCTATGTTAACCAGTTTGATGAAAATATTTCAAATTGTATGTGAAAACACCACACTGTACCCCAGAATTGCTTTAATGTATATAGTTATCATTTAATAAACAAACAAACAGAAACAAAAAAGAGAGATGACTCAAACAAATAAAAGTAGTAATGAAAAAGAAAACATTGCAACTAATACTAGAGGGGAAAAAGAACATTAGAGACTATTGCAAATAAAGATATGCCCCCAAAGTAGAAAATTTAGAGAAAATGGATATATGATTATTTCCAGAGACATATAACCTATAAGATTTAACCAAGAAGAAATAGAAAAACTGGATAGACAATGAATAAGAAGATTGAATCAATAATAAAAGGTCTCCCAACAAAGAAAAGCCCAGCACCTGATGGCTTCAATGATGAATTCTACCAAACATTTAGAAAGAAGTTGTACCAATTCTTCTCAAACTATTCCAGAAAATTAAATAAAAGGGAATAATCTTAAACTTATTAAAAGAAGTCAGTATTACCTGTTACCAAAACCCAACAAAAACACAGGAAAGAAGGAAAACTATGAATCCATATCCCTGATGATCATGCAAAAATCCTGAACAAAATACTAGCAAACCAAATCTAAGAGCATATCTAAAAGATGATACACCATACTCAAGTGGGATTTATCCCAGGCAGGCAAGGGTGGTTCAAAATACACAGTTCAATAAACATGATACACCACATTAAGGAAATAAAGAACAAAAACCATAAGCTTATCTCAATAAACACAGAAAAGGCATTTGATTAGATTCAACATTGTTTCATGATTAAAAACTTTCAAAAATTAGGTTTAGAAGAAAATTACCTTAGCACATTAAAGACTGTGTATGTCAAACCTACAACCAACATTATACTGAGTAGGGAAAAGTTGAATGCTTTCTCTCTGACACATGAAACAAAACAAGGATGCCCATCAATCCATGAATGGATCAATAAACTATGGTATATGTACACCATGGAATACTATGCAGCCCTAAAGAAAAACGAAGACTTTATCTCCTTCATGTTTACATGGATGGAACTGGAAAATGTTCTTCTTAGCAAAGTATCACAGGAATGGAAGAAAAAGTATCCAATGTACACAGCCCT
>NW_003852501.1:4515973-4527924 GCF_000181295.1 Otolemur garnettii
AGGGAGGGAGGGAGGAAAAGAGGGAAGAGAGATGCTTAAAATAAATTTTAAGAAGGCGAAAAATGTTTACAATGAGATCTATAAACATTGACAAAAGAAATTGAAAAGAACACAGGAAAAAAGGAAAGATACTTCATGTTTGTGGATTGTAAGAGTAAATATTGTTAAAATAACTATATTGCTCACAGCCATCTGTAATTCAATTGCAATCCTATCAAAGTACCAGTGACATTCTTTAAAGAAATTAGAAAAAAAACCCTAAGATTGCTACAGAATGACAAAAACCCCTGAATAGTCAAAGCAGTTTTGAGCAAACAAAACAAAGAAAGCTGCTGAAGATATCATCACACTACCTGACTTCAAGATATACTACAAAGCTAGAGTAACCAAAACAGCATAGTATTGGTGTCAAAACAGACACTTAGACCAGTGGCACAGAATAGAGAACCCCAAAATAAATCCATGTACAGTAAGTTCTCAGTCAACATTATTGATATGTTCTTGGAAACTGTGACTTTGAGAGAAATAATGTATAGGGAAACTGATTCTTTTTCTCACCAATTATAACAAAGTGATAGTGAATGAAACATTATTCAAGGACCTGCAGTATGTTTGATCTCTGGGGCTCCTGCTTGCAATCTTCCAATCCCACTGAGCGCCTCCTCTTCTGGCTGGGCTTGTCTGTGTGCAGATCATGAGAATCATACAGAAGCTCCTGTTGAGAGAACATTCCCTCTCCAGGAGATCTTTCTGAGGGCACCTGAGACAGCCCATAGGAAATATGTTCTTCTCCCCAACCTGACCTAGTGCTCGGCAACCCATCCCTAAGTTCATTCTGTTCTTTGTTTGTAGAGTTTCCAGGCAGGTCACGTAGGGGTTTACCCTGTCTCCTCGCTGTACAGATCATAAAAAACTCTCCCTGGATGACACTGCCGAAGCTTCTCTCTCTGGATTTAATTTACAAGAAGAAAACGCCTCTTCCCAAAGAAATCCTATCGAAAGTGTTCCTTTTGGATTTGTTCTACTATGTATTTTGGAATCTTTGTAAACTGGTCTGGAAGTCTCTATCTTTGTGCCTTAGTTTCTCAAAAACTTCAACTGAATATCTTACTACAATTATTACTGAGTATTATGTGTAATGCATGTATGTATATGTGTGTGTAAAATAAAAATTGCAAGTTTCCAAATAAAATAAATTATTTCTTCATGTGATATATTATTTGAAGTGGAAAATCACCAATGTAGAATAAATCATGTTGACAAAAGAATAGAAATTTCTTACCTAGTTGCTCTCTGATAAATGCACAAAGGGGTCTCAGCTCTTTTTCTGTAAATAGAAAATCATTTGTGAGGTTTTGCAGGATGAGATAAACCAATGTCAAAAATTCCAGTTTACCTCAAATATTATAGCTGCAACCAAAGGAAGACTGAGCTCTTGTTAACCTCAACCCAGTTTTATCACCAAAATATTATATTGCTTTCATTTTCATATGCATTCACAAAGACGTTAAGAAAACATCTATGACATGAAAACGCACCCTGCATTCTGCCAGACTGATGTCTATCAGTGTAAATGAAAATATGACACCCTGCTTTTCAAACAGATTTCATCATGATTCTTATTTTATTACAAATATAGCTTTTCAGGTAAGAGGTTAAGTCAAATTTTTCAGAAGCAGAACTTGCTCTAAAATCAAATGAAATCTGGATCTTTTTATAAAAAATAATATGGAAAGGATTTTTTTTTTTTTAAAAAGAACAAGGAAGAGAGAATAGTAGAATCAGCATGTTGTATTGAAACCTTGAATAATGATGGGAGATAAAAGCCACATTTAAAGCACATGTAATGAATAACTCTCTTTGACTGACAATGTAGACATTATTAGTGAAGGGGGCATTCAAGAAGAGAGAAAAACAAGTTCCTAATTCTCATATTTAAGAGGTTGGACATTTGGGGAACTCATTCCCCAGAAGAACTGCTACATGCCTCATTGCTGAATATCACTATGATCACACCGTTGAAGTACTCTCCTCGGTAAGGGATGCGGTGACACCAGCACCTAGTCCACCCTTCGAAGAACTTTTTCCTAAGAGGAGTTCATGAAGTTAATTGTCAGACCACATACAACAACAGCTCTGTAGGCCATTCCAGAAAAAGAGTTCCAAAATTGCTTTGAAGGGTGGATTAGGCACTGGCACTGATGCCTGGTTTCTATTCCAAGGCAAGTACCTCGCAGGTGACTGTAGTGATACTCAGCACGGAGGTATGTAGCACTTTTTCTAGGATGAGTTCATGAACTAACTGACACTGTAAACTTAATTGGAGAAAGTCCATGAACTGATTTCCAAGGGCTGACTGCTGTGTGCACTGGCTGGTAGAGTCTTTAAGGTAACCTAAGTCCAGAGTCTGCTGTACATAGTATAATGTTTGTATTTTGAGTTGTTTTGCTTTACTTTGTTTTTGTTTTTGTGTAATTGATTTTGAGATGGTGAAAGCACATATCAGACTGGAGAGAGTGATTTTAAGAACTCTGGGGGAAAATCACACCAATGTGAAAACAGTACTTGCCCTATGCGAATGCCAAGTAAAATACAGCAGGAGCGTCTTCCCTGAAATTTTCCCTTTAAACTCATTTTCACCCCTGCCTGGATACAAACTAGTTCTAGGTCAGAAAATACCCTCTTGGTATTCTGTGGGAAACAAGTTCTAGGCCAGAAAAGACCCTCTAGATATTCTGTGGGAAAAAAAAAAACACCCCAAAATATACATCTTCTGCATATCTCAGGATGGTTTTTCAGAGATGAAGCAGACTGGAAGAGCTTTAAAAGCTATCACCTTGTGAAAGTAATTTCTAGTCATCTACATAAGTAAAGCGAACGAGGTGCAGGAGGAGGCTTGCTATGATGTCTTCTTATCCAAATCTAGGAAAGATGAACTCACAGAAGGAGACTAATAAGGTCTAAACAGAGAAACTGTCATCGCAGGCCTGCCTCTTTGGTTTCTGAGGCTGCTGCCTATAAGCATCACCTGTATAACAAGAAAGCTTTTACTCACCATGTATTTCCTTCCCCCCACCCTCCCTCAGCCTGCGGCCACCTCCCTACAAGAGCACCAAGCCCCATCCCTTTCTTTGAAGTGCAAAACTTCAGCCATCTGGCCCATCTTTAGTCTCATTATTTTGTGTGGCTCCTGTACACAGGGCATGTTATAAATTTGTGAACCTTTTCTCCTGTTATTCTGTCTATTGTCAGTTTATTTTATAGACTCAAATTAATGAACCTTTAAGAGGAAGGAGAGATATTCCCTTTGCCCCTGCACATACATGAAACCTTTTCCACAATGGATAGTGGTCTCTCACCTGGTTGGTGGCCAGAATAGCTCTGTGTACCTGATGTGTATTTTCCATTATGAGGAGGGGTGCCCTTTAAGTCCAAAAGCTTTGCTCCTAAGATCCAGGGAACTTTGCTTTCTCAACACTCTGTACAAAAGCTTCCTGTGGGTATTTTATCATAGCAACTTGACATGACTAATTCTAGCTGACTGGATGCTCCCTCTTTTGATGAAGCTTTTTTTTTTTTCTTAAGCACCTTATGGTTTTAAATTCAGATGTGTTTTTTCAAGAACGCCTATACTGTAAATGAGAGCATTTTTTTTTTCTTCAAAACAATTTAATAGCCAGTGGCTGACAACACGCAACTCAAGACAGCTATTATATTAAGTGGAAAAGTTTAAAGTTTCTTCCACTCATACTTTTATATGATTGAACTATTTGTGATTTTTGTCTTTTGGGGGGTATAAGGGGCACCAGGACTTATTGGACATGAGAGAGTTTTAATACCAGGAAACAGTACTTTTATAATTTTTCTTAAATATGTGACTTAGAAGCAGGTTTTGGGGTGTGCCCATACGTAGTTGTGATTATTTATGATGATTACCAAAATAGATGATGAACCAAGTACTTTGTAAACAAAAGATTCTAATAACTCTCGGTAATGAATGCTAGAGAAGAAAAAAGCAACTTTTAGACTGGGCACAGTGACTCACAATGATAATTCTAGCACTCTGGGAGACTGAGGCATCTGGATCACCTGAGCTCAGGAGTTGGAGACCATCCTGAACTAGAGAGAGACCCCCATCTCTAAAAAATTATCTGGGCGTTGTGGTGGGCGCCTGTAGTTCCAGTTACTTGAGAGGCTGAAGGAAGGTTGCTGTGAGCTATGACTCCATGGCACTTTACCGAGGGTGACAAAGTAAGACTCTGTTTCAAAAAAAAAAAAATGGCAATTTTTAGTGCTCAAAGTAAAAATTAGTAGTAATTATGAACACCATACCTGATTGGGCAGGCTTGTTGCTTGTTTCATTACAATAATAAGATCCTGAAGGTTTACATTTCCCACCATCCTTCCAATTACTGCAGACTTAACCATGTTCTAATCTAAGGCTTGTTTCTATTCCATTACTTTTTTTTTTTTTTTTGAGACCAAGTCTCACTCTGTCACCCAGACCAAGTCTCACTCTGACACCCAGGCCCATGGTGTCATAGCTCACAGCAACCTCAAACTCCTGGGCTCAAGCAATCCTCTTGCTTCAGCCACCCAAGTAGCTGGGATTATAAGTGCCCACCACAATACCCAGTTAGTTTTTCTATTTTTAGTAGAGCAAGTGTCACTCTTGCTCAGGCTGGTCTCCAACTCCTCAGCTCCAGCTACTCACTTGCCTTGGTTTCCCAGAGTGTCTCTAGTCTGTTCCCATGAAGATGTCCTGGCTCCATTCACCTCAGTGTGTCTTATCTCTGAATTCACTTTTCTTACTGCCTAGAGTGATCACTTTGCAGTTAGTCTTATTTTCTCTTGTAAATTTATTTATGTATTAATATCTGGCACTGAGAGTTAACTTTTACTTCTCATACATTTAGACCTCTTCATTTGAAAGAGAAATGAAATCTTTCTTCAGGAGAAAAACTATAACTTAATAATCACCAATCCCTGCTGTACTACTTTTCACAGGAAAGGATTTTATTAAATACATTAAAAAATTCTGATTCAAATGAAAATTAATGATATTATGAGGAATCTTGAGAGGCATCTTAAGAAAAGTAGCACTGAAAATATTTTCATCTGTAAGTGAACAATATTAAATTACTAGTGCTGAAATCTGTGCTGTGTTCACTGGATCACTTCCTTTTCTTCCTGGACACATAGCTAAATTGAGCCTCCATCTGAGATCTGGCTGGTGGTACAGTGGTGATGTGTGCATTTTCAGGGCAGTTTCTCTTGCCAAATGTCTCTCTGCTCATTGATGGACAGATACTGAAGACCTAGCAGAGGACTCCACAGCCCTGCAGAACCCCAGGTTTCAGGGGATGGAAGAGCTACAGATGGAAGTAGCCCAACTGCCTGAGTCAGAGCATGGTGGAGTCTCCAGTAATGACACTTAAGCTGGAATATCTGCATTTCATTCTGTGAATGAAACATGAGTGATTACTACAATGTCAAGACACTGTGATATCAGGCTTGTTTGTTACAGAGTTTAGCCAACCTAAAACTAGGAATTACTTTTTGATGTCCTAAAATATTTGCAAGAGTGAGTCAACTTTGGGTAGAAGCGGGAGATGATGTATATGTCAAATAGAATGAATGAAATGGAGAGACAGGCACATGTGTGTATACGTGTAATTTTATTTAATACAAGGCTCCTGGTCTTACAGCTTTTCTTCTTTTGTGATCACTCATCAACTGTTAAAAGGCTTAGCTTATAAAACAAGACACAGATTTTTGCTTGACACTTAAGTCAAATCATAGCCATGTCTACACACTTCTAAATCAGAGTGACATAAGGTGTAAAAATAAGAGCCACAGTTGGATTATCTAATCAATTATTTTCAAAGAAGCAGTCTGTGCACTGGCACAGGATTATAGCCAATTGCCAAACTTAGTACACAAAGAGATTGCTTCTTTTTCCCCTCAGGTTCTATGTCTGGCCACAATCTTAGTCTATACAGAAAGTGGCATGGTGATCACTTGATTTAATTAAAGAAAACTTTCTAATAAAGTCCTTAAACATTTCATCATCTGCCACCTATACTTCTAACAATAGCGACACAACTCAGAGGATAACAAGCTGCCCAAATTGTATTACATCTCACAGCAACTGAGATTTGACGTATTTCAAACTTTAGACTATTTAATCCCTAAATTATTTTATGATGATAAATATGACTATGGAAATCCTCTGGTATTGGGTGCGAGTGACTGGCTCATAAGTCTGGGCCTCTAAGTGATGTATATGATTTACTTTAAGAAGCATAGAGTAAGGATGTTTGAATGTAGGCTTGGGTTCCTATTAAAAGAAACAAAACAAAACAAAACAAAATAAGACTCCTTAGGGAAGTTCTTTTTTAGATACAAGCTCCCTGAAACTATCAGGGCAGCCTTGACTGTGGGAAGATTCTGGATAAAATGAATAGCTCCTACCTGCGTAATGAATATAGCTCCTGTGATCTTCATTCTTGGTGGATGGGCCTCTTCACTGGATGGCTAGGATCATGAAATCTGCCAGTCTGACCACTATTAGCTCTTAGTGAAAACATCATGTTATTGCTTAATTGGAGCTCCTACAGAAGTCTTTAAGCAGAAGTTTCTATGATCCATGATCCAACTGGAAGTTAAAAGTTGTGTCTCCTTAGGCCAGGAAAGGTGGCTCATGCCTGTAATTCTAGCACTTTGGGAGGCCAAGATGAGTGAATTGCTTGATATTAGGAGCTCAAGACCAGCCTGAGCAAGAGTGAGACCCTGTCTCTAAAAATCTAGTCCAGCATTGTGGCAGACACCTGTAGTTACAGCTATTCAGGAGGCCGATGCAAGAGGGTCACTTGAGCCTAAGAGTTTGAGGTTGCTATGAGCTATGGCGCCATAACAGTCTACCCAGGGCAAGTAGGTGAGACTCTGTCTCAAAGTAATATTAGTAATAATAATAATAATAATAAAATAAAGAATTGTATTTCCCTTTTTTCTCTATCTCTTATTTCTATCACTAAACAGTTTTCTTTAAAATATGCTTGTGTATACACAGGACACCTTCCATTTTACAATATTGTTACCTTATTACATCTTTTGCTTGTTGGGTAGATTATAATTCCTTTAGATTAGGAAGTATTATATACATTTCTTTATTGATGTTTCAGGACCTTGAAAAATTTTAGTGATTAGCATAGATTCTGACTTTGAAGTTATGATAGTGGAAAAAGTTAGGAAGGCCCCAATTTGGAAGAAATAAAGAATTTGAAGGAAAAATTAAAAATTAAAGTTAAATATTATGACAGTCTTTTGAAATACATACTTTGTGTGAATTTAGTATAAGGATTTTTAAAAAAGACTACATGAAAGGTGGGACAATTAAGTTCATGAACTCATCCTAGAAGAAATGTTACTAACTTCATTACTAAATATCACTACAGTCACCAGATGTCCAAGGGGAGTATGGGAAGATGATCATAGTGATATCCAGCAATAAGGTATGTACCACTTTTTCTAGGATGAGTTACAGGACTTATTTGACCTCATTTGTTTATTCAGAGTTTAAAGGGAATGGGACTAGATGTTTGGTAGATTGTCCACAAATGAAGTATTTTATAAGTTTGAATTTCTGTTATTTCTTTTTCCAGCCTGCTAGGGGTTTCTATGTTTGAAAGAAAATGCTTGCTTGCTTTTATTCAGTTGAATAAGTTTGTGTAGAATCAAAGAATTATATCTGCATCTAAGGACAATGTCTAATAATGTGATAATGGTTTTTAGAAATATTTGTGTATAATTTTGAAGCATGTTTCTAATCTAAGATATACACAATACATAGAATTTCTTTGTAGGTGAGGACTCTATTTCTAAGGAGAACTACAAAATATGTCTGTTAATGTTTCAATCTATGGAAAATGGTATGGGGACTTTTCAAAGAACTAAAAAGTAGACTTAACACTAGATCCAACAATCTCACTACTGGGTATCTACCCGAAGAAAATAAATACTTCTATCAAAAAGACACCTGAACTGAAACGTTTATTGTAGCATAATTCACAATTGCAAAGATAGAGAATCAACCCAAGCGCCAATCAATGCATGAGTGGATTAATAAAATGTAGTATATGTATACCACAGAGTACTACTCAGTCATAAAAAAGGATTAACTAATGCCTTTTGCAACAATTTGGATGGAACTGGAGACCATTATTCTAAGTGAAGTATCCAAAGAGCAGATAAACAAACACTACCTATACTCATTTTTAAATTAAAACTAACTGATGAGTACACATGTGCATCGACTAAAGCTCAGTGGAAATCAAGTGGGGAGAGGGGCCAGAGGGAAGGGCAAAACCCTACCAAATAAGTACAGTGAACACTATTTGGGTGATGGTCATATAAATAGCTATGAGCTAAGTATTGCTAAAGTGATCTAGGTAACCAAGAACATTTATACCCTCTTAATATATTTTTTAAATGTTCAATGTGAACAAGACCTACCTTGCATTTCATAATAGTTTTGCTTTCCAAGTGAAATCAGAGAAAAACCTTCATTTAACACTCTTCCATGTAATTTCCTAGCCATTTTTACTTGTTTTCCTATGGTTACACATTCTTTTGTTGTCATATATTAATGAGAGATTATCTTCTAAAATTAGAATTTTCTAAATTAATTACAGTATTGGTTGCCATAGGAATTTTCGAAGTTATTAATGAAGAAATAGGGGAGAATTTGGCCTATCAAAAAATGTTTAAATCCTACTTGAAACTTCAAGTAGCTCAAGGACTTCCACTTGACTCAACCATTTAAAACACAGTATTCTCTGAATGAGTTATAACTATAAACCATTCATCTTTGCGATTCCTCTTTTTAAGATGACAGCTCCCAGGTATGGCATATCCTTTGCATAAAGGAGTAATGGATGTATGATCCATCAGCTTCAAAAGATCAAATGTGAGTCTGAGGGTCTGAGTAAAGTAAGCCCTTAAAATCCTTAACCAAATGAAGAAAATAATTTTGTACTTATTCTGAATCATTTTGGTGAATATTCAACATGAATTTTAACTTAATTTCTTTCGATTATGTGCATTTATGCAAAGGTACATTTAAAAGTATTTTAAGGTTAGCATTTCTTCCAGAGCAGTATATAGAATGAATTAAGAAGCAACAGAGTGGCCTCCTGTGTCTGCAAATACCTCCTTACTCAAGTGACTTCTAGAGGTGGGTTTCTAACATTAATATGCCACTTTCCATGACTTCATCAAGGAGGACATAGCAGAGAGTGACAAGTTAGCATTCACACTCCAACAATGGAATGATGTGGAAATGAAGAAGACTAAGTAGATAAGCATTTCAGAAAAGGCAGAGTTCTTCCTAAGTGAGAGGAGATGGGCCACCATTTTCCTCTAGGGACAGGTGCTGACTCTGTGCATGGGTTCAGGATTAGGCTTGCCATAGAGGACAGAACTTTCTTAGGGCAAAGGGAAACCAGTGCCTTTGACAGCCACATATACTGACACTCACACATCAAAATATAAATATGCTGCAAAACATGACCAGTTTTTATTATAGGAATTTATTGATTTTTGAGATGGATTAAGCATACATTGAAAGTTTTAAGAAAGACTGTACTATGGCCCATTATTTCACTTCTGAGAAACACAGTTGATAGCATCTTTTCTGATACAACTGTGCAAGTTTTAGTCTGCTCGGCTTATCAGTGTTGCTGGGAGGGTGTCATCTGTTTTTGTCCATGTGCATTTTACATTCCTTGAGTTTTGAGTACCTCAAAACTTTTATATAGACTAAGGTGGAAAACCTCAGGAATTAAATCTCCTGAAGTCTGTCTGTGTTTGGGAGACAAAGTTACACAATAGAAAACAAGTACAAGGTAAACTTCCCCTTCATGACAGTCACTGTATTTCCAATTTTTTTGAGGAAGAATGCTAAACAGCTAATCTTTGACTTTCCAAAGAGCAAATAATTGATGGTGAAAAAGAGGCAGAAAGACCAAACTCTTAAACAAAAACATAAGAGGGTCTGTCACAAATGGAAAAGGCAAAGTGATAGGTCTTGAACTCGAGATATTTGAAAAAGGTGGTAAAAGGATTGTAACTAAAGCTGAAACCCAACCCTGACCCCACTTAAATTCTGATTGACTTGCCATCATCCCTTCCCACTATCTGCCTAACAGAAGAGAGAATAAACCCTCTTCAGGGGAAAATAACATCCTATTCAGTCTCCACAGCTATTTCATATACATCATTGTCTGAGACCCAGTAAACATCAATACGTATAAGAAGGGGAAAATGGTATGATAATCAAGAGAAAATATGGACATTGATAATCAAGAACAAAACTAGGGTATGGGGGCAGATTATCCAAATGCAGGAAGCAGCAAACAAGAACTTAATAAATGTTAAAGAAAATAAAAAATTTAAAACTATGGAAAACATGAATTTTAATATAGGTTTTAAATCTATATGAAAAATAATAACCTGATAATGTTTAACATAATTTAATCAAAGTCTCAGGAAAAGGGAAGAATAAAATGAAAGAAGAGGCTCGGCGCCTATAGCTCAACCGGCTAAGGCGCCAGCCACGTACACCTAAGGTGGCGGGTTCAAATCCCCAGCCCGGACCCGCCAAACAACAATGACGGCTGCAACCAAAAAATAGCCGGGCGTTGTGGCGGGCGCCTGTGGTCCCAGCTACTTGGGAGGCGGAGGCAGGAGACTCGCTTGAGCCCAGGAGTTGGAGGTTGCTGTGAGCTGTAATGCCATGGCACTCTACCCAGGGGGACAGCTTGAGGCTCTGTCTCAAAGAAAAAAAAAAAATGAAAGAAGACATTTGAAGCAATAATCTTATAGAAACAGGGAAATGCATCAACCCACAACTTTGAAAGCTCAAAATAATAATAAAGAAATCTAGACCTGTACACGTTATAAGAATTGGTCTTAAACCAAACTTAAAGCAAATTTTCATATGAGCAGCCAAGGTAAAAGAAGATCTATGATATTTAAAGTAGGAAAACTTAATCTGAGAACTAGCTAGCCAAATGCCCTTAAAAATACACCAACCTGGAATCATGTAACAACATCAAAAAAATTATCTACACAAAAAAGGAAATAAAGACATTTTTGACAAATAAAAACTAAGAAGGTTTCTGTCAACAGGTCCATACTGAAGAAAGTTTGCAAAAGTTTTTTTTTTTCAAGTAGAAGGAAAATAATTTCAGTTTTTCTTTTTTTTTTTTTTTTGCAGTTTTTGGCTGGGGCTGGGTTTGAACCCACAACCTCAGGTATATGGGGCTGGTGCCCTACTCCTTTGAGCCACAGGCGCCTCCTGGAAAATAATTTCTAATGAAAGGCTAGATGTATAAAAGAATGAGATCAGTAAAATGTTTAATATAAATATGTGTGGGAGTTCAAAGGAATATTGACTGCTTAAATATTTAAATCAAATATACACAAAAATAGCATTTAAAGCGACTTGATGAAAAAGGTCTTTAAAATATCCTAAAATATCCTGTGGCTCAGTGGGTAGGGCACCAGTCCCATATACCAAGGGTGGCAGGCTCCAACCCGGCCCCAGCCAGCTAAAACAGCAGTGGAAACTGCAACAACAACAAAATAGCTGTGGAGCCTTGTGTTGAGTGCCTGTAGTCCCAGCTACTCAGGGGGCTGAGGCAAGAGAATCGTTTAAGCCCCAGAGTTCAAGGTTCCTGTGAGCTGTGACACCACAGCGCTCTACCAAGGGCAACAGAGTGAGACTCTGTCTCAAAAAAAAAAAAAAGCAAAACTAGCTAGGCACTGTGGCTGGTGCCTGTAGTCCCAGCTACTTGGAAGCAGAGGAAGGCGTATTGCTTGAACACAAGAGTTTGAGGTTGCTGTGAGCTATGACACAGGGCACCCACCAAGGGTAACAAAGTAAGACT
>NW_003852501.1:4527944-4545112 GCF_000181295.1 Otolemur garnettii
AAAAAAAAAAAAAAAGTCCTAAAATTTTTACATTATCTGGGATTATGATAAAATTAATCACTAGTGTGTGATTTTGATATGTCAAGAACACATACTGTAATATCTAGGGTGATTATTAAAGGAATAGACCGAAACTTTGAAGCAATCAAACTAATAGTGGGAAATGGAATGATACGAGGCTTTTACAAACGTGAAAATGAACAAAGCAGAAGCAAAGGACTTAGAAAGTATGACGCAAATAGAAAATATGCAGTATCATGGTAAATTTAATGTCAAATAGATAAGTAATTGCATTAAATATAGGTGATTAGTATTCTTTGTGTGAAAGGTAAAGATTATCACGACAAATCCTTTTTAAAAAGTTTAGCGATATGATAAATGTATGGCAACGTTATCTAAAACATAATGCAAGAAAGAATAAAGGCTGTTGGAAAAGATGAGTCATGCAACTATTACCAAAGAGATATGTATAATAAGTCTTAAGACAAAATAGTCCTGTATGCCTTAGTAGAGGCGGACAGTGTTACTATATATTGATAAAACATTGTGGGTTTATATATCTTCAAAAATATGGCTTTACCATGTGTAAGACAAAATTGATAGCAGCACAAGAGCAATAAACACGAGGCCTGACCATTAACTTCGCAAACTCATCCTAGAAAAAGTGCTGCATACCACATTGCTGAATATCACTGCGGTCACCTTTGAACTACTCCTATTGGGAAGCTACGCACCAACACCAGCTCCTAGTTCACCCTTCTAAGCAAGTTTGAAACTTTTTTTCTGAAATGGCCATTCCGACAGCTGTCATCATATTACCCTTGATGTCCTGAGTGTCATCAAAATGTCTTTCATTCGATATTTTCTTTATCTTGAGGTAAAGAAATAGTCATAGGGAGCCATATCAGATGAATAAGGAGGGTGTTCCAATACAGTTATTTGTTCGCTGGCTAAGAACTCCCTCATAGACAATGCTGTGTAAGCTTTTTGCTTTTCTTTATCGGTGAGCTCCTTCAGGATGATTTTTGCACCCATCTGTTTCATGCCAAGATTCAGTTAAGACTTTCCTGACTCTGTATTAATGTTTATTTGGTCTGCTATGCTTCTTACAGTTAGCTGATGACTTTGATGCACAGTCTGACAAATGTTTGCAATGTTTTTGTCAGTTCTGCTCATTACTGGCTGCCATGACCTCTCTTAATCAGTGACACGTTTTCTCCCTCAGAAGAACATTTAATGTTATGAAAGCTAAGTAGGAATATTTTATAAGATCCGATAGTCAAAATGTGAAGAAGCTATGACAGCTATAAACATATATATGCATCTAATAACAGAACATCAAAGTATATGTAGCAAAAAATGACAAAAATGAAGAGAGAAATATTAGAAAGTTTAACTACGATAAGTAGAGGCCTTCTATCATCAATGAACAAAACAATTAGAAGACTATGAAGAAAACAGAAGACTTAAGAAACACTTAAGTCTAGTTCAATCAACTAGACCTGGCAGTCATCTACAGAACATTCCACCCGAGAATAGAATATACATTCTTCTCAAGTGCACATGAAATATTTGCCAAATAGAAGAAAGAAAATAACAAAAATCAGAGCAAAAAAAAAAAAATAGACTAGAAAGACAATGCAAAATATCAACTAAACAATTTGTTTTGTAAAAACCAAAAAATCAACAGACCTTTAAGCTACATCAGGGGGAAAAAGAGAGAGACTAAAATAAATCTGGAGATGATAAAGGACTCATTACAATCAATACCACACAAATGTAAAGGATTGTGCAAATGACTATGCAAATGACTATGATGAGCATTTGCACAAAAACAAATTGCTTAACTTAGAAGAAATGGACAATTACGTGGATACATATAACCTATCAAGATTAAATTATGAAGAAATATAAAATCTGAACAGACTCAGATGGGGTGAAGAAATAGATCATTAATAAGATAATAAAAAATATTCCATCAAAGAAAAGCTTAGAACCTGATAGGATCACTGCTAAATTCTACCAGACATATAAGAACTTTAAATTGCCAATTCTTCTCAAACTAGTCCAGAAAATTATACTTCCAAACTCATTTGTATCAGTATTAACCTGATAATAAAGCCAGACAAGAACACAACAAAATAAAAAAGTCTCTCTGAACATAGATGCAAAAATTCTCAAAAAAAAAAAAAAGTACTAAAAATGCTTGTAGGACAGAAGCAAAATATTCAAACATGCTGCTATGGTTTGAATGTTTCTCCCAAGTTTATAAATTGGAAACTTTATCCCCAATGCACCAGTGATGAGAGGTGGGACCTGTAAGAGTAGATTAAACTATGAAGTCTCCATCCTCATGAATGGACTCATGCCATCATGGCAGGAGGGCATTTCTGATAATAGGATCAGTTAGGCCCCCTTCTGCATTCTCTTTTCCAGGGACACTTTCTCATCATGGGTTGCTGCCCGGTGTGTTTTAACCCAGCAAGAAGTCCTTCACCAGATACGGGCCCTTAGTCTTGGACTTCTCAGCCTCCCACACTGTGAAAAATAAATTCCTTTTTTTTTCTATGAATTTGCCAATCTGAGGTATTCTTTTAGAGCCACATAAGTAGGTCCCTACTTCACAGCTTTACTGGCCCTGGAGAACAGTGTAATCTTTGTCCAAAAGTCACTAAAATGGGGATATGGAAAGAGATGAAATCTCCACACATGCCTGCTTTTGAGAGTTTTTAGAAATGCATCTGGCAGACTATCAATCAACCTTGTTCTCTCAAGAGGAGCCTTTGCTTTGCCTTCAGGGGTGATAATTACTGATACTAATCAAAACTCTAGCAAACTGTGTAACCTAATTGTATGTACTCTTATATAAATTTGAAAAAAGAAAAAAAAATCTGATGGTGATTTCCTAAAAGAATTTTCTAATTTAGATGCACATGTCAGAAACCATTATTTATTAGAATTCTAGTTTCTTTTAGATACGCACTGTTTAAAGTAGCCGACGAGTAGCCGACGAGGTGGTGTAATGCTGACTTCACTGTGGCAACACACACCATCTTTACATTACTCAATACCTTTCTAGTGCCATTTGCACAGATAGGGGACACCATGTCCTAACATAAATAAGCAGAGGGGATTTTTTTTCTCTAGTACAGGTGAAAAATTTATGCTGATTTCTGTCATTTTCCCAGTTCCTAGTGACCACGCACAGAAGCATGAGATTGCTGGCTGCAGCGAGTGCCATCTGTGGCCATGTTGCAGCAAGGATCTGACATATCCAGACACGGTTTGTAGAAAGCTCTCGCCTCATTAATTTCATCCTCGCATCAATTGAACTGGCCAACAAGAGAAACGCTGTTTAAGCCAAACATCTAGAAACCCTCCGTTGTTATAATGAATTCTCCTAAAGAGGGAGCAATGGATACTATTTAACACAAATAGCAATACAAGAAAATTTGAGTCCTCAACTTTCACAAAGGCTTTCAGAGAAGAAAAAATGTATTTTGGGTCTTAAAATCATGCTATTCTAGGAGATGTCTAATGGGACCACAATGAAGGTGAAATTGGATTATAGCAGTCTGCTGACTCTAGTAATTTGAGTAGAGCCTCTAAACTTCAATTTTTTTTATGCTAAATGCTGCTTTATAATCACATGTGGAAAAACAAGGTACTTTTGACAAGCCAGGTCTCAATTGGGAAGCCTTCTTCTTATATAATATTCTTGTCAAGCTCTTTTTGAATGTGAGAGAGTTTTAACAGACAGGTGGCAAACACAAAGAAGGCATGGGGAAGTCACATTTTCAAAGTGAAACCCTACTCTGTGGGGACAAAGTCTGAGACACTGTGGAGGTTTGGGATTTTCTTATGATGAGCATGTTTTTCATTCTTGAAAATTGAGTTGCCATCCAGGATTTTACCCATTAATTACAGCGTGGACGCCTGCTATTTCCTGATAGTGCTGCAGATAGCACGGCCGGCATTAGGCTACACTCTAGCTGCCTGCCAGATACCAACACAATAACAAATGAATTCTAATGACAAAAAGATTACATTATTTTATTTTCTGGAGGACTATAAGGAGATCTGAGAATGTCAGGTAATGTGGTAATTATGTTTAAAGTAACTCGATAATTAAAACATATTACAAAGTAATCTGCTGAAACATGCAGTTATTATGTGGCTACATGTCCAATTCCATTACATTGGCACCAAATTATGGGTTAGAATTCCTCTATCTACCTTTTTTAGTCTCTCAACAAAAGATGCCAGCCTTCAAACACTGATGAGGAGGGTGATAAGTTCTTTCCATGCTGTAGTTGACAGAAGAATGAAAGCACAATGTAACATATAATTTCTTTCAAGCTTCTTAAGCCAACATTTCAAAGCAGGGCAGGGAGGCTTTCTGGAAGGCTATTTTACTCATTTTGTAGCTGGCATCATGTTCTGCTGATGGAAGAAGAAAACAAGAGAAAATGTCATTCAAAGTACCCTTGGTAACGGCCATCTGAGACTTCATCTGAATGTTTGCAGGAAAAAATACTCTAGCCATCCTGAATAGTCCCTGTTAATTTGGGGCTTGGAGTCATCACAGACATTTACATTAGGTCATGAAGAGATGCAAATTGAGTCTGGTGTAAAGTGTGATCACACATGTCAAGGACATGGATTAGAATTGCATTTGGGAAAGCAAAGTCCAAAAAACAAATCTAGACTCTTAATAATAGCAAGGCTGGTTTCTGGGAAACGATGTGGAAGGGGAGACGGGAAGTCACTGGTAAGAATTCGTGTCTTATTATGATGTGACAAGCAAGGCATGTAAACCATAAGCACTATATATATTATATGCCTGGCATGGTTCTTCTTGTTTCTGGAGAATAAAAGTGTTTTCTATTAAGAATAGAATTTTGGTAGAATAACATGTAATGTTAAACTTGTGAAAGAAGAAGGTAAATTTTTTTCTTATACTTGTGCAAATAATATGTTTATTATCATCTTTCTGAGAAGTAACAATTCGGTACTTTAAAAATAATTGTCAGGCATTCATTTTTTTCTTTACTTTCTCTCCCTCTCTCTCTCATTGCTGCTAAGTGTATACTGCAAGATATAAAAGCATTTGTATGCAATAAAATACATACATGATCCTGCAGGTTTCCATGCCCTTGTGCACTTCCCCTCCACACTGAGTGGGGCTCACTCTGCAGCTTGCACAGAAATGATGCTGCGCTATGTCATTTTCAGGCCTCATTCTTTCAGAGGACCAGCAGCCTCCTCTGTCACCCTTTTGGAGCTCTGGACTACCACATAAGAAGTTCCAATGACCCTGCTACAGAAAAAAGTCACATGGAGGGCCTTGAACAATGAGACACTACATGGACAGAGAGGCCACATGAAGGACACCAAGGCCCTGGGCATGTGAGTGAGAGACCCATTTTTGATAGCACAGTCTCCCCTCATTTAAACATAATCATGTGAAAGACCCCAAAAGGGACCAGCACAAGAACTCCACAGCCAGCCCCTAACTGACCTATACAATATTCATGAGACAGAATAAAGTTATTAGTGCTTTAAGCCATTAGGTTTGGGGTAGTTTGCTATGTAGTATTTGCCAATGGAAATAGAAATTGATACCCTCCAAGTGGGGTACTGTCGTACCAAAAATCTAAAAGGTACGGTATTGATTTCAAGACCGGATAGCAAGGGAAAGCTGAAAGGCAGCTGTAAACAGAGGCTGAAGGGACAGGAGAGAAATAGAGGGTGGGGGGAGGTGATTCGTTTTATGCAGCAGTTGAAAGTTTGAAAACAGTGTCATCTGTGGTGATGTGGAAGATAGAAGTAAACCTAAGGGGCTTATGGATCTAGCTTAAAAGTTTACTCATCCTATGGTCTAAAGGTATACCCTGAGAAGATCTTAGGTGTGTTGAGGAAAAAAAATTGAAGACTATTAATTAAATTATTTTCAAAAGTAGTTCAAAGCACAGTATCTTTTTTTTTTTCTCTCTTTTTTTTTGTTTTTGATGAACATAATATAACTATGCCATGGAAGTTTAACAATAAGTTCAAGAGTGCCATGAGATTTAAAAAAAAAGGTTGAAAACAACTATTTTAGAGCATTGCTGTAGTTTTTATATGTCTTAAGTCTTAGAAACAAGTATTTGACGTAGCTCCCTCACAGAGCTGTAACTATTGGAGCCACACCCAAAGGACATGTTAATCAGGATGGTCTATGGTGACCTAACTTTTTGTCATATTCATGTTCACCTATGATCCCTGTGAATATATATAAGGTATAGCTAAATAATAGAATAAGTAATTATTCAGTTTATACAAGTTGGGAGAAGTAGCTCATACCATAGGGATAGAATAAAGTGTACCAAAGAGTAGGATGCTGGGATGAAATAATAAGCAAGATTAAAGTCCTGAATTTAGCTTTCAAAACTTATATTTATTCATGGAATGGAAGAGACATGTTACCCAGCATTTTGTGTGTGTATGTGTGTGTGTGTTCGGGGGGGGGGGGGGGGAGGGGAAGGCAGTGGCAAAGCATCACCTTGGATGCTTAGTTGTCTGTGAACTTGAAAACGAGTAGGATGAGAGGCCATTTCTTCTGACTATAGTAACAGTTCTGACTGTGCTAATGGACTGTGAACTCCAGACCAAGGAAGGTGTCTCAGCACTGTTTCCAGCCCTGCTCAGATCTGGGACACAGTGTTCCAGCACCTTTTCAAAGGGCTGCTTATAAGCAAGTGAGAAGGATCTGGGGATTACAAACACCATGTGGGAAATGCTTAATAGAGCCGGGGCTATTTAGACAGGATAAAAGGAGGCTCATGGTGGAGAGTATTGTGGCCTTTAAGGTGCCTGTACGTTCTGTCATGTTGGAGCTGTGATAGACCTGTTCTGCATTGCTCTTGGAGGGCAGAACTGTGAACAACTGTCAAAATGTACAAAAAAGCAACTGCCTTACTAATCAAGGTGCTTCTCCATCAAACAGAGGTAAGTGGCTACCTCTCTAGAATGAAGAAGGCGTTCCTATCCAGGTAAAGTCTGGAACTGAGGAGAATTATTCTTACCTGGAATCAGTGTTTTGAAATGGCCTCTGTTTATTACTAATAGTACAATAAGTGAAACTTTGTGGTAATTTTTTTGGTAAATAATTAATGATTATATTGAAAATTAAAAGTAATTACTCCTTGCTTCTTCACATGGGTTCAACTCAGCGTGGCTAATTCTAACAAAATATATTCCCACGTATGTCACCATGGGTATATGATCCTTTGTTGAAGTTTCCCAATATTTTCTTTTTAAATTGATTACCCAAAAACTTAACAAAATAAACTTGCATGAGGGAATATTTTATTAAACTCCACCATTCTGAATAAACAGGTTGACATTTCTTGGAAGTATTTTTTTAAAGTATAAAGAATTTATCCATGAGCTTATGAAAACTGTCACCACAACCTTATTTTCATAAGTAAGCAGGAATCAAGGCAATTGCCAGTGGAATGATTCATACTTTTACCATACAATTGGATATTTGAAGAAATGGTCGGGCACAATTATTTTTAAAAATACAATGAACATGAAAGATTGGGAATGTTTTGTACATGAAGTAGATGCAAAATATTTTAATATGGTAGTGAGTCACTCAGCACATGCTTCTGTTGCCACCGCACCTTGCGTGAGTCCCGTTCAGGGTCAGAGAACTCCCTGTGGAGTTACTGAAGGAAGAAATATTCCTGGAGTCCTGGGAGAGTTGGCTTGAGCCTAGAAGACTTAATGAAAGGCTATTCCTAAAAATATATTCAGTTAAGCATGGGAGATGAAGGCATCTCTACGCTGGAAGCACTAATGCTATTGAAGAAAAGAGGTAATGGTGTAAGTGAGAGCAATAGTACAAAATAAAAGAGAGATTATATATTGGGTTGTGTGGCTTTTGACCTAGGAATTCAATAAAATGAATGTAAAGACTATGTGAAGGGACAGTGAAGAGTACACAGAGCAGGGACCCACACAGGACAGCTGTGGAGCAGGGCAACAGTTAAAGAAACTTAGGTCAAGCTGAAATTCCAGTCCTTACTCATGTTGTCTTCAAAAATTGTATGGGGTCAAAGTAAACAGTCCTTGAAATCTCAAAACTCATTATTAACTCTTTCTGGATCATTCTATTGTTTGGGGCCCAAATTCATTCTCCTAAGGCAGAGAATGAAAATAAAAATAAATAATAATAATAATAATAATAAAAAGAAGCATTCTTATGAATGAGTCTCTTTCCATGCAGACCCATTCAGTCTCTCACCTCTCCTTTCCAGACCAGCTTGCTCTGTCCCTGGTCTGCCTCCTTCCCCATTATCTATGTGCAAAACTTCCACACTGTCTGTCGCTTGTCCACACTAGACCTCTGGGTAATATACTCCTACTGCCCTGATTGCTTTTACCTTTTTCTCATAACATTCTACTAGTCAGAAAGGACAGTTAGCTAAGCAGGAAGCTTCTAAATGCACATGGTGAGGGGGCAGGCCACAGAGGCAAAGCACAGTTTCCTTCTTGTCAGAGAAGTAATGGAGCGGGGGTGGGGTGGGGCTCAGTATACTAACTCCTTGTTTTACTGCAGTTCTTGTGCTCTGCCTGCTTGGACCACACTGGGATTACACACCACAGACTGCAAGTTCAATGTTTCATATTCTTCCTTATCTAGTGGCCTTCCATGTCTCCTAACCACTCAGGGCATTGGGTCTCTGCTTACCTGTAAAGGTGGTTTTGTAATAATAAATTCTCAAAATGGTTGTGAAAGTCAAATTAGTAATCAATAAAGCACAAATGATGGTTTTTTTTTTTTTTTGATTGCCTAGCCTCAAATCACTAACCATTTCACCTTTTCCATCTAACACCCAATGGGAACTGCTGTCAATGACCTCCCATTTATTTTCTTATTTTCCCTTATGTGAACAGAGCTTCAAAATGCTGACATTTCAAAGTGAAAGCATGGGCAATAAGGAGGTAGGATTTGGGTGGAAAGTAGAGAAAATAGGATAAAAACAAGAAATTTGAGGCTGACATAGTATATTGTAAACTGATCATAAATAGTAGGTGAGCGGCATCCATCTCTTCATTCATTATGTAGCCACGAAACTATAGGTGCTGATTGAAAACCAGGCACTTTTGTGGAGAGAGGATCTCCTTTCCCTTCCCTTTGTGTTTCCATGAAGAGGGGCTTCAACTTGAGTAATTTATAACCTCTCTCTCTCTCCTGCTCACACGGAGTGGCGTATCAGGTTGCTAAACTCAACTTTGTTCTCCTCTTCTATGCACTCTTTTTATCCTTTGAGAAAGACTGTGATTGTTCAGGACTGCAACTAGGTGGGCAAATTCAATTCAGAGGAACAATATTACACAGCTCACTCAGTTAGCAGATCTGAAGCCATGCTCTTTAACCTGGACTATATATATCAACAGCAAAGGCGGTATTTTTAATCTCCATTTGTCTGACTCACTTGATTCCTTGCAAGTGCTTGAGGGGAGGGGTGGTTTTTACTGGGCACCCCTTTCCCTGCATCAGGTGCTAGTCTAGATGAGTATGACAAATTTGACCTTAAAATGTTTTCTCATAGGTAGAATGAAAGAATGAACAAAATATACTTTAGGACAAGGGATTCAGAAAGTTCAGTTTTCAGTCTCAGATTTTACCATTATTAGCTACATGCTTTGGGGGGAAATTGGCTTAACCTCTTTGAGATTCAATTTCCTCATTTACAGAACGAGGGTAAAATCCCTGCTTCATAGGGATGATACAAGGATCAACTATAAAATTGATGCAAAAGAGTTTTGTAAACTTCAGTGCTAAATAAACCCTCATGTTATTATTATTACTATGGGAACCAGATTCCTTGCTTATCTTCCTTGTATCAACCCCTCCTACACCACCTGCGCACAGCAGCCCAGGCCCTGTTCTGATTATTTACCTGGCAGGCCACCATGTTTTCCTTGTCTCCAAACATGGATTGGGCCGGTGGCAGTGACCTCCAATACCACAAACTGATGTCAGTGCTAGATTTCATTTAGCACATATTTTTTGTTATGGTCCTCAAACTGCCTAATGAGTTCTTCTCCTAGAGTTTCTGTTATCAGCCATGTTTTGTCTAGGTTCCCACCTATGTCATGTTTTCCCAGCTTCAGGCTTTCTACATTTTCCTAAACATGTACCTATTTTCTTTTACTGAGAACCTACTTGATTATCTGCCTTTCACTGGTGGCTGTGTCTAGATGTCTATGCATATCCCAGGACTCTTGTCTTGTTCTTCCTTAGATCCTTAGATTCCCTGAGGGTCACGAAACTCAGTTGTTGATGCTGGCCATCAAGTTACTAATTTTCCTCATGTCTCCCTCATGAAAGGTGGTTTTTATAGTACCTATGGACCCAGGCTCTGCAGTCAGACATCCCCTATGACCCATGCACCCTGTTTATAAGACTCTGGCTTTTCAGACTTCAGTTTCCTCATTGTAAAAAAAGAATATTAGTAGCTAGAAAATATTAGAGTTATTATTAAATAAAAATAAATGGGGTAATAATTAGCACAATACTTGCCATATGTTAAGATCTCAACAACATTATTATTTGTTGTTGTTTTCACAAAGTAAAATAAAATATCTTTTTTGATAATCTCTGTTTCATCCAAGTTAATAAGTTAAAAATAATAATATACTAAGGGGAACATAAAAATGAGAGGAGAAGAAAGACTAATAGTCTTTTTACGCCTGCTCTAATTTATGATCTACATGAATGGAAATGGATATGATTGATGGGATTGGGGGAGATAAACACATACAAATGTATGAATGTGTTACAAATGTACAAATGATATATACATATATATAGTTATAGAAACATATCTATGGATATCTACATATGTATGCTACATATACTTACCTGTGTGTGTAAGAAAGGAAGAAGAATGCTCAATATTTTAGCTTCTGAACGTTGTGATATATTTACAATATGCAGAGAGTACAATGTTGAACTCTCCTTTTTCTTTGCTTTTGAAATAGGTGATATATGATGGTTAAATCATTTGAGTTATAGCGTGAGTTAGCTCCAAATAAAAATTTATGACCTTAAAACCTTATAATCCAAGTCACTTTTGGTAAAAGCAGCTGATAGTTACATTTATAGAACTTATTGAGAGATTTTCCAGATAATCAAGATTGAAGAGAAACACCAAAGACTGCCCCAGAATAGCAACTAGGGCATTTCCTTTGACAGCTGCAGCAGATCCAGTGGAACTTTAAATTAGTCTCAAAACTGAACTGAGACTCTGAAACTTGACTGGCTTGCTAACAATAGTGCATAGTGCTAAGCAATTGCTGGGGGTGGGGATGGAGAAAAAAATAAAGGACACATAAAAGAGAAAAAATAATGCAGCATGTTACCCATATTATTTGATGGCATTTATGAATTGTTAGAGAGAAAATTCACCAGAAAACACACAATGTTGTCCATCTTGACTCCAATCTATTTAAAATAAAAAGTTTGGTTCTATTATTCTTGAAAGTAGATGCAATCTTAAATATTTTTGAGGATGGAACTACTATCTCACTTTGTAAGTCTTTTTGAAAAAAGATACTTGTGCTCAATCTGCATGAGGTCAGTCATTCCATCTTTATTGTATAATTTGGCTCTGACATTCTTTCTCTTGTGAGTTGTTACTCAGGGTGAGGGAGACTATTACCACTGACAAAGAGGTAACAATCTCAGCATCTAACATGGAAAGAAATACCATTCTTAACCTTGGTAATGTACACTGGCATTTATCAACCCTCAGTGCCAGATTTTGCAGCCAGTTCCCTTGGTTTTTCCTTTGGGAAGACACAGGCTGGTTAAGCACCACTCTGGGAGAAGGGCCCACACATCTTGAACAGATTCTGAAAGATGTGTCTGGGCTCCACCTGGTGGAGATGCTGACTGGGAGGCACTTCCAGTTTCTTGTATGTTGGTAGGTATAATATTCAGTTCACGAATATCAAGGCTGTAACTAGAAGCATTGTCAAGACAGAATCCACAAACAGGGTTTCTAGGTTGTCTGGGTCTTTGGTTTTGGAGTAGAACAGGTAGAACTGGGCTCATTTGATTTTAGAATACAACAGAAGAAAATACAGAACACTTTTATAATTCTGGGCTTTGGAAAGTCTTCTGAAGAAAGACTCAAAATTCATCAGACTTTAAAAATAAGACAGATTTATCTATATCAAATGCAGAAGTTTATGGTTGGAAGAAAATTCCATAAATAACGTTAAAACTTAAGAGGCACTGTGGAAAAAATACTTGCAACGTGAAATAGACATTTGATTTGTACCCCAATACACAAATAACTACTACAAATCAATAGGAAGGACAGACAACCCAGAAAAGGTGACAAATATTAACATGTAACTAATTTGTGAAAAGTACAAAATGTAAAATGGTATAAAGATGATGATTACAACTCAAGGCAAAATGAAACAAGGGGACACCATTTTTATTGACTACATTTGCAAAACCAACCAACAAACAAACCAATGATTATAATAGCCTACCTTGTCAAGGATGGATGTGTTGGTGGCCTGACTTCTCTGGAGAGTTGTTTGATGTATGTATTAAAACAAAAGATAAACAATCCTATTATTCAGCAATTTCAGTTCTTGACAGTTATCACACAGAAATACCTACTCATGTGTAATGATATTCACACAAAGGTGTCCAATCAAAATCACTCCTTAGAAAATGAGAATGATAAAAATAATAATCAATAGAATAAGTTCTAAATTATTATGGTATATCCATTCAATGTAGTGCTATGCAGCCATTAAAAAGGACCACAGATCAAGGGAAAATTTTCAAGATATATTTTTAAGTGCAAAAAGCCAGTTACATGGCAATATGGTAGCATGTTTATAAAATAAATTTTGTGTGCATGTGTATGTACATATAAAGCAGAAAAATTCTGAACTGATATTCACCAAACTTCTAATTCTGGTAACTTCAGTTGGAGGAACTGGATATAATATGCTTCTCTTTCTCTTAGTGTGTAAATATATGTAAAACATGAAGTATTTTGATGTTTTTCTTGTATTTCTCGTTTATCCAATAAATTCACTTCAAATGTGTAAAGAAAAGAATACTTATAAGACATAAAGCTATGAGTTTCTTAAAATTATTTTTTATAGTTATAAAAATCTTAATAATATTTCTAATATCAGAGAAACTTATGAAAGTCTTTGACATGATAAATGATGCAACAACCATCAAAATAAATAAGAATTGGGGGTGGAGGCAAGATAGCAGACTGCAGCCAACTTTCTACAGAGGCTCCCGTCCAGAAGGAGACTTGAAGGACAGAAGTTTAGCAAGAGAGCCGATGGTTTGGAGCTGAGCCAAGAGAGAAGACTGAAGAATGCACATCATCCTTGTTGAGCCAAGCTGCAACCCCAAAAATACAATCAAAAGGTACAAAATCCACCATCTAGCAGATGGGATTTCTCTCCCCCACAAGAAGGGCTTGCAGTTTACTCCATACAAATAAGTGAGCAGAGTTCAGGCATCCTCCCACTATATCCCATGGGAGAGATCCCCTAAAACTGGACCTCTTACCCCTACTAGGGTGCCACAGCACTCTCCTGCCAGGCATAAAACTGTAAAACTGTATATATTCTCTACCTGCAACTCTGAACTCCCAGGATTCCCCACCACCACCACTCTCACCCTGAGGTCTGGAGGTTTGTTACCCATGGAGTCCAGATTCTTGGGCAATTTCTTAAGAGGACTGGAGGGGGAAAGGGCTGGTGGTGGTCTGTGCTGACTCTGTGGAATGGGAGCGAGGAGAGGATTGTCAGCTGAGAGGGAATCGTATAGGAGCTGTGGTATCCTGAGTTGCAGAGAGGCAGCTGCAGCAGTGGGAAAGGGTCACACCCCTGAGACCATTCCAGATAGACACGCCCTGTCTCTCTGGGCAACCAGAGGTTCCGCGCATTTTCTCTGGTGGCAGCCACTGGTGGAGCAGATTTGGGAAGTTCTATGAATAAAGAGAAGCCCTAAGGGTGGTACTGACCTAGGTAGAGTGCAGGGACTAGAATTCATGCAGCTTACAGACTTACAGGGAGGGGCTGAATGAGAAGACTGCTTATCTGACCATAATAGCACCTAGCCCTCAGGGGAATATAGATGAGACAAAGGCAGTGGGTGGGTAAAGGCTGGAATTGACACCTGAGGATAAACTCTAATTGCTTGCTGCCCAGGGCTGAGTTTTTTTTATCAGCTCTATCAGCGTCTGACCTACAGAGGAATTTAGCCAGAACAGAAACAAATTCTGCGAAGTTGCTGTGTCCTGTTCTGCCAGCAACATCAACCAGGCATGGAGCTGGAACTGAGTGAACTGCCCCAGCCTATATTAAACACCCAAGGTCCCCCTGCCTGACTCAGATCTCCTGGTGACTCAGGCAGTCTTAAACCCCAGGAGAAGTTGCTCATTAGAGTGAACTGGGTCACAGCCCTGTGGGATTATCAGTGACTGGGTGCAAGGTGGAGAAGGAGGCATCAACCTTCCCAGACTAATTCATTTGCTGGGTAGGTCCTTCTGCTCTCATGGAGCACTGGAGCAAGTCATATCTGAGATGCCAGCAGACCCTTCCTATCTAGTTGCTGGAGACTTTTTGAACTCTCCCACCTGAGACTAGTGCTTACTGGGACAACTGATTTGGACCCTTTGAGCCGGGCAAATCACCCAAGGACTATCCAAAGTGGCACCCTGGGTGTATGGTTGAGGGAAGGTTTGATTTTCCTTACCCAATTGTTGTTTGTGGGGGCAGGGCAACTTAATTGCTGGTATTTCTCCATAGCTGAGACTTCAACCAAGAGTAACTGATTCACTAGGGTAGGACAGAGACCAGCTGAAAATAAGACAAAGCCACTTAGCCCAACCACATCAAGCAGGTCCCTAGTCTCTCAGGCCATAACACTGTACAGGTCCTTGACAAAGTTCAATGGGAAAAGCCAAACATGGCAAAATAATAATGGGGCAGAATTAGTGGAAAAACTCCAGTAATATGAATAACCAGAGTAGATCAACCCCTACCAAGAAAGGACATGGCAGATGCAACTGAAGATCCCCTTCATAAACAGATGGTTGAGATGTCAGAAATCGAATTCAGAATTTGGATTGCAAATAAGATTAATAGAATAGAGGCAAAGATAGAATCAGAAATTCAAGGAGCATTCCAAAAGTTCACTCAAGAATTCAATAAATTCAAAGACAAAACCAGCAAAGATTTTGAAACATTGAGGCAAGAGATTGCATCCCTCAAAGATCTGAAAAATATGGTAGAATCCCTTGGTAGTAGAATGCAGCAGGCAGAAGAAAGGATCTCAGACATAGAAGAAAGAGCTTTTGAATGTGCCCAAGCATCTAAAGAGGAACAGAAATGGAAAGCAAAAACGATCATTTTCTCAAAGCGCTCTGGGATAATTTGAAGAAAGGTAATATTCACCTCATAGGAATTCCTGAAGATGATGAAGTTGCTTCATAAAGCACAGAGGCTCTTCTTTGTGAAATTATGAAAGAAAACTTTCCACATATTCCAAGAGATCCTGAAATTCAGATAGCAGACAGCTTCAGAACCCCAGCTCGACTCAACCTGAATAAGACATCTCCCAGACACATCATAATTAACTTCACCAAAGTTAATATGAAAGAGAAAATTCTAAAAGCAGCTAGACATAAGAAAACCATAACCTACAAGGGGAAGAATATTAGAATGACTGCAGATCTCCCTGCAGAAACCTTTCAGGCTAGAAGAGGGTAGTCATAGACTTTTAATCTCCTAAAAAAAAAATAACTTTCAACCTAGCATTTTGTATCCAGCTAAACTGGGTTTCATTTATGATGGAGAAATTAAACACTTTAATGACATTCACATGTTGAAGAAATTTGCCATAACTAAACCAGCTCTTCAGGGTATTCTCAGACCTATCCTCCATAATGACCAGTGTAATCTCCACCACAAAAGTAAACTCATGCAGAAACTTTTGATCAAATTCCAACTTCCACAGTGGCAAAAGGATTAACTATATCCATTGGACTTTCGAACAACTCAATACCCCAAATTTTACCAGGTTTATCAATAATTTCAATCAATGCAAATGGCTTAAATTGTCCTCTAAAGAGGCACAGATTGGCTGATTGGATACAGAAACTCGGACCAGACATCTGTTATATACAATAATCTCATCTTACGTTAAAAGACAAATATAGATTCAGGGTGAAGGGATGGTCATCTGTATTCCAGGCTAATGGAAAACAGAAAAAAAGCAGGCATTGCAATTTTATTGACAGATACAATAAGTTTTAAACCAACAAAAGTAAGCAAAGACAAGGATGGTCACTTTATATTTGTTAAGGGTAATACTCAGTATGATGAGATCTGAATTATCAATATTTATGCACCCAACCAGAATGCACCTCAATTTATAAGAGACACTCTAACAGGCATGAGCAACTTGAACTCTCCCAGCTCCATCACAGTTGGAGATTTTAACACTCTTTTAGCAGTGTTGGATAGATCATCTAATAAGAAGCTTAACAAAGAAATTTTAGATTTAAATTTAACTATTCAACTTTTGGATTTAACAGACATCTACAGAACATTGCATCCTAAGAAAACTGAATATACATTTTTCTCATCAGTCCACGGAACATATTCCAAAATTGATCACATCTTAGGTCACAAGTCTAACCTCAGCAAATTTAAAGGAATAGAAATTATTCCATGCATCTTCTCGGACCAGCATGCAATAAAATTGGAACTCAGTAACAACAGGAATCTGCAGATGCATACAAAAACATGGAAGCTAAATAACCTTATGCTGAATGGTAGATGGGTCAAAGACGAGATCAAGAAGGAAATTACTCAATTTTTAGAACAAAACAACAATGAAGACATGAGTTATCAGAACCTCTGGGATACTGCAAAGGCCATCCTAAGAGGGAAATTTATAGCGTTGCAAGCCTTCCTCAAGAGAACGGAAAGAGAGGAAGTTAACAACTTAATGGGACATCTCAAGCAACTGGAAAAGGAAGAACATTCCAATCCCAAATCCAGCAGAAGAAAAGAAATAACTAAAATTAGAGCAGAATTAAATGAAATTG
>NW_003852501.1:4547202-4561540 GCF_000181295.1 Otolemur garnettii
AGAGAACTCAAACATATTAGCAAGAAAAAAGCAAGTGATCCCATCTCAGGGTGGGCAAGGGACTTGAAAAGAAATTTCTCTAAAGAAGATAGGTGCATGGCCTACAGATATATGAAAAATTGCTCACCATTCTTAATCATCAGAGAAATGCAAATTATAACTACTTTGAGTTATCACCTAACTCCAATAAGATTAGCTCATATAACAAAATCCCAAAACCAGAGATGTTGGTGTGGATGTGGAGAAAAGGGAACACTTCTACACTGCTGGTGAGAGTGCAAACTAGTTCGTTCCTTTTGGAAAGACGTCTGGAGAACACTTAGAGAACTAAAAATAGACCTGCCATTTGATCCTACAATTTCTTTATTAGGTATATATCCCAAAGATCAAAAATCACATTACAAAAAAGATATTTGTATCAGAATGTTTATTGCAGCCCAATTCATAATTGCTAGGTCATTGAAGAAGCCCAAGTGCCCATCAACCAACGAATGGATCAATAAATTGTGGTATATGTACACCATGGAATACTATGCAGCTCTAAAGAAAGATGGAGACTTTACGTCCTTCATGTTTACATGGATGGAGCTGAAAAACGTTCTTCTTAGCAAAGTATCTCAAGAATGGAAGAAAAAGTATCCAATGTACTCAGGCCTACTATGAAACTAATTTATAGCTTTCATAGGAAAGATATAACCTAATTATAGCCTTAGAATATGGGGAGGGGGGAGGGAGAAGGGAGAGAAGGGAGGTGAATGGGTGGATGAAGGGTGATTGGTGGGGTCACCTCTATGGTTTATCTTACAAGGGTACAAGTGAATCTTTCTAAAAGCAGAGTATGAATGTCTTAACTCAATAACTAAGAAAATGACATGAAGGCAACATTAACCAGTTTGATGAGAATATTTCAAATTGTATATAAAAACACCACACTGTACCCCATGATTGCATTAATGTACACAGCTATAATTTAGTAAATAAAAAGAAATAAATAACAATAAATAAGAATTTCCTACTGTCATATTATTAGAAATTTATATAGAACTTATGTGTTATAAAATAATTAAAGTGATGTATTATGAGAAATTTAAAAAATTATTCTGGACTCGAAAGAATGAAATAGAATCCAAATCCTTTCTAGAAATTTCTTAGAGAGAGTAAAATTCTCCATTTTGACAATAGCAACAATAACATTTGGAATATAACCATTCTAAACATGTTCAAAAGAATATTGGGTATTCTTTCATTCCTCTTGAGTTCTAAATGAACATGGAAATTTCCATAATTTCCAAGTGTCAGAAGAACTTGTCCATGAGTCTCTACCTCATTTTCTATAAATCAAGGATGCCAAGCTATCTGGAAGGATTCTACATGAAGATATCACTGAACTCCTCATTTGACAAATGAGAAAGCTGATATCTAAAGACAAGAAATAATCATGGAGGGTGGGGATGTTTTAATGTCTGTGGCTTTGTTATATAGTTTCATATTTGGTTGGACTGGTCTCCTCATATTTTCCAGTTTTCTCCTGGCAGTGAAGGTCTTTACTAAGCCTGCAGGGGGAATGGAGAGGCTTCCTGTCTGTGTCTTCTTAATATCCAAGTTGCTGTGGATTTTTGTGTTAAAGTACCATGCCTCTACACCTACTTGTGCAGTACCAGGGGAGGAAAAGCCTTTTATGTTTAGGTTAAAAGGCTCATTTAAAGAAGCTTGATGGCAACAGAATATGAGGTCTCCATAGCTTTGAGAATATGGGCTGGACTCGCCCTGGACATTCAGAGACATTCGGCTTGCTGGGAACTTGTTCTTCTTCACTAACACATGAGATCCTGGGGAGCAAAAAAATGTAGGCTGAAGCCCAACCAGTCACTGCTACATGGTTTACAAATATTCTCTCCCTGGGTAAAAGAAAATAATTGAAATTTAGATGTTATTAATTTGTATTTATATTCATAATTCATGTAAGAGCTTACTTGTTCACAAAAGTAATTTTCAAAGATGAATATATTAACATAAAAATGCAGTTGATAATCACAAAGACCATGAACTTCCTGGGTCATTCTACTGAAAGATAATTTGAACAAAATGAATACTTTTTCTTTTCTACGTTGTATTCATAAATGTCCTTTTGGTTTGTTGCCCTTTTTTGCTCTCACTTACAAGGAGAAAAGAAATTTATTCACCCCATATCTTTGTGTTCCATGTCCAGTAGGTCTACCTTTTGCTCTATTTTTTCATCATTATATATGTCAAAGTTATGTAGTTCACCTTTGAATACATATTTATTTTCCATTTTATTCTCATATTAAGATAATACTATTTAGTATACCCTACAGGAAATATCTTCCTGCCACAGAAAAAAACAACAATCCATATTCAGCTTAAATTAATGAACTTCTAATAAGTGTAAGTGTGAAGTTTCTCAACATGTCTTTTTTTTTTTTTTAATAATTGAACCTGCACAATTAAGTGAGATAGGAATTACTAGTTTTAAGATGGGGAAATTGTCTTAGAGACAGTAACTATACATCCCAAAATCCAATAGCAAGTTTATGCTGGGGAAAGACATTTCTAGGTGGCTTCGAATGCATCTTCACAGAGCTTTGCCATGAGCTGGGCCTTACCTATCCCTCTCTTCTCATCTTATACCACTTCCTCTTTCCCCACTAAGCTCCAGCATGCAATGGCTTTATTTTTGTTTTCTCGAACACTCCAAGCTCTTTCTCATTTTAAAAACTTTGCATTAAATCTCCCCTCTGCCTGATAAGCTCTTCTCAGTGATCCTCATGTGGATGGCTTCTTCCTTTCATTTCTATTTCACTGTAAATATCACCTCTTCCAAGAGTTCTTTCAAATCTGGGGCAGCCATCCACACAGTTCCTCTCTCATACCACCCTACTTAAAATCTCAACATAGTCCTAAGGAATATCTACTGCATTTCCTGCCTATTTTTTTTTTTCATCAGTCTCCTTTCATAAAAATGCAAGCTCCACAAATAGCACAAAGACTATCTTATTCCTCACTGTTTCCCCTAAAACCTAGAAGGTGTCTGCCGGTAGTTTGAAGAATGAATGACTATCTATAACTCTGCTGAGACCAGGCTAACTGTAGGGGAGTAGGGAGGTTAGAGCACAAGAGAAGTGTCTCTTGACACTTGCCCTTAGGATTTGTAACCCACCACTTGTGTGTCTTTAAGCAGAAAAAGCCATATGAAATTAGATTTAAACTATGGAGGAAATTTATCAAGTACTTACTGAAAATAAGTATCAATATATAAATTTGGATGTTAGCAAATTCATTCCAGATCTTTAAATTAATTATACATATATATGATACATATTTATATATAGCATAAACTTATAGTTGGTGTCCTAAAAATACCACATATCAAAGACTTACTGAAAAATAAGTTTGGAAGAAAGCTGTACCCATACTTTAAAGCCTTTTCTTGGTCTAGAAAAGGATATCCGATCTTTTTGTCTTTTTTCCTGTAGTAAATACACAAACACTAAGAAAAGCTGATTAGCAAAAAAACAAAGTTCCCTGCATACTTTCCATGATAACTGACACCACAGATAAGCAAAAAAAAAAAAGTCAACATAAAATCAGCCAGGCCCCACCCCTGATAATAGAAAAATGCAATGTAGTGAGATGCCAGGGAGAAGGAAAGACATAAAGGAGTTTGTGATGGAGAGAAAAAGACTTCTGTTTTCTGGAGGAAAACAGTGACCAGAGGTTTTGGAGAGCTGGATGAAGGCTCCTGAGAGCAAGGACAGTACGTGTATTGAGGAGGGCTTCCCTTATGCCCTGTAATGGTTCAAAAATATACAACCCCTGATGGATGAGAAGCTATCGACTCAAACCCAAATGAGGTGATGTGATTCTTGTCTCCTAAATTGTTTTCTGTATAAATAGTGCAGAGAACATCAATTCCAAACAGAATAAATTTCTAATATTAGGTATACTAGGGCCTAGGATTCTCCAGAGTCAGCTTGAACTCCTTATGGGGACAGATTTGAAGACAGTCCAAAGCCCCACTAGGAGTTTGCTTCTCTTAGAGTAAGTTGGTGGTACTGTTAAATGAAAATGATGGGAAGCCATTGTTTGGACTGAATTCCTGCAGTTGGCCTCAGCAGACCAGACTAAATGAGAATGTTCCTGGTGCTAGGTGCCATGTCATCAAACTAAGCTTTGAAATGGGCTGGTTTTCAAAAAAGCAGGAGAATCACAACTCATTACAAATTTCCCACTCTACTGGGGCTAGCACAAGAAGGGAGTTCCCTTTGTTTTAACCCTATAAAGAAAGTCACTTTGAAACAACCAATCTGCTTTTTGTTCCTTATTTCTTCTTCCTTTTCTGCCTATAAAATTCACCACTCAGCTCATCAGGGTACCCATCAATCCATAGCTGGGGTGCTGCCTGATTCATGAGTTGCCATAAACAATTAGATCTTTAAACTAAATTTGTTCAAATCATGTTCTTTAAAGTTATTAAAGTTATATTTCCATAACCTTAACATGAATCCACAGACTAGTGTGAAATTGTTTGTCATCCATCATCATATACTTTCAGTCAACATTTCAGGAAGAAATACAAAATAAGAGCAATATTTTTATTTTTCTATTTTTAACTAGTCTTATATAAATGTATTTTGCTTGTATTCCATTTGGAAATAGTTGGTGGTTGTTCAGATTTCTGTGTTGGTTTTTTTTTTTTTTTTTGACATTCCTTTAAAATTTAAGTTTCAGGGCTGTGCCTGTGGCTCAAAGGAATAGGGCACCGGCCCCATATACTAGAGGTGGTGGGTTCAAACCCAGCCCTGGACAAAAACTGCAAAAAAAAAAGTTTCAGTTTCTACAATTATAACTTTTTTAATCATGAGAAACAGAAATGACCTTCATATTTTTATCACCTAAAAAGAACATTATAAATATTTTGGTGTATTTCTTCACAGAGTTGTTTTATATATGTATTTTGAATTTTATGTACTAAAATTAGATAAATTGGTACATGCATTTTCATAGTCTTTAATTAACGCAAAATACTCTTCCATATAAGAAGATACAATGTTCTTATCAACTTTGTCAATACTGAACAATAGGTTTTAATTTAATTTTCCTTTTTTTTTTAGCATAAAGCTCTTTTATAATGATGTTTAATCTGAATATAGGTGGTAAATCCATATTTTGATTGAAAATTATATAGTCTTATACATGTATAACAGGAAGAAAGGTCAGGGACTTTTAAGCTGCTTTATATCTATTTCTGGACTGTTTTTTAGGAGTTTATGATATACATGGTCTCAGCAATGTATAAATAAGATTATTTCATCCTACACCCATCAGCATTAGATAGAATTTTTTAAATACGACTTCTAATTTTACAAGTGAAAAGGGCTTTCTTCTTAAATTTGAATTTCTTTGTTTTCAGAATGAGGTAAAACATTTTCAATCTATGTAGTGACCCATTCCTACCTTGTTAGTTACTTAATGCTGCTATTCTGTGGTAATGGTTGTATTTTTATTAAGGGATGAAACTAATTAAAAGCCTTGCCTCTTTCAAGAGCGTTAAGTCATTCAAACAGATGAGAGCACCTTGCACCAAAGGAAGAAATGAATTCTGCAAGCTCATGTTATCATCTCAGTTATGCCTGGGTAAAATATTATTAGAATGTTATTTTTAAGAGAAATGACTCAGGGAGTTGAAATACTATGTCCCAGGTCAGGCATCTAGTAAATAGTATATATTAGAGTTCTAAGATTATATTTTCAAACTTTTCCACTGCCTCTCAGGTCTTTGTCAACAGAATGCAAACTGCTAGAGAGAGTCTGGGCGGAATGGTGAGATCGCATAATATACACTGACGTTCAATCAATATATGCATTTTTCAAAAGATCATTCAGAGCTAGGCAGCAGAGCAAAAAATATAGCCACAGGTGGCATTAGCTTTCACCTGTCATGAGGAATTTTAGACCCACCAACAAAAACATTTCTAATTACCTGTACTATCCAAACCTAATGTTATTCTTAGAAGAAAAGCTCATGTATGAGATTTTGTTCTTCTCCAATCCCTTTATCTGTGTCCTAAGTGCAGAATGCCATTTCCTGCTGATCTCTGCTTAGGGAGCTGCCATTCGCTGCACATGTTTCAAATGTACATGGTATTTGAAAAATGATCCTTCATCTGAACCAGCTTTGGCGATCTCATTCCACAGGCTGCACACAAAGCTGGGGATATAATGTAGGCCTGGGAGGCACAAGCAGAGAGCAGATGGTCTTTGGGTTTCTGATAGAAGCAATCCAGCCTATGTGTGTCTTCAAATGCTGACATGACTTTCGTTTTCTGTTTACCTCACCTGGGCCATTCCTTGGCACCCTACAGTGAACTGAACAATTTGCCCTACTTATAATTTGGCATGTCTGAGTTGTAAACAGTTGTGAAATTGGAGTATGAGAAAGTTCACTGGGTGACATCCTACATATTTTCCACAGTCACTTATGAACATACTGAGTCCTTTGCATTTACATTTTTTGGATGCCCTGATTTTGAAATGAGAATTATTATGAGAGAAATTGATTTCCAAATTCATTTCTCCCAGAGATGCGTGAATGACACTCAGGTTCTATTAGAACTATGACTAACCAATGAAGTGCGAAGTAACAAAGGGCCAACTCCTTTCAGTGGCATTTCTGTTTCATGCTCTCCATCCTGTTGTCACAGAGGCCACATGGTGAGGAAATACACATTTCTTGGATAAGACAAGTCACCTGGTTTGTTGTGTATTTAATACATTTATTGATAGATATGGAAGGGAGACAGAAAACAATGCCAATAAAGGAAAGTTTGTGAATTTTCTTTCCTTGCTTTTAAAACATATATGTATATGTATATATGTATATATGTGTGTATACATTTTTTTTTTTTTTTTTTAGAGACAGACTCTCACTTTATTGCCCTTGGTAGAGTGCTGTGGTATCTCAGCTCACAGCAACTTCCAACTCCTGGGCTTAGGTGATTCTTTTGCATCAGCCTCCCGAGTAGCTAGGACTACAAGCGCCTGCCACAACATGCAGCTATATTTTTGTTGCAGTTTGGCCAGGGCCAGGTTCAAACCCACCATCCTTGGTATATGGGGCCAGCACCCTACTCACTGAGCCACAGCGCAGTCCTTAAAACATATTTTTAATAATTTATAATCTCTTCCACCTCTCCTTCCTCTCTTCTGTCACTTCTTCTTTCTGATTTGCCCCATCATAGACATAGGATGCAAAAACAATTAACTCACGTTTTAAGATGATAGTATTCGTAATGTCCTAGCCACCCAACAAGAAAGCAAGAATACTCTCACCTCGCCAGGTCATACAGAGGGGAAGAAGGATTGAGTCTGTGAGTGCAGGGGTAGATTCCGTCTTTATTTAAAAGTGGAACATTCTATTCATCATGGATTTTTTTGCATTAATTTTGAATATTAAAAGCAGCATATGAAAATATGATGCATCTCAATCACTGGGGTTATTGACACCATTTAAATATTGTGCTAGCAGTACACGACTCCCTTGCCTTACCTGAAAATGTCCCTGTTCGTGAGTATAACAACCCCCTGCAGAAACATAAGTGCAGTAGGTGAAAAAAAAATGTTCAAATCTACATAGACATTAAACTCATGTGTTATAAGCCTAGAGACAAGGAAAGAGAAAACAAGAGAAAACCTACTTCTTCAAAAGCCACCCCAACTGGATCATGAAGAAGAGGTGGCACCGCCGATGTCTACAGCTAACATTGTGGCCACACAGTTGCATTTTTATTTGTCTGTCGACTTTTTAACAGATTCTACTTCTGCCCATTTAAATGAGAAAATAATTTTTTTTCCTGAAGTAACACATTAATTCAAATTACTTTCCCACATTTTAGAATCCTTTTGAAATGTGGGGTTTATGTTTCTATCAGAAATAATTATTATATTGTTAACTATCCCTTTAACAAGAGTTTTCCAATTGCCGCATTACTTTTTAGCATCACATCTTGACTTCTTTGAATTGCATTTGTTTTAAAATACCTGCAATGTTTCTGAAGCTTTTTCTTAGGAGCTGCGTGAAGTTTGAGGAATAGCATTATTCTTATCCATTATGCTTAGTTAGTTATCGGAGACTTTTTCACTGTTTATTTTTGCAACTTTTCACAGTGGATTTAGTTGGTGGTATGATTACCAGGTGGGGAGCAGGGGGGTAAATAATTTTATTTCCAAGTATACATCACACCAAACATAACACCACACACCTGCTATCACAATTACACACGTCTGAAAGGAGGGGTTTCTTTCCTTGAGGCATAAGTCTCTCAATATTTGGAGTTTGCCTTATTTCAGAGAATTTCTTTGAGTAATTACTGCTCAAATGTCTCCAGTAAGGAAAATATTCAGTTCATTAGAGAACTCTATTTCTCAATCACATACTCCTCTCAATCTGTAATACTCTCTCATTTATTCTGTTCCTTTCTGTTGATGAATTCAGAGAATGTCCAGTATAATTAAATATGCTCAGGATCACTAATAAAATATGCTACGACAGAAAAACTAGAAGAATCAAAGAAGGCTTTTAGGTAAGTCTATGTGGTTCCTTTTAAGCAACAGTTCAAAGTGTCTATTTTTCCTCAGGACCTATAAGTTTGTTAGTTTCCCAACTGTTCCAAATTTAAATGAACTTAAAGAGGTCCTATTTGGAAATCTGCAGAGGATCAACTCCGAATTGTTTTTCTACCAGAGAAGAACAAACATCTGTCCCTGATCAAGCTCATAATTTGATCAGCTAAGGCAGAAGATGACATAAGGTGAGGAGATGATAAGCTGAAAGCAGAAGGTGTGGAACAAAGGAAGGAAAAAGAATAGTAATTGAGCCAAAGTCTATACCAAGGGCCTGAGGTTTACACACCCCAGGTCCCTTTCCCAGTGACCCAGGCAAGAAGGTTCACAGAATCTGCCTCCATGCATCACGCTGGTGCTGGCAGCTCCTCTTGGAGCCTCAGATCACAAATGCACGTGTCGCTTCTTCCTTCTTCGTGGAGAAACATCTGCATCTGCTGGAGCTTCCCAGAGCAGAGGACACATCCATCACCTGGGAGGAGAACGTCTGTGGGAGCAGCTGTGAGAGGACACTGCACAGAAGGACCGAGTGGCTGGCCTGCTGGCTCGTTTACCAGTTCCGTCTGCTCTTTGGTAATAAACTCAAGGAATGTCTAAACCTAGACTTGTCAGAAAGAAGAAGGTTGTTTTTGTTGGAACATCTGGTGATTTATTCATGTTACCCAAGATTCCCATTTCAGAAGCTTTAAATTTTATGGATGTTTTAAAAGCAATAAAATGGTGAGTTCTTAAATATGGTTCTAGGATGTAGAACCTCCCAAAAAGTCTAGATTTGGTTAATCACGAAAATCCTAGCCAATTGTCTTGACCGTCATCTGAACCCCTCCCCTCCCCCTCCCCGCCTACCACAATGCAACATTTTCCACTCACAACATCACCACATTGTAACTTTGCTCTCTGGCAATTGTGTCACTGGTGATTAGTAAAACACTGAAACAATGACATCATGTCTATAAAATAATGACAAAAAATGCTGAATATTAGTGACTGAGTCTCTGAATGGAATTTGAGCAATGTCAGTGGTGGCTAGGTTCACTTTACGTGTTCTGATCTGGTAGAATTTGAATAGCTGAAATTTTCATCCCTTTTTTGCCTAATTTCTGCCTTTTCCCCATTTCTCCACTTCCCTAGACTCTTCCTTTTCCAAAGGAGTTTATAATAAGAAGACCTGCTAAGTTTCAGAGTCACTCAATTTACTCTCTGGTCTTTAGTGGAAGCTCTTCTTTGTTTCCAACTAGAAGCACAGTTCTGTAGATTCAGGTACCGGGTGAGCTTCCAGACACTTCACAGTTCACCAGCAGAGGTTGAGGTATGGAAATTTTAAAGCATATATGTTGTCCAGATGAATGCAAATAAAAATCCAAGTCTTGCTTACTTGGATTGTGGAAACCAGGAATACAGATCACAAGACTAGTGGAATGTTAGAATTGGAATTCAGTCCAACACCTTCACCGACTGTCTTGAACATTTCAAAAACACAGTAGGCTTTTAAGCTTCAGCCAGGGTGAATTGTAAAGGAAATGCCATCGATGCGTGCAGCGAAACATTCAAGTCCCCTGCACCATTTACTGACTCACTGGCCCTGAGTTCATTGCTGTTGCCAGGTCTTTCATTAATTTTAAAGTCTGTATTTTTGGGAGAAATGCATATAAATAATTACAAAGTAAATGTTAAGGACATGTTCCCCTTTGCTATGGTCATGCTACACTCATCATTAGTAATCACTTTGCCTTCCTTTTTTTAAGTAGTAGTGCAGTGTACAGACTCTAGTCCGATCCTTATTAAAGTGTGAAATGAAGCCCAGGTGTTTAAAAATATGCTTCAAAGTCTATTTTGGCATCACAGCGGATGAGGAGATAGCTCATCTCTCCTTATTTCACAGTAACTCACTTGTGACCTGTTTGGATACAAATTTTCACAGGGCAAGAACTTTAGTGATGTACCCACTCTAGTCTCTGAGAAGACATTAGAGTAGACGTTCAGTAAATATTTGCTGGAATGAATGAATGCATGCATACTGCATGCATGTTATTTCTTATAGTATTTTATTGAAAAAAATGAAGCTGAAAATTGCTATCATCCTTGCCACTTTTTACTTCTGTAATGCCTTCACATGATTGTTAAAAGTACTTAGGTAGGGGCTTGAAGTCAATTAACTCACCATGGTGGTTTCTGAATGTGAAGCACCAGTGCCCAAAGCGTCCTCATTACTATTCCTTTGAGAGGGATGATTCCTTGACTCTTGGGCTGGTTTTGCATCAGTAAGTCCTCCTACAAAGATCCTTGAACATGTGGTGATTTTAATGGGGCTAATAGATTTTTGAGATTTCAAATTAAGCACCTAGAAAAGACCAAAACCCAGCAGCCTTTTTAACAAGTCTTCTCTGTTCAGTGGCCCGTTTAGCATAGAAACTTTCCGTGAACTCTGTAGGTGACCTTTTCCCTTTCTTCATTTCCACTTAATCAGATTGCATGCGACCTTTGGGAGCCTACTGCTTGGACGTTGAGAAGAGTACATGAAAGGATTAAACACACACACACATTTTTTGGTACGTTGCCTTTGGAGGCATATTAAAATCCTCTTGAATACTGTTGTCTTTTTCTCATTGAAAATATCAAGTCTGTTTTCTATATAAACAGGCATTTTCTTTTATCTCGGCAATATTGTTTTACAATCCAACTTTATGACTTAAATATTTTATTTGTCTCAAAATCATTGTTTTAACATGGCCTGCTTATTTGAAACAATCTCACTCATGTTGGAAAAGAATCGTTAGTGAACTTTCTTTCCACAGAGGAGGAAAACAAATATACAAATAATCTCATTCCTCTCTACGATTTGCATTGGTTAGCTGGTTAGTCATACATTCTTTCTGTGGGTTAACTATTACCTGAAAGTGACAGGGAAGTAGGAAGATGATCTTCATGAGTATCCATATGACATTTGCATGATCTTGCCTAGGTCCCCAACTCAGAAAAAACAAAAAACAAAAAAACAAAGATTTCAGCATTTGAAGAATAAAACAGTCTATGTAAATACGAAGACTTGTATCTTAAAATGAAGCTAAATCAGTTAAAGGCATTACAAGGACTACAAACAAAAGATGGAGTGATCTGTATTTGTGAATTCGGTTTGCTGACCCATGACAAAATTACAGAGCACATGACATTTGTTTTGTTGTTGCTGCTATCAGGGTCCTAAATACCCTGTCCTGCCCCTGCTGTTTCTTGTCCTACTGCCCCCTTTCCCATTCCCTCATTCTATGGGGACCCTTTCTTAAATCTCAGCCAACTGGAGCATGTGCTAGAGGTGAGCAAACTCTTCCTGTGTAGGCCCAGGTAAAACGCTCCACGCTCAGGCCTCTTCTGGTCTCTGCTCACTGTCTCCTGCTGTTAGAGAAATTGCTTCCTCAAATGCAGTATCGTACCACGAACCACTTCCTCTGCTCTCAGTTGCTTTCCTCAAGCTGCAATCTTGAATGGATGTAGGAGGAAAAGTACCGGTGGAAGTGGAAGAATTTTGGTACTCAGAGGCCTTACCGCCTCTCCCAATCTGAGACTTACAACCCACAGCAAAGGGTCAGTCTCAATGCTTCTCTTCCATTTCTGAACTAAGGGGCCCACAGTCCACATTCTGGCAACTGGATTCCTCTAGTTTCTGTCAGAGGCCCCTTCACACCGCCTGTCTTTTGGTTAATGCCAATTTCTCCTAGATACTCTTATGTTGTTTGATTTGGGGCCCTCATTTTCAGTAGAAGTGTTAGAAATACGGATTTACAATGTATCTTTCAAGTTGCCTTACTGGGGAGTTGGAAGCGGAGCTGCTAATTGCTCCCCCAACCTGATTCTGAGTTAGGTTTCCAGCTCAGGTTTGCCTCTCCTTATAAGCCCTGGAAACAGAGAAGAGGCTTTGGAATTGCTGATGGTAGACGCTTGGAGGCCTTTACTTGTAGAGTCAGGGGTTAATTCTCTCAGACCTTGAGTGTCACAATATAGCAGTCGTTGTGCAACTTGAAATGGGATAATCACAACAGGTACATTTTTGGTGAGGAATCATCTATGAGGCATTCAGGTTTGCCACACAGAAATCATAGCTCCCACTATCTGCAGAGGTTTTAAAAACTAGATGTCTCTGCAAAGCAATCCTATCTACTAAATAGTATGTGCTTGAATAAAGCCATTTTAGCCTAACTTTCATCATTAGACACCTAGAAATGCCACATACATAGGGAATATTTGTGGCAGGTTAGGAGGAAACTGTACTGCTTAGAGTCCTGGACCTAGCTGAGCCAGATTCTCTGACATAGGGGAAATGCAACACGCTGTTCAACTTAATTTAGAAATTATCAACAAATTTGGTTGTAAAAGCATTAAAGTGAGGAATAGAGGCACAAAGTAAAGAGATTTACACAAAATCACAAATTAGCTTGAGGGTGGACTGGCCCTAAGCGATCTGGATTTCCCTCCATTCATTTTCCTCCATTTCTGCAGAGTCTCACCTCGACTCCCTTCTGTCTGGTGTGACCCTCTCAGGACAGGCCCTTTTCTGGCACATCTTTGTGTGTCCTTGTAGAATGAAGCACAGAGCATGAGCCACAGTGATCTCTCCAACAGTAACTTGCTGAGGGATTTCCCTCGTAGATGCACCCTGAGCATTTCCTGACACCTCCGCCCCTCCCGGCACGTCACACCACTTTGTCTGCTCATGTACCTGTGTTGAGGCAAGACCTTACCATTCTTGATTATCCTCGACAACATTCTTCACAATAGAAACTGTCAAGGTCAACTATGTGTCACTTAGGCGTTTTAATCTTTGCCCAGAAATGTTATTTTTTCTTGCCATTCTGGAAGAATTTCACAAGCACTTCAGAGACTGACTAAATGATTGCAGAATTTGTGCTTTTCTGCCAAATCACATTGAATAATCACAACAGAAATAAATAGCATTAGTCCTAAAGTCATGCAGGAGCAGGTTCAGGCAGAGAACAAAGTACGGCCTGGGTGGATTGGCTAACTAGTGTGGTTCTCGCAACACTGGCTCTATTGTCAGCAATAATAAAACCTGAGAAAAGGCCTTGGCAAGTGTGCTGTACATTTATTTGTTTTTGAGCTTTGATAATATGTTGGCCGTGATGTGATCTTTATTACACTGAGAGATGTAAAATGCAGCTTGCTTTTAAAAGCTGTTGCCAATGACTGACAGGTCTTTATTTCAGTGGTGCCCAGCCATCATGCCGTCCTGTACTTGCTCACTTTTCCATGAACAACTGACCATGTAAAGGTTACATTTTCAGACTTATTGGACTCATTATATAACCCCAGGCTAGTGAGGGATGTCCCAGAAGGCTAGGGGAGACTGGTTGTGTCTCTAGGACAATTGACTGTGTTTCATTTTTTGATTTTGACTTTGCCAAAGCATTTCAGGGTATTGATGAAATATCCAACAGACCAGCATTCACAAGATTGTCCTGAAGGCTTTTTTGCTTAAGTTAAGCTTATTTTAATGCTTTCTCTGATCGTAGTATGTATAATCTTGTTCATAAAATGAGAACTAAGAAGACATGCAGTTTTATAATAACACACAGGCTGAATTTATCAAACCCAAACTACAGAATGCTATGCACCTTCAACAGAACTATTTCCTTAAGGAAATGCCCCCTAGCAGTGTTTTCCAACCTTTTTTTTTTTTTTTTTTTTT
>NW_003852501.1:4561560-4631932 GCF_000181295.1 Otolemur garnettii
ATCTCGTGGTACACTTGAACCTGTAGTTAAACTTCCACGGCACCCTTAAATTATGTTGATCAAATAAAAAGAGTAAGAAACAAAAAAGAATATGCTTACTGCACTTTAAACTCCTTTTGAACATCATTCAGTTAATGATCTTTAAAATTTTTCATGGCACACCTAAGCTCCTCTCACAGCACATCACAGTTGAAAATTACTGCCCTAGAGAGTCAGAGAAGCTGCATATTTTTGGAGCATTTTAATGTAAAACTTCCTGGGAACATCACGGGTTACAGGTCATTCCTAATTTCATGGGTTTCCATTTAGTTAGTTTGCATTTAGCTTTTATAGCTTACATCATCGCACTGAGGGATGGAGGCTTCCCTGGGGAAGAGGGGAAAAAGCAAAGTCACTTAGGAACACGGCATGTTGTTCGCGGGGAGAAGAGCCATGGAACAACATAGATGAGCAAGAAGTGGTACGAGGGCATTGAAAGAATGAAAAGCGAGGGCCAATACAGCAGTCACTGTTCTATTTCTTCAGAAGACGGGAGGCTCTATACCAGTGGTTCTCAACCTGTGGGTCGCGGTCCCTTTTTAACAATGAAAATACATTACGGCATTAGGAAGGTTGAGAACCACTGCTCTGTACAGTACAAACTGGCAGCCATAATTTTTGAGGCTGGTAAAGTGCTCTGAAAAACTTTTGAGTGAGAGTGTTCTTAGGTGGAACATGCCTTCTCCTAGATTCCCACATACTATTTGATTTTTGGCCCTTATTTTCAGTCCTCTGGAATTTGTGGAATAGCATCACCATTTATGTATTTATTCATTTGATTTGACAAACATTTATTGAACACTAACTATCAGTGATGGGCTGATCTGTGAAAAGGGGATACAGCATGAAAACATAGACCAGTGTTCTTCCTTCTTGAAGCTTATAGTCTGAGGGCTTTCTTTTTCTAAACACCTATAGCCAATCCATCATCCCAAATCTTACTGATTTTACCACTAAAAGCACTCTTAAATTAACTTTCCCAACTCCAGATCTAAATAATAATCCAAGCTACTATTTCTCTGTCAGTATTAATACAATTGCTTCCTAACTAGTGTCTCTGTATCTCTCTGTCTAGTTGCTAATCCATTTTCCACATCTAAGTTAGTTTTTTGGAAATAACATCTTTATTTAGATATAATTCACATTATTTTTGTTTCTGTGCTTTTGTATCATATTTCATACATTTTTTATTAATCCAAAGTCACAAATCTCTACAATGATCTGTTCTAAGATTGTCATAGTTTTGACTTTGATACATTTAGGTCTTTGATTAGTTTTTAGTAAATTTTTGTATATGGTGTGAGGTAGGATTTCTTTATTTGTTTGTAGGTGGATATCCAGTTTTCTTGGCCCTATTTGCTTATTACTTTTTGTTATTGTTTGGGTTTTTTTGTGTTGTTTTGTTTTGTTTTTGAGACAGGCTCTCACTTTGTCATCTTGGGTAGAGTGCCATAGCATCATAATAGCTCACAGCAACCTTAGTCTCTTGAGCTCAAGAGATCCTCTTGCCTCAGTCTCCCAAGTAGCTGAGACTACAAGTGCCTGCCACAATAGATGGCTATTATTTCTGTTTTCAGTAGAGAGGGGGTTTCACTCTTGCTCAGACTGGTCTCAAACTCCTGAGCTCAAGCAATCTACCCTCCTCAGTTTCCCAAAGTGCTGGGATTTGAATCGTGAGTCACTGTGCCTCGCCTCTCGACCTTATTTGTTACAAAGACTATTAGTTTTTCCAAGACTGTTATAGAAACTTGTCTAATATAAGTTGACCATGAATGCAAAGGTTTATTGATGCTTCATGTATTTGGGGGTTCTCTTGTTGGGTGCATACATGTATAATTGTGATGTCTTCTTGATATATTTACCCTTTTTTCATTATGTGATCCCTTCAATATTTCTTCAATCAATTTTTGTCTCAAATTCTCTTTTGTATTAATCTAGCCACTCTAGCTTTCTTGGTTGCTGTTTGTATGAAGCATCTCTTTTTATTTTTTTTATCTTAACTTACCTGTATCATTTCATCTAAAGTGAGACAGTATATAGACAACATATAGTTGGATCATTTTTTATTCATTCCTCCAGTCCTTGCCTTTTTATTGTAGAGTGTAGTCCATTTAAATTTAATGTAATTTTGGTTCTTCTTTTCTATGTGTTTTTATAGTATTATCCTTCATCATTTCTTCCATTATTGGCTTTATGTTAATAGATACTTTATAATATGCCATTGCTTTCCATTCTCACTGCTTTTGCCATATATTTTATTATTTTCTCAATAATATTTATAATTTATAGTAATTTAGCTCAAATTAACACCTACTTATTTTTAATAATATATTGAAACTTTGATCTATTATAGCTCAGACCTTACTGTCACATTATACTGTTATTGTCATAAATTACATCTTTATTTACTGTGTGCTCATCAAATAGATTTATAATTATTTTTTATGAAATTAGTTTAAAAACATATGGAAAAAGGGAAATGGTAAGCTAAAAATACATTAATACTGGTATTTGTATTTATCCATGTAATTACCTTTACAGATTTTGTTTCTTAATGTGAATTAAAGTTACTTTCCACCAGAAAGTCTCCCTTTTAGCATTTCTTTTAGGGGGTCTACTAGCAATAAACTCCTTCAGTTTTTGTCTATCTGGGAATGTCCTATTTTGTTTTTGACTTTTGAAAAGTAGTTATGCTGAACATAGGATTCTTAGTTGAAAGTTTTATTTATTTATTTATTTATTTTTGTTATTTCAGTCCTTTGAGTATTTCATTCCATTAATTTATGGTTTCTGATGAGAAATTAGGTGTTAATTTTATTGAAAATCCTCCACATGTAAAGAGTCACTTCTTTTTTTTCTGTTGTCTATCTTTGGAATTCCACAGTTTTATTATATAATCTGACTTTGGGTTTGTTCCTTTTATTTGTACTACTTTGGGTTCATTAAACTTCTTAGGTTTGTAGATTAATGAATTTCATTTTGTTTAAGATGTTTTTCAGCCATTATTTTATCAAATATTCTTTATTCTCCTTTCTTTCTGACTTATTCTGGGATTTTCATTGTGTAAATGTTAGTATGCTTGACAGTGTTACACAGGTCTACAAGAGTTAAATTATCTTCATAATTTTTTCTTTCTTTCTCAAAGACTGGATAATCTCAATTGAGCTAATATCAAATTTGCTAATTCTTTCTTCCACCTGCTAACACTTGCTTTTGAGCCCTGTAGTGAATTCTTCAATTCAATTACTGTACTTTTCAGCTCCAGCATTTCTATTGGTTCTTGTTTATAAAGTCTATTACTTTATTGATAGTCTATATTTGGTGAGATATCATTCTCATGGCTTATTTTGTTATATATAAATAATTTTCCTCAACTCTTTTAGAATGTTTCAAATAATTGATTTAAAGTCATTGTCTAATTCCTATGAAGAGTTTCTATTAATTTCTTTTCTTCTTGTGTAGTCTATACTTTATTATTTATTTCCATGCCTTATCTTTTTTTTGGAAACTATATCTTAGAATTTCATAATGTGGTAACAATGAAAATCACATTCTTCCCTGTCCTTTCTTATAAAGTATTTTGGTTAGTCTATTGTTTTATTCAACTCTTATCACTGTCCCAGGGGTCAGAAGCTAATGCATCTGATTCTAAACAGTTCAATGCCCCGTTGGTAACCACTTCAGCCCACAGAGAGTTTTGAGTGAAAAAAACAACCACAATTCTCTGAAAATAAGATTTGTTCTGCTCCCTTGTGTACTATTACCTGTCCTTGTGATGCAGCCTCTTTTCTTTAATGTTGATGCTGACCTGAGAAGTGCAGAATGTAATCAGAGTAATTGGAAGCACCACAAGAATCTTCATAGTGTTCATTGGCTTGTTTTGATTAAGACACTTTGTGGTTGCTGAAGCTTTTGATTGTTTTTCACAGGTCTAAAATGTTTGATTCTATACTTTTTGCTAGTTTGTTCACTGTTTTTATGGAGGGACAAACTTGGAATTCACAACTTTGCCATTTTCACTGATGTTACTAAATTTATTTCTGAACTCTTATTTCTTTTTTTTTTTATTTTTTTTTTGAGACAGAGCCTCAAGCTGTCCCCCTGGGTAGAGTGCCGTGGCATTACAGCTCACAGCAACCTCCAACTCCTGGGCTCAAGCGAGTCTCCTGCCTCCGCCTCCCAAGTAGCTGGGACCACAGGCGCCCGCCACAACGCCCGGCTATTTTTTGGTTGCAGCCGTCATTGTTGTTTGGCGGGTCCGGGCTGGGGATTCGAACCCGCCACCTTAGGTGTACGTGGCTGACGCCTTAGCCGGTTGAGCTATAGGCGCCGAGCCTGAACTCTTATTTCTATTCCACCAATCTATATATGTCTATCTTTATTCTTGATTACTGTCTTATTTACTGTAGCTTTGCTATAAGTATTGAAACTCATGAGTCCTCCATCTTCAGTCTTCTTTTTCAAGACTGTTTTGCTTATTCCCTTGAATTTCCATATGAATTTTTGTATCAGCTTTCCACAGAGAAGCCAACTGGGATTCTGATAAGATTGCATTAAATGTGTACTTCATTTGGGGAGTATTTCCACCTTAACAATATTAAAAATTCTGATCCATGAATATTAAATTACTTTTCATTTATTTATATCCTCTTTAATTTCTTTTAACAATGATTTGAAGTTTGCAAAGTATAAGTTGTCTACCTTTTGTTAAATTTATTTCTAATTATTTTACTATTTTCTATACTATCATAAATAAAATTGTTAATTTTGATGATTCACTGCACAGACACACAAATGTAGTTGATTTCTATATAAAATGGAATTTTTCAAATAAAAATATAATGATGATGTTTCTCTGCCTAAAACATTTTAATCACTTCCAATTGCTCTTGGAATATCTAAGAACAAAAATTCTTACTATAGTGTGAAAGTGCCTGAATGTTCTGGTTTCTATTATGTCTTTTGCTGCATCTATACTTGCTCCTTCCTTTATTATCTGAGACACACTGGAATGCTCTCCATCTTCAAAATTCCACACAATTCTTTTGCAATAAGGTCTTTCACATGTTAATTCATCTCCCTGAGCATTTCACTCCCTCTCCTGCCACAAAACAGAACAAATGGGGACTTCTGGTTTCTAGTTAAATATGTAAGGGACTTAATTAGAAGTTGCCATTTTATCCTAATAGCAAGTAAAAACCTGAAGAAATTAAGAAAATCAACAACTCTTCTTAGATTCATGAGAAGTATGAAGACAGGGAAAACTATTATCAGCCTGTTGGAGGAACAGACAGGAAAATACATGGAGTCTTGACTTAGCAGAACAGATACTCATGAGTGGAATCAATGTTGGATTAGGAAAACTAAACTATAATTGATTTGCTGATTGCTAGGTATTACTGAGAGTTAAAAAGTCTACAGGAACCCAGTTATAAGGGGGCTTCTACACTTTTGTGAGTTTTACTTCCAAGAACTTAATCATGTTCTCACAGTATATATTAGAGAAAAATCCCCTTGTACTTCTGGCTAAAATAAGGAAAAAGGAACTATTTGAAATATATCATAGCACTCTGTCCTTCTTTACAAGGCCTGCCTGTAGGAGAAAATTATTAACAAGAACCTCACCCACTAGGGTATTATTGGAATCTAAATGCCCTAACAAAGGGCAATACTCAACTGCAGCCTCTCTAGCCTTCCATATGGGAGAAAGGAAATGCCCAATCAATTCCATTCTAGCCATTCTGTCATACCTAAAGGGGGAGGAAATAGAAACTTGTGAAGATCATAGTCAAGAGGCATAGGCTCACTAAAAGACTGTGATCTGAGCAAAGGACTTTGAAGTGTTTATCCTCCACCTTGCCACCACATTACTAAAGGCCTATGTATAGCAATTCCTTTTACTCAGTACATTATGTCTGGCAACATAAAAAAAATGACAAGATATGCAAAAATCTAAAATCTGCAATTTTGAAGATACAGAACAAGCATCAAATCAGATATGACAGAGATGCCAGAATCATCAGATTAGGATTTAAAAACCATTATGATCAACATGCTAAGGCTTATAATGGATAAAGTAGACAACATATAAGAACAGACAGGCAATGAAAGCAGAAAGGTGAAAATCCTAATAAAGTATCAAAAACAAATGCTAGAGATCAAAACCACTGTAACTTAAATGAAGTATGCCTTTGATAGGCTTTTCAGTAGACTGGACTTGGTTGAAGATAGAATCTCTGAGCTTGAGGATATTCTTGGGTCATTATGAACATTTTGAGACAAACAAAAATCAAGAAAGGTAAAATATGTGTGGAGAGAAACAAATGAAGCCCTCCCAGCAACACCAATAAGCAGGGCAAGTTAAAACTCATATAGGTGAATCAGAAAGGATGGTATTGACTGTGTTTCTGTCTCGCAACTTTTGCAGTGACCCATATACCAGTAGAAACCTCCAAAACTGAAAAGCAAAGAGAAAGAGAACAAAGACAAAGAAAGGACAAAACCAAAGCAGAATATTCAAGAACTATGGAACAACTGTACAAGGTTTACTTTACATGTCAAAGAGAGAAGAAAGAAAAGTAACATAAGCACTATCTTAAGAAACAATGACTGAGAATTTCTCCTAGATTAGTGTCAGACACCAAACCACCAATCCAGGAAGGTCAGAGAACACTAAGATGAATGAATGTTAAAGAGACCTATCTCTAGGCATATCATATCCACAACGCACAATGTACAAAATAAAGACAAAGAAAACAATCTTGAGAAAAACAAGACATGGATATAGTGAACACCTTACCTATAGAAAAAGAAAAATAAGAATTATGTCTAACTTCTCAGAAATCATGCAAGAAAACATGAGTAGAATGCAATACTTAAAATATTGAGAGGAAGAATTCCACTAATCTAGAATTTTCTACATTGAAAAATTGACATTAAAAAGTGAAAGAAAATAAAAATATTCTTAGACAAATAGAAATTGAGAGAACTTATTGGTAGCAGGCCTGCCTTGCAAGATAAGTTAAAAAGGTTCTTTAAAGAGAATGGAAATAATATAGGTCAGAAATTCAGATACACATAAAGAACATGGAAGAAGGAATAAGTAAAAATGAAATAAACTTTGTTTCTCTTATTATAAAAAATATCTACTGATTTAATAGCTAACAGTTTGTTCAAACAATAATAGCAACAAAATATTCAATTACATATGTTTATATACATGTATGTCCATGTGAAATGGATGACAGAAATGATACAAGGAACAAAAGGGAGGAATTGGAATTATTCTGTTATTATAAGGTTCTCACACTACTTGTGAAGTCTCGTAGTGTTATTTGAAACTGAATGTTGATTAGTTGCAAATGTACATTGCAAATTCTAGGGCAACTTATAATAGCCAATTTAAAGTGGAAAGTAAGGTTATGTGTCATTTTCTAAACTCATGAATGAAAGAAAAGAAAGGGTGGGACCTCACCTACTATGTATATTGCAACTGTACATGTCAAATATATTGACAGACGTCTAAACACAACAATTGAATAAGTGAGGTGAATGATATGTTGACCAGTTTGATGTGAACATTCGAGATTGTATATAGAGTTAGCACATTGTACCCCATAAATGCAGTAATGTACACAGTTAAGATCTAATAAAAAAATAAAAAGTGATTAACTTTAAAAAAAAAAAAGAAAGAAAAGAAAGTCTCAAAGTTTGATAAATGGATTAGTGAGAAGGGGAAGGAGGGTGGTAGAGTCAAGAAGATACAAATCCCCAAAGACAGTGGTTAGGAGGAAACAGTTGGAAGCATCAATGAAAAGCAGAGGACACCCACCTGACCTCCTCCTCTTAGAGTACAAAGGTATGAGAGAATAAATTGATGTGCTAGAGAAAGAGTCAGGGAAATAGTCTCCTCAGAAAAGGCTGAAGATCAGTATGTCAAGGACATCAAAGGAGGCTCTAAGAAGAGGCTGTATAGAGATAGTAGACTGCTTATTCTTGAAAGGCAGTTCCCAACATCCAGTCAGAAGTGTTTGGGAAGAGGGTGAGGACTGGAGGTCTGGGTTATGAGACAGGAAGTGTAGAACACTGTGGAATTGATTCTTGAAGAGAGATGAGGAACCTTCACAGAATTTTTCTTAATGGTCTATTTGAGATTGCCAGATGCAGAATGGTGGTCAGGGACCTGGCTCATTAGCCTTGAGAATGATGGGAGTCCAGTACCTGTAGTCTAAGATTGCTCTGCCTAGGGTTGCACAATTCTAGAACCTTCATATTATAACACACCATGGGGTGTTGGTAACTCAACCCATACAAAAAGCCTGCACATTTTGAGAAGGTATGACAACTGTTATGACTGCAATTCTACAAACTTTTAAAATGTATTTAAATATAAAATATTCCTGTATAATATATAAAATTTTTAGAATATACAAGAAATAATATACCAGAAATTTGCTTTTCCTGTTGCTAGGATACTCGTACTCTTACAATTGGGTATGATGGGATTAATGGAAATTTATTTTTGAGAATATGGGTATGGAGAAGTGAGGGAGTACCGGAAAGAGAATGAAGTTTCCAAAACAAATGGCTAGGTATAGTATATTTCTAGGCCAGGATGGGAAGGTCTGGGAGAGGAATCTAGGAAGACAGAGTATGGTACCGGGGAAAGCAGAGAAATGGTGCATCATCTGAGAGCAAGTCAGAGAGTGGAGGGCTCAGTACACTGAGCACTTGGAGAAGGTGATGGTAACCAACAAGCTCTCTTTCCCTCATGCATCACAATCCCTATTTGGTGAGAGAGATACACTTTCCTCATTATATCCATATTTCAAACTATGACTTGAAATCTAATTCAACAATTTCTATAATCATATTTATATTTTAAATATGATAAAACAATTTTTAGGTCAATCCTTGACATGAAACTTTCCAATTTACCCTACTTTCAAATTCAAAACTCTGCCATTTTCCTCCTCCCCCCATGCCAAGTGTCAGTGGAAATTTTTCATTTTAGGGCGGTGCCTATGGCTCAAAGGAGTAGGACACTGGCCCCATGTACCTGGCCTCAGCCAAAAACTGCAAAAAAATATTTAATTTTAGATGATGCCTATTCTGTTGCTTATCAGACTGAAGAAAAACGGTGTTGCTTTGTTATTTTCACATCATGAAAGGTTCCCAGTTAACTTTATGATATTTAAATTATATAATTTAAAAGAAAGATTTTATTTGGCGAATGCCTGCATTGTATACAGCTGGTAATCTCTGTATTCTTTCTTTTCCAAGATTAAAGAAAGGTAGCAATAGTCTTAAGACATTGAGAGAAAGATACAATTCATTTTGATTCATCCCTTGTGGCTCATAATATACTACACCAGGTCAAAAAGTGGGGGAAAAACTCCATTTCCAAATCCCACAATAATTTGAAGATAAATTCTCCTATTACTAGGTAAACATGAATAGTGCTTACTCCTGTAGTTTATGATCAGCAGAATGGGTTCTAGAATAGTTTAAAATTGAGATCATGTCTACAAATCCAAAGCATCAAATACTTCTCCCAGGGATTTAGTGGTAAAAGCAAAGAAAAAAATATTACCAGATCCCTTTTCTAATCATGGCAGCCAACTATAAATTCCCTCGTCTCTTTTCTTGTTTGTTCATTTCCCCCAACGTCTTGCATTTTAATCCTGTTAAAAGTTGTTTCATTTAAGCTCCAATTCTAGGCATAGTCTTTTCTCATTCTCAAATCCCCTGCCCTGGTGAATATTACACTATTGAAAAGATCTTCATGAAAAGATAGTGGCTCCACTTGTGAATTACAGATGAAATTATTATCAATACATTTAAATATGACTAGAGTGGAAACTGAGGTATGAAGCTTTCTCTTTGTGTCTAATTCGAAAACCTTTATACACACCTACAGCATGTGTGTTTGAGCTGTGAAAAAAAAGTGTTACTAGAAGAAAACGCTGGTTTTGCTATTTTTGGCTGATCAAATAATAAGATGAGATTGGAATTTTAACATTTAAACACCATCAAAAACCATGAAAGCATTTAATTATTTTTCATTCTAAAAAGTTGCAAAGCCAATGTATTATTTTCAATTAAAATGGTAATTAATAACAGCCTAATTTCTTATGTATGTATTAGACCCTGCCAAATGGCAAATTAGGGGGGAAAAATAAACAGTATCCCAGCAAAGTATTTGAAAAGGCAAAGTAATGCATTTCTTGTTCCTTTTCCACCAAGATTTTATTATCAATTTCCATTATCTCTAGCTGACTTGTTGAGGGTCAGACTTCAAGTCTAATGGCTTAAGTTGGTTTACCATTAGTCCTGTCCAAAGTTCTAAGACTTCTTGATATCACAGTAGTATGTGAATATCAGATACTAGGAAAGAGCTACAACATTAAACTAATTGATCCTTAATAAGGCCACGGTGTATTTTATTACTATTTTATTTTTTGTTGTTGTTGTTGCAGTTTTGGCCGGGGCTGGGTTTGAACCTGCCACCCTCAGTATATGGGACCTGCCCCTACTCCCTGAGCCACAGGTGCCACCTGTCATGGTGTATTTTAACATGCTTGATAACTGCACGTCAGTTCCACTTCTGTGTGTGATGAAGAGCTACTGCACTTGGACAATAGATAAAACTAATTTATAATCTCTCTCAATTTCTTGCTTTGTCTGCCCAACTGCAGAGTCTGGCCCTATTCTCCATACTATGACTGGAGTGGATCACTGGAAAGTTTTGAACATGCCATACACATTCTAACCTTTCCTCATGTTGTCCCCTTCCTCTCCCCCCCCCCATGTAATACATTTTCTCCTCACACTGCTTTGATTCTTTCCATTTCCTCTCTCAACCGCTTCCTAATTTTTCATCTTTACCTGTGTCCTCTGAGTGCTCTTTCTCATGAGAAATTCCTCTTACACTATCAAGATCTTACTGAACTTTTAATCCATCTCTTAAAAAATTCCTGGCTCTACCCTAACATTTTTTCTGCTCTAACTCCCACCTCCCCCAAAGGAAGGTTCTCTGGTCTACTTAAAACCTTGAGAGGAGATTGGTTATTCCTTAAGCTCCCTATGCCATTTACAAAAATCTTGCTTCTGTCTTTATGCAAGGCTGCTTTCCCTCTTAATTTATGCCACCCAACCTTTCCATCTTCAATCCTCCTTTTTCAGTAATGAAGCTATCCATGTTTTGGTCATCCTCCCATAATTACTGACGATGTTTTTACCTAGGTCACAACTATCCTCTATAGCCCGTGTTATACCATCAAACTCTACAATTAGTATACATTTGTGGCAGGTCTAGTCAACACTTCAGCTCCATGGGTGTTTGCCTTAATTCCCCAACTCTTTGACTCAGTGTCAGAAAACATAAACCCTCCCTTGACTACTATCTAGCCTTCTCTCTCTCATATTCCAAAGTTCACTATACCTGCTCACTGCCCTTTAGGGGCTTTCATTTCCTCATTCCTCAATTCTTCCAGCTCTAACAGTCTATTGCACGTACCTAGCCTTGCTCCTATCCTTCCTTTCTTCTTTTTTTGTCATTTCAGATTAATATAAAGGTATACATGATTAGGTTACATTGCGTGGATTTGGAAGAGAAAGTCTGAATTGTAGTTGAGTGTTTAAGCCATCCTTCCTTCTCCACTGAGGACAACTTTTTCATCTAACTTTCTAGAATTCTTGCCATTTCATTGTATCCCACTTAGGAACATTTCATACATGAAAGTGAGGCATCCTTATATGAACCATGCCCAATCTCCTCCTTCTCAGAAACTCAGCTGCATCTGTTATTACCTCACTTAGCCCTTGTCATCTCAAGGCCAAGCCCCCTCTGGTATTCTTGACTCTATTTGCTCTTGTTTTTTTCAGGATCTTGCCCCATTTATTAGGCATCTTTTCTATGATATGGTTATTCTTTTATTTTCTACTATCTATTTTTTTCCTCTACACTTATTCTCAGTGAATGATGCCTCTATTTTTGGAGTCACTCAAGCCATTGGGAAATCAGGAGCCATTTTGTACCTTTTTATCTTTCATGCACATATCTACTTAGTAATATTAGTAGTAAGAATGTTTAATCATGGAGTGACTACTGTGTGCCAGATCCACAATGACCCTATGACCATTCTGTGAATTAGATGTTATTCTTACCACCATTTTGCAGACAAGGACATTGAGGCACAAAGAAACTAAGTAGCCTCTTCAAGGACACCTTGCTTGTAAGGGGTGAGGCAGAAATTAAGCAACAGATGGTGGTTGTAACTCCTGACTATATTAAAAATGTCTCACCATACAATATTATCTAAGTCTAGGCTCTTGACAACTCTTACCTCAGTTGCAATAGCCCCCAAATGTCCTCACTGGCTCTGGTCTAATTTTCCTCAGATTCTTACTCTGTAGTGTTCCCCATAGATAGATTGGCCTATCAACAATATTAACTCCACTGTTTACAAACTAAAAGTGAATGAAGTAGAAGTGATCAGTATTTTGTTGAGATTAATCCCATAACTTTTTAAAAAAATATTTTATATTGATGACTTATAGAAGTTTGAGTTGGATCAGAAAAGCTGATAGAATAAAATTAAATAGTTAAATCTCAGTCTGAGACTAATGGATTCAAATTCTGACTTTAACATTTACTAGCTATGGGATTCGGGGCAAGTTACTTAACCTCTCTGTGCATTAGTTCTCCATGTTTGACATGGGAATCATAATAATACATCCTAGGGTGATTGTAAGAAATAAATTACTTAATATATGTAAAGTGTTTGTAAAAATGCAGGCATAAAGTGAATTGCTATGGAAGTGTTAGCTATTATTACCCACATGTGGAAGTTAGGCAAGCTGGTTAGAGAATAAGATTAGAATTCAAAATAGTCTTGATAAACTATCATACTTTTCATCAGGAGACTAGAATAGTGTTCCTGCCAGAATTCATTATAGCACATATTGTGATGAGCTGCATAACATTGCTTTGTGATGGAGATCTTGCATGTGCAAGGCTGAATCATGCTAAAGCCTGTCTTCTGGTATTTGAAGTTGCCTTCCTTGATTTGGAAACAGGAATACAGGTCATTGCCAAAGTAATTCCATATAGACATGTGTCCTCTTCCAAACAAGTGTAGAGTTTCTTTTAGACAAGCAAAAGGGCTATAATCCATATGACATAATTTTCAGGATACTGTTAGCACCCTAGTAAGCCAGGAAATCAATCTCCCAGCCACCACAACCCTCTAGGAAACATCTGTTGGACCATTTGCCATGAGAAAGAGTGAACATAGGCCTGGCAGCCCTGGCTCAGCAGAGACCTCTGTCTAGGAGGGTTGATGGAAGCAGCCTGCTGGCTTAGAAATGGTACTTTTCTCTAAGCTTTTGAAAGCATAGGAATATGGTAAAAAGTAGTACAGACAATGGTGCTGGTCCATGTTGACTTGTCCTCCAAGTCATTCAGCTACTGGGAACAATTATCATTCAAATCTTTCTCTTAAGCAAACACCAATTCCATTTTCTTTGGGCTTGAAAAAATCCAAGCCTGCCCACTGAACATGCGATTTTTACAAAAGGTGACTACAGTTGCTTGAAGTCCAGTGGGTTATTGTCTGATTCAAACTGACCATACTCAAGCAGCCAGATACGTGAAGCAATACTAGATTTTGAAGAGTCTGATAAGAAAGAAAACTCAAGATGAATTCAATCTGACCTGAGAAATAAGTGAGTAGCTGACAAAAGAGGAGGGGGCCTGGGAACCCAAAGAGACAGCTTGACAGCAGACAGAAAACAATTTAACACTCAGACAGGGTAGAAAATTGAGATCCACAACTATGGCCAAAAGATACAACCCGAACGAACTGCCCCGAAACAAGAGCTAAAAGGACACGATGTATTACATAGACTTTTCTCATCACAAGATGTAAGCTAATCTACTTTGCTAAAAACAAACACATTTCACCCTTGAGAGTGTATTAAGTGCTCTGAAAAGGGTCTTGGATTTAATTTGTAAGACACATTTCATCAGATATTTAGAATTTTCACTGTAGAATTCCTGGCCTCTAGTGTTCTTTATTTTCTGATTCCTGTGAGATAATCAGAACCACATTCACCCAGGGAGCACATCATAGCCTAACTTTTTCCTAACTCTTACATTTCCCAAATAAATGCCTATATATCAGGGCTTTTTTTTTCTAAATAAAGGTTTCGAAGAATTCAGCAATAAATCTCCTGCACATACGCTATTTGTATAAATAAAACAATGATCCAGACAAGCTAGAAATTTCTTTAGCCATTGCCCTTTCTGGGCTGGAATTGGTAACAATGGCACCTGTTGGTCTGTAATGATACTATTGGTGTTTTTGACTTTAAAACTTTGAAGACTCTTTAACTGGTCAACAAACCTTCATTGAGCACTGACTGTACAACTCTTCTAATCATGCAACACAACACAGCTATACCGTGTTTCATGTTTTTGCATACCTCACAGATCTCTTTGTATGTGCTAAAATAGACACAGAGACAAGGTACCATGCTCATGATACTGCTTTAGATGACTTCACAGTGAATATATTTTTGCCTGTGCTCTGCAGTCAGAAAGCACGTAGTGATTAGCACAACTGTCAACTGAAAATCTACTATGTTGCCTATTTGTCTCATACTGACTCACGTATGAATAATATTTCGAGGAGTAAATCAGATTATCTGATAGGCCTATGGTTAAAAGGTGATGCATGTTAGGTCTAGGAAATCAGTGAAAAAATTAAGTCATGTTCATTTGAGTCGTATTTACAATGAAATAATATGCATGTCATTTTAACCTGAAAGTCATATGGCTTACCATATCATGCTTTATTTGAAAGGCCTGCCACATCTGTATTTTTAAATATAATTCAAATGCTTGAGGTGATAGATACCCCAATTACCTTGATTTGATTAATCCACATCATATATCTGTATCAAATATCGTATGTACTCTATAAATACGTATAGTTATTATGTACTCATAATAATTAAAAATAATTTTCTAAAAGATAGCTCAAATAAAAAGGTAGAATCCTGGAAGTCATCTGTTTCTCTTATATTTAATTAATTCCTGTTAATCAAATATTGTTCTTTCTAGAAATCCTTTCTTTGGTGCCTGAGTTCATCGCTTTCTTCTGCGTTCTTCTTTCTGCTGTCAGCTACAAGGCCTCATCCTCACCTTCCCAGACAAGCACAGCAGCTTTCAAACTGCTCATTCAGCTGCCAAGCTGTAACCACAGACCCATCTGAAACATTTATACGACCACATCACTCTTGCTTGAAACCCTCAGTGGTTTTCTAGAGCTCAATGATTGAAGCTAACCTGGACCAAAAGCACAGGCATCTCCCCAAAAGTAGAGTTAAGGCCAAAATATAAAGAAAGGATAATGGATATATTAGTAGTTGGGCTGAGAGCTTTGATGCATTGACATCTTCAATATATAACTAAGGCATCTCATTCAATTTGATAGGCAGTGAATATCAGGGCCTTTTATTTTCTCCATTAATATTATGCTTTAGTAAAATCAATATTGCTATGTTGTTTAGCATGAATTGGAAGGGAAAATGACTAAACTACTGCAATGACCTTAGGAAATAAATAGAAGTTCTGAGTAAGAATGATGGTGTGAAAATGGAAAAGAGGGGAGAGAAACCAGTGGAGTTGTCATAATTTGGTCATTATGGTAGGTAGAGTCAGGGGAGAAAGGAAAACACAGAATCAAGTATTTGCAATGACTGCGTGAAAAAACATCTTTTATTGCTTAGTTTAGCCATCAAAGATTTAGAAATAAATTTCTGTTCAAATCTTCTAACAAAAGTGATTGTGAATTTGACCTTCTGATAGGGTCAAGTAGCACAAAAAGAGGTGTTCGTTGATGTGCTTGCCACAGTCAGAGCTGGAGGATGCTCTGGCTGTGAATTCCTGGCTGTGGTCTTTGTCCAGTGGTCTCTGCAGCTTTTATAAACAACCACCAGCCCTGCCATTCCTTACAAAAAAGGCTTTCCTTGCTGTCTGAAAGTGTCATGTCTACCAAAACATTAAAACAGCAGTTTGAAGCAAAAAAGGGCACCATTAGAGAATTACCATGCATCCGTGCAAGTGGGCTGGAAGTCTTCTTTGTTACAGTTCATGCTGGAATCAGAACAGACCAGTTTTTGCAATCTGAAAACCCCTCTTCTCAGGGAGGACATCGCAGGCCACCCACCAGCTGCTCAGCACTAAGCTGCAACTGCACCATCACTGCAAGATAATCTCCCTAGCTAGGATTTGGTCTACATTCTACCGCTGCAATAAACATCATAAATAAATGCCACAGCCATTTACCTAGTTTTCTGTTTGTAAGGATTCTCAGCTGGGAGAGGACCACACAGCCTTCATACAGCTGCTCGTGTGTTCTTTCTAATGGGATATGAAGTGCCGAGTTTTAGGAATCTTGGAAGGCTGCCTTTCCCTCTGAGCCTGACAAGGGCAAGTCCACCTGCAACTTCACCTCAGTGTCTCTGGGCCAAATTTACAGGCAAAGAGGATCCACTAGTCAGAACAAGCAACCAAAACCTTTGGGCTGTTTCCACTCAGAGCCCAGCATAGTTTGCTGGGATTCACCATCTTAGCAGCCAGTCACTAGGGCACTCACTGGAATGGAGAAAGTGGTGAGATGTGAACAAGTCACAGATTACAATTTTCTATCTCCAGCTCCCATTTTAGACTCAGAGAAACCTTATGCATGTGGCTGGAGCAGGCAGGTGCCAAGCCCCATGGCACTTGTGGTAAAGGAGGCCATTCTCTGGAACACTTAAAGGCCAAAATACTGTTTTTAGAAGGAAAGTACTTCCAGAACTATACTGTGGCCTTTAACTTAATTAGTCAATTAAAGTAGGAAAGTCTTTCAAAAGAATCATGCAAATAAAAGGACATTGCCCAAGGCTGCTTCCAGGGAAAGAAAAGAGATTTTTGCATGGCACAGGCCAGAAGTGCAGGTCTAAGTACTGAGAAAACTTAAAAAAAAAAGTGTCATAGGTTCTCAAGGAGCTCGGGTCCTGGGGATGTGTAGGTACCCACTTTACAGACGTAGGGGGTGGACCCTGCAGAGAAGTCTTACCATTACAACACAAAAATCTTAATATTTATCATTCCCATTTCAAAACTTAATTTTTGGCCAGATTAAATAAGAAACACATTTAACAATATCATTTGTATATTTTTTATTGTATTGAGACAATAATAAATTGAAAATATTGAAACATAAGACATTTTCAATAAAATTTAAGGCTACTCAGCTAAAATCTATGTCTTTTCAAAGGTTGTGGTCGAATGTGGGTATTGCTAAGTAGTTCTAATCAGTTCTACCATTCTTCTACCTTATTGGGTTTAGTTAGGTACAGACTTTAAACACAAAATGCCCCAAAGCACACCTTTAATTGAGAAAAAATTTCCAGTAATTATAGATGCCTCTAACCTTGGTTCTCACATGGAACTATGCTGGTGAGAGAATACAGTAAATCACTCAAATATATGATATATCTGTGTTCGGTGCTTTGAGAAAATAGAAAGAACATGAGAAGGTGGGGGAGCGAATAGAGGCCTTATGATAATACACCTATGATGATTCATGTATTATATATTCAAGAGATAAAAATTAATTCAGAAAACATGTCAGGCTATCATCTTAATTATTCAGACTCTCACTCACCTGCTACTGCTGAAAATAAGAGACAGTTTATTTTCCAGTTTGGTTTTCTTCATTGATTTAATTAATGACATTTGTAAGGCTTTTCATTTTGTCTGGTCTCATGTAAACTCATGACATTAGTTTCTTCATCCAAAATAGAGAGTGGTGGCAAACTCTTGTTTAGAAACCTGCTATTCACATGAGGAAGGTGTTTCAATTGATGAAATACTTCCTTCCTACTAGGTTTCGTTTACTCATTGGGTCTTTCAGTAAATCTATAATACTCTAGTCGTGTTTGACTTCTACAATTCCAAGAGAGGTGCTCAGCGTGACCTGTATTTATCTTTTATTAGCGCTATATATCATTACAATTTTAAAACAGTATTTTCCTTTCTTAAAATGTGTATACATTTTGGGTACCCTCTGTATATAATCAACAGGCTTTTTCAAGTCAATTTAAGTAAAGTATTTTTCATTTATTGTTTTAATGCAATAGATAGTATTTTAAAAAGCTAACTTTTAAGGAGTAGGCTAAATAAAATTTGTGACATCCTCATTTTCCCACAGAAATAGAAACATCTCCTTAGAATAGTAAATGTTCTCAAATAGAAAACGCTATCGACTTTTCTTCAAACTTAACTTTCCTAGTTTAACTAGATTCCAGGTAAGTCAAATCATGCAGTGCATTGTTCCCTCCGTGTTCAGTACTTCATAAATATTCTAAGTCTTGCATTTCCTTTTATGATGATGATTTGTCAATGTCCAAATAGTTTAGTTCAAAGAAATCATTTACCTACTCTATGACCTCACATTAATACTTTGCAGAAAGGACATTTTTAACCTACTTCTGCACTTTGATTTTGCAAAATCTGTTTCTGTGCATGCTATCTGGTTATTTTAAAAAGCAAATTGTATGGGCCTTTTTCTTATCATATGGTAAACTCATGGTCATTGTAGAAAACTTGAAGAAGTTCACTCATTATCTTACCATGCAAGAAAACAATTGGGGGAGGGGATGTATTATTTAATTTTTTTGCACAAATGTTTACATTTTAGGTTTGCATTTTTAAAGTCTTGTGAGTTATAGTCTCCTGTCATCAAGTCTTGTGAGTGAAAATAGTAGAGTGGTCAGTAATGGAGACATTAAAGCCACTTTTAGAGGACAGTTTATTTTGGGCCCTTAGGTATAGGGTGCTTAATATTCACTGTGACCCTCCATTCATAGCACACCATTATCACCCAGTCATCCTGGGGTTCTCTGATCTTTCAATTTTTTTTTTTTTTTTTTAGCCTTCATCAATCTTGCCATCAATTAGAATTCTTTAGGTGGTATAATAAAAATATATTAATATTTAATATTATGTATCTTCCTATATATTTCATTAATTTCTGCCCCATCTTTATTGTATTCTTTTTATATGTTTCCCAAGTTTTCCTTTCCTTTATTGCTCTTTTCCCAAGTCACAATGATACAGAAATAAACAAAACAAAAATCTCCTGTGTATTAGTTGGGTGGGGCTGCAGTAACAAAGTATCACTGACTGGGTGGCTTATGTCAGAAGTTTGTCTCTCAGTTCTGGGGCCTAGAAGTCTGAGGTCAAGGTGTCAGCAGGGTGTCTGTGTGGGAGCCAAACTAAAAATGTGGGAGCCAAACTAATTAACTCAAGTCACAAGTCAAACTACCTCCTTTTGTTGTTTATTCAGGACAACAGACTGCCTGCCGCATACCAAGGACCTTATCATTCCTAGGTGTTACAGCCCACACATCCTGACCCCCTCCCCTTTGTCCCACTAGCCCTCTTGTGCACTCAGCCCACATCCTGACCCCCCCTTTTTGCACTCGCCACTCTACTCTGCACTCACCCCACCTTTATCCCTTCCTTCTCATTCACTCACCTGAGACAAAGAAGACTCGTCCCTGAGCCAATCTACCCTGAACACAACCACCCTGTACCTGTCAGTTTAGAACAGACATGGTTTACCTACCAATAAGGGGATGGGGTGGGATGGTCTAATGGGAGGGAAGAGGGAGAGGTATAAAGGGACTTTCTGAATAGTCTGTAAGGGCTGTTCCCGCTTTTTCTTAAAGGGCAGCCCAAGCTCTGAGCTTGAATGAATAAAATTTCTCGTGCCTTTGCAGTGATGTTCAGCCTCTCAGAGTGGTGCTTGAATTAAGTCTGGGGGTTAACACCAGCACCAGGCTTGTCTCCTTGGCTTGTGACTGTCTTCTCCTTGTCTTGACTTCCTCTTCCCCGTGCGTGTGTCTGTGACCAGATTTCACCTCTTATAAGTCATACTGGAGTGGGGGCCACCCTAACGACCATATTTTAACTGAATTACTTCTGTACAGATCTTATGTCCAAATGCAGTCCCATTCTGAGCATTGGAGGTTAAAACTTAAATATATGAATTTTTGCAAGGGAGCTAATTCAGCCCATAACAGCCTATTATAGAGGCATTTACAAGCTAGTGGGAGAGGTCTTCAATAAATAATAAAGAAATCACATGGTGATAAATGATATGACAAGACATAAAACAAAAGGTACAGTGAGGCCAAGGGAAAGGAAATGAGTTGGTGCACAATACTTTGCCACTGGTTTAGATATTTCTCTAATGTACGGAATGTGAGTAACAAAAGTCATGGCCACACTGGATTCTTTTATTGCCAATAAAGTGGCTATATTATGCTTTGTGGGGTGACAATAGCCAGCCTTTTGTGAAAACTTGTTTTCTGTCTTGATTTGGGATCCAGTGTAAAAGTCTTTCTCTGGGCACTATTAAGACACTTAGTTTCTCTTTTGAAGGGAGAGGTGGATACAAAATAATGGTGTTAAACTACCCAAACAGGAAGCCATTAGCCTGGGGCCCTCTACACACTTTGAGCTCCTACATAACAAATCCCAAACTCAGTAAGTAAACAAACTGAAAACTTAATTTAGGAGCATAACAAACAGCCAAGTCTTGGCCAATCACAGGCAGCCCAGCATCAGCAAATTGGCACAGGACAGGTGGCATCCAGCCAGCTCCGGGAAGCTGAGGGTGGACCTCCGCCTTGGTGGTGTTGGTGTGGTGGCAGTGGGCAGTGGAAGCAGGGGGTTGGAGTGTAGGCAGGGCCCACTGCTCCACCCACCCCTCTATCCCCACCCCTCCATGAAGCTCCAGTAGCTGTAGGGGCCAGACAACTGCTGGGGAAACACCAGCACCTTAGGTTTCCCTCCCCTTGTGCTTGCTGCTGAACAGCGAACTCTCCATTTCCTAGGCCTGGTCAATTTCAGGTAAGTTACCTAGGCCTGGGAATGAAAGGGATTGTAGCCATTCATTTGCTAGGGAGTCCTGCTAAATTAACTACAGAGGACCCTACTTGACTATACTTACTCCTGGAAAAAAAAAAAAAAAAAAAAAAAAAAAAAAAAAAAAAAAAAAAAACGAGCCCGGGAGACAGAGAGGGAGAGAGAGAGCTTTTTTCCCCCAACTTGATTTGTTTTTCTCTGCCAAGAGCTCTGGTGTTTCTGTATTCTTTTCTATAAATAAATCCTGTCTTACGACTGATCTATGGTCTGTGGATTCATTCTTAGAATTACTGAGACCTAGTGAAAACAAAATTCTGGTATCAAAAGCCAAATGGTCAGAGATGTCCAGATAAGACAGACATCCAGCTATGATCAGTCCAGTGATTTGGCACTTTACTTTGTTCTGTCTATAAACACACACTGCCCGTGTTGCAAAGGGGAGTTCCACTGCCCGTGTTGCAAAGGGGAGTTCTCTGAACCTCGCCTGGTTTTGAGTGAAGCCTGATTCATGAATTATTCTTTCCTCAAATAAATTTTATTAAATTTAATTAAAGTTTTTCTTTTAATAATGATTATGCATTTTTTTATAATTTTGTAAAGGGCTATCTTTATGGTTAGTAGAGTAATAGTGCTGAAGAAATTATGAATATGTTACAAAATTTATTTTACATTTTTATAGACTTGGGTTGGGCAAAGCCAGAGGAAACTGTGGCTATGAGACGCTGGGAGAACTCAGACAAGGGAAGGAACTCAGGCTGAAGGAGGAATCTCCTCCATGCTTCTGAGCTAAAGAGAGAATTAGCTTGTGGGGAATACTTTGGGAACTGATCTTTTTATTGGTTTTAGAAAGAGTGGTACCTAATATTTAGTTTTAAGTTTTTCCTTTTCTGAACTATGCTTTTCTTATGTCATTTCCAGGTTTTTATGAACCTTCAGGGAGCTGCTGCAATGTGACCTAATTTCTGTTGTGAAGGTGGCTCTGCTTCTTTTGAGACTCAGTTTTTAACAGCCTCACTAACTCAAGAGGGAACCAAGCCCCATAAGCAGTCATCCCTGGAGGAGATGGACAGACAATAGAGGTTAGTAGGGCTCGTGGCCAAGCTTTGTAAACCCCTGCAAGGGATGAGGAGAATTCAGAATATTGAAAGAAGAAAGATTTCTTGACTCATTTTTACCAGGATGGAAGTGTTAGATTGTTGCTATGCGGTAATTGATTGTGGAACGTGTGAAGTCCTAAAGACATGTATCTTGGAAAGATACGGAGTCATTTCCTTCCCTTTAAATTTTCCCCTGATGTGTTGACTTATTGAGAAATTTGTTTGTTAAATGGCAAAATGACATCCCTAGTATTTTCACAAACATTGGTTTTTCTCTTACAAATAAGTTTAGGTGTGTCTACCCCATACCCCACAAATTTGTAAGTACATATTGCTATTAAATGTATAGATTTGAAATGAAGTTATAATGAAAATTCTACAAATTGTTTGAAGATTTTTAAGCTATTGATAAACTGATGGGTTTTTTTTTTTTTTTTTCAAAATTACTATGTCCATACTCTAAGTGAAAGCAAAGATCCAAGAAGCAAGCTGATTGCCGAAGTAGCCTTTGCCTGGGGACATTTGCTGATACAGGTGGGCCTAAGTTTGTGTGGTGAAGTTCTTTTGGAATGAGGAGTATACATGTCTAAACCCAGAGCCTACCCACGTATTCAAACTAATAGGAAAACTGACCCCTCTCAAAGGATGATTCTCCCAAAGCTAAAACTTCAGGAAAAGGCGAACCAAAAATAAATACACTCCAACTGCCCTCACCTAGTGGACCGTATAGAAGGCTTCCTTAGTGCCAAAGTAAAGAACACCCTGGAGAAGCTGTGATCCACTCCAGCCTCAGTCTGGATAGTTCAAGTATACTCAAGCCTTGACTCCTATTTAAAGACCTCTTGGACATTTTCTAAATATCTTCCAAAAGCAATTGTAGAACTTATCTGTAGAAATGAAGCTTTATCCATGATCTTAAATAAACTCTACAGGTACTCTACAAGAACCATATACAAAAGAGTAAACAGTAACTAAACACACAATAATACAAAGAAATGCAGCAAAAAATTAATTAAAAAAATAGAGATAGAAAGACTTCACGTATTACAACTATTAGACAAATTATAAACCAATTATATATCTATGTTTTTAAAAGTTGTAGACCTTAAAGGTTGAAAACAATTGAATAGATTTGAAAAAGAACCAAATAGGAATTTCAAACATTAAAAAGATTAAAAGTGTAAAATGCAAAAGGGAATGAACAAAAAAAGTAGTAAGCATGTAGATGCATCCAAATATTTACTGGCTATAAAACTGCCATAATAATCATGTCCCAGAATGTTTCAGAAAAGATAGGAAAAAATGAATGCCAGAATAACATATAAACCAGGGATGTATGAATGCACATTGTTTTAAGGTCCTTGTGGAGATTAAAAGTATGAATTAATTTTAGATTCCAAAAAGCTAAGTAACAACTAATATAAAAGAAAATAACCTTTGGATGAATAAAAAGAAAACACCATGTGGTAAAATTAATCAATAAAAAGTCAAAAGGGGGATAAAAATAGGCAGTAAATTCAAAAGTACAATAATATGGTAATACATTTGAACATAATTATTTTATTCAATGTAAAGGGACTGATTGCTGTAAGACAAACATTTCCAGACTAGATTTTTTTCAAATTCAATTTTAGACTGTTGTAAGAGATGTCTAAAATATAAAGCTATGAAAAATGATAAAGATGTACCACATATGTACCAGCCAGAGTTTTACAGACTATCGATAGTCTTTACATGAATAGACTGTCTATATTATACATTGATTTGCTGCTGCAATGACAGTATACATTGGTAAATGTATATATAAGGGCTACATTGGTACATATCAACTAGACCTCAGAGTGAGAGGCCTTCCTTGAGATGAAGAACATAAATTAATAATGATCCACTTGCTGAAAAATAACATTTTTAATATTGCATATTATAACGTCCATGCAAAATATAGATGTAAAATCTCTTGAACACAGTGATACAATACACAAAGCTTTGCAAACTAAAAAACTTGCAAGTTTGCTGCTAATAGGGCAAGAACCAAGCACAGGAACACAGAAATGAGGACACCCAGCCCTGGGCCAGCGTGAAAAGAGTGCTCCAGGCCCAGGAGCTCTCCCAACCCTTGTTTGCCTTCACCTGGACCAACCCTGATCTTCTGCCAGCCAACACCTCACCTGGACTGTTCTCCCACAAGGATTTAGAGACAGTCCTCATTACTTTGGTCAGGCATTTCAGGCCAACCTCCAGCAGTTAACTTCAGTGAAAAATTCCACAGTTCTTCAGTACATAGATGACCTTCTCTTATGCAGCCTCGCCCCCACTGCCTCCTGGCAAGACACTATTCACTTATGTTCTTTCCTTGCCACCAAGGGGTACAGAGTTTCCCCTTCCAAAGCCCAATTAACCTCTCCCTCTGTCTGATACCTCTGCATCCTTTTTGCAGGAACCAGAAAAGCTCATTACCCCTGACCACATTCGGGCCATCTCCTCCTTACTCCTTCCCCAAACAAAAATGACCTCCTCTCCTTCCTGAGGGTTCTAAGGTATTTTAGAACCTGGAAGTACAATTCCACACCCTTGGCTAAACCTCTAGACACTGTTGCTAAAGGTCCTCTAACCGACTTTCTAAACCTGCACCAGTTTTGGCCAAATTCCTTTCTCTCCCTCTAATCCTCTGTTCCCTAGAACTCTCCCTCCATCTCCTTGATCCCCTTTGTCCATTTTACCTCTCAGTGTCAGAACACCTAGAATGTGCAGTAAGGGTCCTAACACAGAAACCTTACAATAATCACCTCCCAATAGCATTCCTCTCAAAGCAGATAGAATTCACAGATCTAGGTGGCCCCCCTTGGTTCTGAGCAGTGGTAGCCATGTCCCTCCTTTACCTGGAGGCCCAGAAACTTGTCTGCCATGCCCCTACATATCTACTTACCCCTCATAACATTCCATACCTTTAACACCAACACTTATCATCTTTAAACTCCACACCTCATTTACTCCACCTCCTAATCCTTTTTATAGAAAACCCAAACCTTCACTTTCTCCCTGGCCCTGCATATGACCCTTCATCTCCGTTAGCTGCCCTCCACTCACATGACCCTCACACTTTTCAGAATTCATTCATTCTACAACTGCTGGCCTTCAGCCACAGTAACATTACACCCTTTTCCCAACATCGCCCTCCTTCCCTTATCTAACCCAGAAGATGCCTGGTTTATCAATGGCAGTGCATCTAAGCCCACTGCTCTGTCCATCGCCAAGGCAGGGTTTGCTATTAGGTCTCCTTCCTGCATTATTGCCTCTACTACTCTGCTCCCAGCACTTCCTCACAAGAGGCAGAACTCTGAGCCCTCACTAAAAGCTTAAAACTTGCACAAGGCCACTCCATTAACATATACACAGACTCTAAGTATACTTTCCACATAATCCATCACCATATAGACATATGGCAAGAAAAAAGATTCATTATTACCCAGGGCTCCTCTATTGTCAATTCTACACTCATTAAAAACCTCCTGAATGTGACCACTCCCCCAAAGGAAGTAGCAATCATCCATTATAAAAGCCACCAGAATTAAACAAATCCAACTTCCAAAGGCAACCAAAAATCTGATAGAGAAGCCAAATGGGCAGATCAACACCCTTATACCACCTCCACTCCAGAGGGCTAGTATTTGTCCTTCATTAAATTCTCTCCAGTATATACATCTGAAGAATAGGACAGTTACTGGCACCTTCCCACATGAGAAGGATGGTTCTTTCAACAGGGAAAATTTATTCTTCCTTCCTTCTAAGCACAAAATATCCTCTCTTCCTTCCATGAAAGTCTTCACACTGGCTTCAAGCCTCTTTACACCCTTCTTTCTCTGCTCCTTTCTCACCCATGACTATCTTCCCCTTTAAAGCAGATAATCCAGTCTTGCACAATCTGCACTCAGGTCTCATCCCAGGGGGCCATGAAAACACCCCCTTTCCACACACATCAGGCTCGAGACCAAACCCCCCAGACAAGACTGGCAAATTGACTTTACCCATATGCCTCCTGTATGAAAATATAAACTTCTTCTAGGTTAGGTCAATACCTTCTCAGGATGGGCTGAAGCCTTCCCCACAACAGGCAAAAAACCCATGAAGTTGTCTCCACCCTCCTCTACTACATCATTCCTAGATTTGGCCTCCCCAACTCCACTCAGAGCTACAATAGTCCAGCTTTCATTAGCCAGATTACCTTCAAAATCTCACAAGCCCAAGGAGGTCAGTGGTGCTTTACATGTGTCTTACAGGCCCCAATCATCAGGGAAAGTAAAATGAATGAACAACATCCTTAAACAACATCTCACCAAATTAGCATTCTAACACAAGCAAGATTGGATTAAGCTCCTCCCCATTGCTTTCCTCCTCATTCTCTCTACCCCCTCGCAAAGGGGTGGGGTATATCCCCCCTTTTGAAATAATGTATGGCAGGACTATTATTCTGGGCCCTGAATCCCCTCCAAACTCCACAGGAATCTCAATGGAAATCTATTTTCTCACCCTCCAGGAAACCAGGGGTGAACTTAGAAAAATAATAAATCAGTTCTTACCACAACCCTCAGCAGAGAAAGTCAGAGACTAATTGACAGGACAACAAATTTTCCTTAAATCTCCCTTGCCCTGAAGTGCTCTGTCCCCTTACTGGGCAGGCCCTCACATCGTTCTCTACAGTACCCTCACAGCTGTTCACCTCTTGGACCCACCACTGTGGATCCACTGATCCTGAATAAAGCTGTGTCCTATAGAAAAAATTCCAACACTGGAAGACCCCAACTGGAAATCACAAGTACAATCCCTTACCATCTTAAAACTCACCAGGATCCCCAAAGAGTCCAATTCCCCATAAATGTGTAACATTCCTCCCTGATTCCTCCCTTTTCTCCATAACTTTTCTCGAGATGCCTGGCTACTCTCACATGTTCAAAACTGGGATGACGGCGGTGCCTGTGACTCAAAGGAGTAGGGCGCCAGCCCCATATACTGGAGATGGAGATGGAAGGTTCAAACCCAACCTGGGCCAAAAAAACTCCAAAAAACAAAACAAAACTGGGATGACATCTTTGAAGCCTTTAAAGATCTGGGGCTACAAGGCACCTTCCAAGACTATTCCCCCAAGGAAACCCAACTTTTTATGTTCCTACTCCTTTTCCTTTTGGCTACCCCTCCTGTCAATCCTGTCCCTTCTCCCCTCCCCCATCACCCCCAACTGAATGTACAAGTTGTCTTACTACCCAAACGTCATATATCTATGAATATCTTACCAACCCCCATTTCCACATCAACTATGTCTGATTCTTAACTCAGACCTCCTCTTTCACTAGCCACACTTACATGCCAAAGCACTGTTATGATATGTTTCTGAATGTTCTTATGGAGTAAAGAGGTATTAGACTGGCAAAATAATGGGCACTGGATGTCTCAGAGGCGGAGTCAGAACTACTGTCTTCTGGACCTACTTCATGCATGTAGGATTATTGGATGGAGGAGAAGGCCAGGACATAGCACATCAGCAAGAAATAGGACAACTCATTAAAAAAACTCCTCTCTTCCAACATAACCCTCCACCCTATAAAGGGTTATACCTCCCTATTCTTCAGAACCTACAGCAACAGTCCCTTATTCCCTGGCTTTTAAACACTTCCTTCCCAGCTGCCCTGAACTCTTTCTCTCTCCTCTGTCCCTCAAGATGCTGGATGTACCTTTCTTTATACCAACATCTTTTCAATCCTATACCCATATTTGACACATATAACTCTTCCATTCTGGCAGAAAATAACACAACTCTGTTTGGCCCCGTATTACAGGCTTTCCACCACTAGTTTGGAACAGGAGACTCTGTAGGCTTTATAAAACTTGATCTCTGTTCCATTAACTCAACTTTTACCTTATTTAACTCCTCCTATTCCTCTCCAGTAATATTTTTCATCTGTGGCCCTCCATCTATCAGTGCCTGCACGCTAACCACTCCAGTCTTTGCACCTGAGTTTTCATCACCCCCAAGTCTCTTTTGTGAATGACTCCTCCTTAACTCAGGCCCTGATTCATCCCCCTACTTCCAGATAAAAAATAGCTGCCTTTCTCCCTATACTGCTCAGAATAGACATAGGGGCTGGACTTGGCATGGGCATTGCAAGCATTAGTACATCAACACACTTTTGTCATCAACTCTCCCTGGAACTCAGTGAAGATATGGAAAAGGTAGCCGACTCTTTAGTCACTGTATAATCCCATATTAATTCTTTAGCTGCAGTAGTCCTCCCAAATCACCCAGCCTTAGATTTACTTACAGCAGAAAAAGGAGGCACATGCAGTTTTCTGGGAGAAGAATGTTGTCTCTTTGTCAACCGGCCAGAATAATTACAGGCAAAGTAAAAGAACTCTGAGAATGAATCAAACAGAGACAAATAGATCTTGAATCATCTAATCCCTGATCCTTATTTGATTCCTGGCCTCCTTGGTTGCTTCCTATTTTAGGGCCACTAATTATGATCTTTGTCATTTTCAGTTTCAAACCAGTAGTCATCCACCTCTTCTCCTGATTTACTGATCAGGCAGTCACCCAAAAAACAACTGTTCATATCCTCACCCTAAGCAAGATATCAACCAGTTCATACTAAAGACCCAATACTGTTCCTGTAAATACCTCCCCTTTCCCCCTCCCTTTTTTCCTTATAGGCAGCCCACATCGGCCCTCAACCTGCAGGAAGGTGTCAGAGACACCACGTCCATTACTCCACCTCCTTATAATAGACTAAAAAGACCAGGATGATAGGGGAAGAACTGAGCACAGGAACATAGAAACGAGTGCACAAATTCCATCCAGGAAGGAATGAGTGCACCAATTCCCACCCCCTGAACTCTTAAATTCCCAACCTGCCTTAACCCACATGCTGACTTCTTTTTCAAACTCAGCCCGCTCACACCGAGTGAATAAAGACTGTGTTTCCCATACAGAATCTGGACTCTTTTTCCTTTCATTCACATCTCAGAATAACCTCTCAGCTGCTAAAACCAGAACTGAAGAGATGCAGTGCTATTTTTAGTCTGTATTTATTCTTTCGTGTGAATGGTGGTACTTTGAGGTAGAATGTGAATGGGTTTTAACAGAGGATGCCACTCTGACCCTGCTCCACGTGTTACATAAGTTATGGTGCACATGCTCTATATCTCAAAATTGATTTTTCCCTTTCATTCACAATTCTGATCATAGTGGCAAATGTTTAACTCACCTTTCCAAGTAATTGAAAGAATCTTCAGGCAAAAATTATAACTCAGAAACTTGACCAAGTATAAGGAACATATAAATGACACTAGGTCAAGCTACTGCAGAAAATATTTTTTTAAACGAACATGAAACATTTTTTCAAAACTGCATATATAAATCCAAGGTTGACAATTTTCATAAGATTGAAATCATACAGAACATGTGTCAAAATGAAAATACGAGTGAAAAAATAACAAAGAAAATAAAGGAACCAATTATCATAAAATAGGGATGTGGCAGGAGATATGTGTGCTTGGGGAGGAATGCAGGAACTTCTGAGATAATGGCAAAAAACAAGAGAGAGCATGGGCTGCATCTCAGGATTTTTATATTTTATAAGACATAAAGGAAACACTGTTGGTATTTACACTGCATAATAAAGCATCAGCTGTTTTGCTTGAATCAACAATGTGACATCATGTCTCATGGTGACACTAAAGGGAGGTGGTGATACACAAAAATCACTTAGAAGCCGCCTTTGTTAAGTTATGGCCATGTAGAGTTGAATCTGAAAACTTCTGTTTGTACATTACATTCACAATCCTACATTAGGTTCTTTATTAAACGTAAAAATGCAATTTTATTTTTAAAGGAGATTACATCTTAAGAGGAAAAAGACATCAAAGAAAGCAAATATAAAACCTGCCTAATATATCATGCAGTCCCTCCTGTCTTTGGAAACAGTGGGGCAAAAGTGATCACACGAGCTAAACTAACCCAGACAGAATTGTTTCAGGAGAACTAGAACCTGCAGTGCACACTACGAACAGGTGGACTTTTGCAGACAGAAAGGAAATGGCAAAGGGATGTGGCGTTGCAGGCAAAAATAACTTCTGAGGAAATGCAGGAAGTGGAAACCTAAAAGGCCTCGCTGTGAAGAAAAAGAAAAAAGAATTGTCGAAATGATTTTTTTGTTGGTTATATATTTTTTTAAAAGCCTTGAAATTGATCTAGATTGATTTAGATGTTATATCCTGCACTAAGAAAAGATTGACTTTTTTCCAGCTACATAATTCTACATATTTTGACATAAAAGTAAAAAACAAGCAAACGACAAAAAACTTAAAGAGTTCCAGTTGTTTCTAGAACCAAGTAGCAAATTAGAGAAGTTTAAGGATCTCTTTCAACGTTACCTATTGCTTCATAATATCATTCTTTGTGGTGTTTTATTAATAAAATTTTTCCTGGGTTAGTGTTAATTAGCCAGTTCAAACGAAAGGAAAATTAAAATCTGAGGATTGAAAACGAATTCCTAACAAATCAGAGAGTGTGTGTGCTCGAGAGAGCACAAGCATGGAGAGAAAGAATGGAATTCCTGTAGACTCATTCCTTATGAGTTTCTGCAGGTGTTCCCCAGCACTTCATGTGGTCCCCAGAGGCCTTATTTAGACACCTTTTATAAAATAGCATTATAGTGAAGTTTCACAAAGCCTCAGGGAATCTGAAGTCAGATTATTCAACCAGGACTCAGTACAGTCACTTTCAGCTGGGTGTTCCTTGGAACTCATTTATCAACAATTTGCCTGCAGTACATTTTCTCATGTACTTTTCACATGTCTGTGTGCACAGAGTGCCTAGGCTCAGATAATCCCACTGCCCTTTGTTTGCTGTATGATCCAGTCTAGAATATGTTTTCTCATTGGGAAAATGGAAAAAAATAATACTACCTACTTCCTAGAGTTGCTGAGAGGGCTAGACTCAGGCCTGGCATGTAGGAAGTACTATTTCTGTTCCTTCCATTACTATTAAAGATTATGGGTAACACTTAACTTATAGAATTATTATGAGTAAATAAGATCTAACATATACAAACTCTACAAAAGCAAGTTGTGTGTGTGTGTCTGTGCATGTGTGTATAGTTTACCAGTCAGGCAGCCAACATATTTTGTGCAGTCTTAAATAATACAATGTTCATTTCTAGTTTTCCAAATATAGCCAAACTGGGTTAGCACAGGTTGGGGGTGGGGGCGAAGTCTTTCACACAGCAGTCTCAGGCTAAGGCTGTGACTTAGCCATCCTGTGGTGCTGACACCCCAGCACAAGTCTTTGAGGCCAGCCAGAGTAAAGACAGCTCAGCACCCCAGATATGCACTCTCCTTACATCTCATCAGCCAAAGCAAGTCAGATCATTACCTCAAACTTTCAGGGTGTTAGAAAACAATGTTTTCTGAGTGTGGGTGGTGGGAGTGGGGTGAAGGAGAATGGAAGTATTTGTGATAACTGGGCCTATCTTTCATAATTACAGCAGAGGTTCTGCATAGGCCAGAAGTACTCACGGTTCTCCAGCTTATTTTGTTATGATCAAGTAACATAACAAAATATAACTGGTGACTTCTTTAGATAGCTTCTTCCAAATTGCAATGCATTGCTTGGCAAAACAAACCAAAAGATATGTTAGTACCTTGGTAACCTTGAGATAGGTTATTATACCAAGTGTTCACAGGTGCCACGTGACCACCTAAATTCTTCACTGCTCTCTAAGGATCATATAAAGTAAGATAATCACTGAAGCTCAGGGAAGAAGCTGATGGAGTCATTGATTAATTGGAATTATCAATATCATTATATTTAGTAAACTCAAAATTCATTTCTGCAGCTTGATAACCATGTCTCTACGTATTTACTTCCCCTCCTCCCTGAAGGGATTTCCATATTGGAGATGATATAGCATGTTAGAAGAATAAAATGAGGTGGCTTTTGGAAAGTGCTCAGCAAATTGTCCTCATGGAGACAATATACATGCTACCTGTGACTACGTCCTCTGTGAAGCAAGGGGGAATAGAAAGGATTTTTTGAAGATATTTATTTTTCAGATAAGAAATAAAAATGGTACAATCGAGTAACACTCAGGGTTTAAAGATTCTGGAAATTTCCAAAGAAAATGATTTTAGAAATCATATAGTGTAGTCAATCAGCCCAGTGAAAAATTTAAGGAGAGGGAAGTGGGGTTAGGAAAGGGTTGGGGGGATTATTATGCACATGTGTGTCTGTCTGTGTATATGTATGCATGTATACACATATTTCTCTATCACATGAAACTTAGTATAGAGAATAGATTTATCTATTCCTTACATAATAAAATAACTTTAATGTTATAAAAATTAATGGGATGATGGCCAATCAAGAAATGAAAAGTTTTCCAAGATAAGCATAAAGACATACTTTTCAGATGATGATAGAAAGTTGTATATTCTCATTTATATTACTAGCTTAACAAGCACTTTTTAAAAGTCTTTTTGATAACAGTGTAAGAGACCTAGCAAAGTTCATAGAAGATAATAAAGGAGCTTGAACAAATATCAGCACATAATCTATTCAGGATCAAATATAATTTCGAAGCCCACTTTGTATAGATGAAAATTCACAAAAACTAATTTCATGCTTCTGTAAAATTGCTTTCAATTATTTTCAAGGACTAGTAAACACTGAAAAAGGTGAATAGAATAGGCCTGGTGCAACAAAGATTTAACAGAGTAGCTAAAATTAGCCTTTAAAATGAATATGGCATTTTTGAATTAAGAAATTGGACAAAGTCCTACTGAGGCTTATCTGGGTCTGGCCTTGCGCCTGCAAAAGTACTTATTATGGTCAGCTTCTGCTACTGAAACATTTATTACAGCTGGAAGGAGTCAGGCTTGGTAGACAAGAAAGATGCTTTTAATTACATTTACCCTTGATGCTTCTGTCTTTCACAGTATTTTCATTCAAAATAGTCTATTTCATTCCAGGAGAGATTTCTCTATCTCTTTATCCCTGGGCCTGTCTTTATGTTTAATAAAATTTTTATTGGGGGTATGTAAAGCTTGATTAAGATTTAAAAAATAAATGTTTTTGCATACCTACATCTGTATCAAGAACTAGAGTGGACATTAGTTGCACACAAGAAGGCTTCCTTATGTTCCATCCCTCCTGATACCCCCCAAAGTAACCACAAAACTATCATGTTTTGGGTTGTTTTTTTTTTTTGCCACCACATATTAGTTTTATTAATTCTGTGTGTCTTAGAACTTGGTAGAAATGGAATTATATATTGCAGATTCTTGTGTCTTGAGATTATGCTCTGAGATCCAAACATGTTTTGGCAATATTTTGTTCATGCTCATTGCTGTATAATAACCACTCCCTAAATATATTACAATTTACTTATCTGATATGCAATTGATGGGTGCTAGGATTTCTGGTCCAGGTATTATGCCTAGTGTCACTGTGGTTTTTAAATATATTTTATGAACATGCGTATACCTCTTAGTTATTCATAGTCTCTAGAATATATTCTAGAACGGGAATTCCTACATGTTGATAGGGCCATATACACATAGTATATGGATGGTATATTTTCAGACTTAGTAGATACCTGCACACCATTTGGCACAGAGGCTATAAGAATTTACACTCCCACCAAGACAGTATGAGTTCCTATTACTTAAACCCTGGCCAGAACCTGCCGCTTTCCATCTTTTTTCATTTTTACCATGTAAGTCCTTCAGCTTTGTTTCTCTCCCTCAAATCTGCCTTGGTTATCCTTAGCCTTTGCATTTCCACATAAGTTTTGTAATTCGTTGTAAATTTTCCCCAAATCTTTTAAGATTTGACTGGAATTGCATTGATTCTACATATCAATTTGGGGAAAATGTACATCTTTGCCACAGTGAGCCTTTCAGTTCAGAAACATTCTTCCAGATCCACTTAGGTCTTTTAAAAGTGAACTTAATGATTTTTTTTATCATTTCATCATAGTAGTCCTAACTATCTTCTTTTGATTCTTTGTAATTAGTATTTAGTTTATATTGTAGTAAACACTATTTTAAAATGCCATGTTCTATTTGTTCTTAAGTTATAAAAACAATTGATATTCATATGTTGACAGTGATTTTGCCAAATTTATTGATTGATTTTAACCTTTCATCTATGGATTTTTTTTTTTTTTTGGCCAGATCTGGGTTTGAACCCACCACCTCCAGCATATGGGGCCAATGCCCTACCCTTTTGAGCCACAGGCATCGCCCTCATCTATGGATTTTGAGGATATTTTCTATATACGCAACCATCTTAACTCTGAATAATGATGTCTTTTTATGTTTCCCCTTGCATCTTTAAAAATTTTCTTCTTCTTGTACTCGCTTCTCTCCTATAACATGTTGAGTGGAAGTGCTGACAAGAGCATCCTTGTCTTGTTCTTATTTCAAGATGAAAGCTTTTAATAATTTACCATTTAATGCAGGGTATTTTTTGGATACTCTTTATTAAAAAAGGATCATTTCCTTCTAGTCTTAGTTTGCTAAAAGCTTTTGTTTGCCTATTGAATTCAATAAAATGTGTTATTCTTCCAATACTGAGGTTATTTCATGATTTTTCTCCTAGTTTTTCTAATGATATGGTGAACTACCCTGGACTAGTGAGGGTATAACTGCTTTTGTTCCTCTGGCATAAACTTCATTTTGTTTGCAATAAATTATATTTTCTTAATATTACTTAATTTTTGTTAATATTTTATGTAAGGTTTTCATGAGAAAGATTGGTTTGCAATTTTCTTTCTTTATATTTCCTTTTGGGGTTTCATATCGAGGTTAAGCTAGCATTGTAAATGCATTTATAAGTATTCCCTTCTTTTTTATTTTTTAGAAGAGTTTGTATAAGATTAGCATTGTTGCATTTTAATGTTTGGAGAAATCATTAGTGAAACTGTGTGTGATAGTTTTTTCCTCAGTTTTATTGAGCTATCATTGATACGTTGGACAACATGGTATCTTGTTTTAAGGATGTATTGGAAAATGATTACCACAATCAAGCTAATTAACATGTCAATCACTTCTTATAGTCCTGTGTGTGCAAGCCAGCACACCTGTGTGTGTGCATGTGTGTGTTTGGTGAGAATCCTTGAGATCTTTTCTCTTGGCAGTAACTATAATCACCATGCTGGACATTAAATCTCCAGAACTCCATCTTACAGCTGAAAGTTTGTGCATGCTCTTTGGCCAGTGCCCACCACCACCACCACCATCCCCAGCTTCTGGTAACCACCATTCCACTCTACGTTTCTCTGAGTTTGATTTGTTTAGATTACACAGATGAAATTATGCAGTATTTGTCATTCTGTTTCTGGCTTTTCTCATTTAGCATAAAGTCTCAGCTGTTTTCTTAATAGAAAGGTTTTCAGTACCTGATTCAATGTATTTAGAAGTATACAGGTTTTATAATTCTTCTCTTTATTTTAATTAGTTGGGGTTTTCAAGGAATTTGTCTATTCCCCTGAAAATGCTCTTATTATCATTTTAATATATTTGGAATTTATAGTGACGTTTTGTTTTTCATTCCTGGTGTTATTTACTCTTTTTCTCTTTTTAAATTAAGTTTCACTAAGGTTTATCTATTTTATCATTCATTTACAAAAACATTCATTAGCCATTTATATTCTACACCTAGTAAATTTCACATGTACCCCTGTAAGATGCACCGTAGGTGTGGTCCCACCAATTACTCTCCCAAGAAAATGCGGTGAAGGCTATGTTAACCAGCTTGATGAAAGCATTTCAAATTGTGTATAAAACCAACACATTGTACCCCATGATTGCATTAATGTACATAGCTATGATTTAATTTTAAAAACCCATTAATTAGCTCTGAAGATTTTCTCCATTATGTTTCTTTTCCACCCGACTGGTTTCTTTACTTAGATATGTGACTCCTTTCCTTTGCCTTCTTTGGAAGTGACTCAACATTCTCTTTCTAGGTTCTTCAAAAGGGAACTTAGATTATTGATTTTTAAATTTTCTTCTTTTTCAACTGTATCCTTTCAAGGCACACATGTTGTCTTCTGAGTACTGCTTTATCTGTATCCTCATATTCTGATATGTATGTCATTAGATACAAGTATTTTCTAATTTCCATTTTGAATTCTACTTTGATATAGTAGCTATTTGAAAACTTCTTCCTTACTCCGCAAACAGTTGGAGATAATATATTTATCATTTTATTTTTAACTTGTCTCTTAATTACAATGTGAGAAGCAAACACACCCTGAATTATTTCAATCTTTTAAAATGTATTGATTCTAATATTACTAAATTAACACATGCTGCTGAAATGAAGTTTGATTTCATCATTTTTGGTTGTAGTATTCTGTATATTAACAATGAGACCAAATCTCTTAATATTGTCTCGTCTTTTTTGTTTTCTTTTGGCTTTTTTTTATTACCTATTGAAATACATGTGTTTACCTCCCCACTATGATCATAGATTTGTTGCTGTCTCTTTTCATTTCCATCTATGTTTACTTTGTATTTGTTTGTTTTGGTTTTGATTTACATTATTCCTAATTTTTAATATTATTTGTATTTTATATATTTAAATATTAATTGGTGTAGGGGTATTTAGAATTGTTATATTTTCCTGTTTGTCATAATACAGTCCTTTATCTCTGCTTATATTCTATTAACTTTTTGCCTTAAAGCAGACTTTGCCTCATATTATTGCTCCGCCTGCTTTCTTTTAATTAGTAATTGTGTCTTGTATGTCCTCTTCCCTTTCTTTGTCTTTTAAACTTTTGTATGCTGCTATTAAAGTGATTATCCTATAAGAAAATGTACTTAGATTTTGTTTTCTTTCTCCACTTAAAGAATCTTGGCACTTTAATTGGAATACTTAAGTCCACTCAAGTTTAATCCAGTTACTGAAATATTTGGGTTTATATGTATCATTTTATCTTTCACTTTCTGGTTGATTCACTGACTTTTTTGCTGTCATTTCTTTTTCTCTCTCTTTTTCTTATTTATCTTTGTTTCATAAAACTATTTCTTAGTTTTTTTTCCTTTCTATTGAGTTGTTGTTTATTATTTTCCAAGATTATTATCTCCTCAGTCATAATGTAATCTTAACATCTTGCCACCAGACAGGATTTGAAAGCCTTCCCTTCCTCTGTCTTTTTTGCTTTATTGTTATCTTGTATTTGAACTTCTCTTGTATTTTTTTTAAAGCCTTAGAAGACTTTAGTATTGTATCACTGTTTTTCAGGATAAATGTCTATTTACTCACATGTCCACTCTCTTCTTGTTCCCTGTTCCTTCTTGCATTTCCATGTTTTCATCTGAGGCCATTTACCTCCTCCCTGAAGAGCTCATTTTAGCATTATTGTACAAGTCGAGTTTCTCTGTTGTGGTTTGTCTGAAAATGTCTTTACTTTGCCCCAGTTTTGAAGGATTTTTGATGAATATAGAGTCCTAGATTGGAAGGGGTTGTTTTAATTCAACACTTAAAGATACAGACTACCTTTAAATAATGAAAGGAAAGTCTTTTCATCATCTTTTTATTTGCTTCTTTAAAGACTGCTTTAAAAGTTTTTCTACTTTGTATTTGTTTCTTAGTATTATCACTAAATTCTACCTTAATGTACCTTTCTTTATATGTATTCTGTTCAGGTATTTATGCTTCTTGAATCTGTGAATTGATGTCATAAATCACTTTGGAAACATTCTCAGCATGTGTCCCACTAAATATTGTTTTTTGTCTCATTTAGTCCTTTTGCTCCATTTGAAAGTGCAATTACCTCTATTAAAAACACTCATTGTCTCTCATGCCTCTCTTCTACTATCTTCTTTATTTTTTTCATTCTTTTTTCTTCTGTTTGCTTCAGTTTTCCTCTAATTCAGTTTCTCTGTGTGACTCAGATTAATTTCTATTGATCTGTCATGCAGCATTAATCCACTTTTCTAAACTAAAATATTAATTCACCAATTCCAGCTATTGTTCTTCATTTCTAGGATTTCTACTCAGTTATTACAAATAGCAATAGTTTGTCAAAATTTAGCAGCATTTAATCTATTTCTTCATCTTTGTTTTCTTTATCAAACAACCAGAGACCGTTGGTTGGTTTTAGCCATTTTAAAATCTTTGTTTTCAACTCCAATATTTAGACCATCTGCAGATATATTTTTCTTTTTGTTTATTTAATTTTTCTCTGAGATAGGGCTCCCCTTCTCAGAGTTTCTAGAAATTTTTGATTGAATATCAGTCTCTTAAAGGTTTATAATTGCCTAATGGTTTTACTTCCTTCAAGGCACATGTACTTTCTCCTCTGCAGGGTAGGTTGAGGAGAGATCATTTTTATTTAACTCAATTGGAGATTAAACTTACTGCCAACTACAATGCAGACTGGTAGGTTTTCTTCTATTTCTAACTCAATCCAGCTCTTGGAATAGCCTTCTCAAGGTTTCCAACTCAGGGTGTGCGGAGTTTATTAGGGCCCCTCTCTCCTGGTGCGTCCTCTTCTGGGATTCTCAGACCTGCATTCTGGAGATCTCTGTTCTGCTTTCCAGGGGGTCTCTGCTTTCTTAACCTTGTGCTTCACACAAGGGAAACACATACACACATGCACACATAGGGAATGTAGAGAAAATTTCTGTATCTTCTGTTCAATTTTGCTGTGAGCCTAAAACTGCTGGGGGTGAGGGAAGGACCACACCTATGGAGCATATTGCAAGTACAAGTTTGATCTAATAGGTGTAAATCACAAACGTCTTAATCATGTAATTGGGTAAATGAGGTGAAAGCTATGTTGATTAGTAGGATGTAAGCACTCCAATTTGTACAAATAATCAACACATTGAATTCTATGATGGCATAAATGTATTTATGATCTATGTACAAATGACTTAATAAATAAAATAAAATAAAATCAATTAAAAAACAAACACCATGGAAGTCTTGGTTCCTTACTCTCCTTCTTACCAACTTATTGACCTTTTAGATTTTCAAATTTGTTTCTCCACGTTCACTGGGTCACCAAAGGCTTCTGGCTCCTCTGCATTCAGTAGCAGTCCTCTGGGTGGCAGGATCATGCATTTTCACCTACTTACCTTTGCCCCCAGAGTACTAGTGCTACAGAATTTCAGTGGGCCAGTGCCCAGCATGTCTTGTTTCTGGAATCTTAATCCCCCAAAGCATATACCATTCGGTAGCTCTTCCAACATTTTAGACAGATTTATGCGTGTGTATCTTGTCCAAATTTTAAATTTTATTTTTCTTGTAAGAAATAGAAATGATATTTCTATTCTTGTGAGTGGAATTTCTCCTAAGCCCTGCTATTATGATTTATTATCTAACACAGAGATCTGTTATAAAACTTAGTTTTCTTCTTCATTGGGTAAATTTTTTGTGTTTAAAAAGACATGTCTTATGAAAAAATGCTCATCAACCTTAATCAGAGAAATGCAAATCAAACTTTGAGATATCATCTACCCTAGTAAGATTAGCCCACATCACAAAACCCCAAACCAGAGATGTTGGCATGGATGTGAAGAAAAGGGGACACTTCTACACTGCTGCTGGGAATGCAAACCAATGCATTCCTTTTGGAAAGATGTTTGGAGAACACTTAGAGATCTAAAAACAGACCTGCCTTTCGATCCTACAATTCCTCTACTAGGTATATACAGAAGACCAAAAATCACATTATAACAAAGATATATGTACCTGAATATTTATTTCAGCCCAATTCATAGTTGCTAAGTCATGGAAGAAGCCCAAGTGCCCATCGACCCATGAATGGATTAATAAAATTGTGGTATATGTACACCATGGAATATTATGCAGCCCTAAAGAAAAATGGAGACTTTACCTCTTACATGTTTACATGGATGGAGCTGGAACGAATACTTCTTAGCAAAATATCTCAAGAATGGAAGATAAAGTATCCAATGTACTCAGTCCTACTATGAAACCAATTTATAGCTTTCTTATGAAAGCTATAACCCAATTATAGCCCAAGAAGAAGGGGAAAAGGGTGAGGAGGGGAGGGGACAAGGGAGGATGGGTGGAGAGAGGGCAATTGGTGGGACCACACCTATGGTGCATCTTACAAGGGTACATGTGAAATTTACTAGGTGTTGAATATAAATGTCTTAACACAATAACTGAGAAAATGTTGTGAAGGCTATTAACCAGTTTGATGAAAATATTTCAAATTGTATATAAAACCAACACATTGTACCCATGATTGCATTTATGTACACAGCTATGATTTAATAAAAAATAAAAAAAAATGTTCATCTATTTAATAAGAAATTTTCATTAAGAATTTTACCCACACAAATAAGCTACAGATAAATGCTTCTCCTATTGAATAATTAAGTTATAAGTACATGGAGAGTATCATAACTTGAAAGCATTTAGTAAAATTAATGTTTAAATGTTGTTGGTAGAGATTTTAATACTCAAGAAATTATATCTCCAAGTGATCTTATAATTTCCACATAACATGCATAGATTCTAGAAGACTTAACCATAACAAAATGAAGAAATAAGAAATCCTGATTATATTCTTTAAAAAGGTCTTTTTGTGTGTGCATATTGGTTAAGATTAGGAAAATGGATTGGAAATGATCAGCAAATAAAAAAACAGTGACTATGAAATAAAATATTTTTGTTCCAATTTGATTGATAAAATGAATAACATAGTACTGCATTATAATTCAAAATGTAAAATAAATATTCATGAATCATATGCATATAAGTAAAGGATAGAATAAATAAACAAATATGGAAAGTAGGCAAATATTTTGCGCAGAAGAATTCCAAATGCTTAGTGCTGACACTCTTATGGAAGTGGCATATATATATATATATGTGTGTGTGTGTGTATACATATATATATATCCCTATCACTTAGGTGTGGGCCACACAGTGACATTTTCCCAAAGAGTACAGCATCAAAATGGGGAAAGAGTAATATTTCAGTAAGAAAAACCTGACAAACACTGTCTCATCCAGGTGATCAATGTAAACATCAACAGTGATACTTTGTATTGAAAATATGTACACTTGATCTGATGTGATGAAAAGTGCACTTCAGCTCTGTGGCCTAACTCCTCAAAACACACCACAGGGAAAACACCAGACAGCCTCCCATACAGGGGCATAGTACACAATTTCTGACCAGTACTTCTTGACACTGTCAAGGTTATCAGAAACAAAAAAGACCCGAGAAACCATCACATTCCAGGGTAGCTCACAGAGACATGACGACTAAACATAATGTTGTGTTCTTGATGGGATCCTGGGGCAGGAAAGGACATTAGTTAAAAACAAAGGGAATCTGAATAAAGTATGACTTTAGTTAATAATAATGTATGAATATGATTTCCTTAGTGATAATAAACAGGAATTCAGGGATGCTATTAATAGTAGGGGAAACTGGGTGCAAAGTATATAGGATCTCTCCATATTGTCTTTGCAATTATCTTGTGAACTAATGCTATAGTCAATTTTCTAAGAAAAAATGTTTTTTAAAAAAGTTTGGTTTCTCATACTTTTTAAAAAAGGAACTTCATAATCAGACAATACTATATTATGCCTGTTTTTCCTATTGGCAGTACATAAAGGCTGTTATAAACTGTGGAATAGCTAACTAAAAGGCTAACGTCAGTTTCTCTTTCCCTGTTGATGTATTAGTTTACTACTTGCCAATAAATCTGAATAAATCATATGCATGTAAACTACATAAGACCAAGGCCAACACAAAAATAATTATATTTATACTCTAGATTTACCTATAATTTCAACAAGTATTCTTTATGCCCAGGATATGCAAGCAATTTAATAAAAGTGATATATGGGTTGCTTAAAAATTTGTCCAACCATTTTAAGTTTGGAAACATTCTTTGTTCAAGTCCTAACTACAAGTTACTTCTAGTATGTAAATTATCCTACCAGATAATATCTCTTCATGATACAACCTTTCCAATATAGAATTCACACTGTATTTTCCTATGAAATTCCCTTGTTTTTGCAAATGTACATTGTATTTCAATACTAAGATCTAAGTTTTAGAATGGTTTGGCATTTGTTTATTAAAAAAGCATTACTTTGAATTAACCACTCATCTATAATGATTGTTAGGATAATACTTTTGAAATTATGGCAATTTTACCACCATTGTTCTTAATCTAATCTCTTATCTTAACAACCTTTAGATCCTTTTCTTCTGCAATTAGATTTTTATTCATTTTTATAATTTTAAGGTGTCATTTCGAGAAAGACTATAAAATTATTTTAATTTAAAATAAACACTTACCATTTAGAAACAAGGAAAATACCTCCGATTTTCACTGCATGCCAAACTGTAAAGGTGAACTTGGCCCCAAACTCTCACACCTTTCTGTCTTACTATAATTTAACCCTAAAACATCACCTAATTAAATTTCTGTGTGGTGCGAATAATTCAATTTATCAAACTCTAATCATTGAGAAAACTAACTGAAATGTAATTACTAATTTAAATTCCTCCGGACAACATCTTCATAGATAGGCAGCATCCCTTTATCTCCGAGGGCCACTCATAGATGATTTACAAAAAGAATTGGATGTGCTTTTATTTTTTTTCTTCCAGAAAAAGAATCCTAAAAATGATTCTCTGGAAGCACTAAACACAAAGATGTTGACATGTTATGCCTCTGAGCAATGTAATTTCTGCTTGGAGGCAACGCCCAGTGTTGGGTCTGACCATCAATATTTCTGAAAAAAATACAGACTTCCCAACAGCACAGTTTACTTTTTCAATTTAGATTATCAAATACAAAGAGTGGGTTGAGCAATTATACAGCCTCTAGCAGTTTACATCAGAAATAGAAATAACCCAGATTCAAAAATAACTTACAGGCCCATCAGTCAATCATATAAGGGTGCTACTGAAAAAAGATCTAAATATCTTAGTCACAACAAAGACAACTATTTTCAGAGAGGGCACTGTAGACAAAAACACCATTTGCAGCTGCAACCTGGCCCTAAGAAGAGCTACAGGCTGGGTCCAGAGAGAGAGGACGGTGATGAGCAAAATGAACCCTGTGGCCCCGCTCTCACTGAGAAGTGCAGGCACGTCAGACCATTTTTAGACCGCCACAATTGTCGAGGGAGCTTCAGGGGACAGAGGTGGCACAACTGTACCTTTGAATAAACACTTAGTTGGACTAGCGTCATGAGAGCAGGCATGATTGGCTTTTCTCCAAAGCCTCACATTCTGACTGCCAGGACTGGGGAATAAAGCAGTGCATTATACAGTAACTGGTGGGACCTGGGGGAGAGGAAAGACTCCATCCAGGCATCTGAGAGCACAGGCAGTGCCACTGCTTGCTGAGCATCCACACAAGGGCCATCACTCTCATTAGCTGGAGAAAGCTTAGAGCTTAGAGCTGAAGAGCAGAGAGGACCACATTGACTTGGAGGAAGCTAGTGATAGGATCTGGAGATAATGAATGAGCTTTAAGCAGCATGTTAAACTGCCTCAGTGTGGAGCCCAGTTAAAGGAACTGGTAAATAATTTGCCTGTCTTAGTCCCCGTAGCTCTACGGTTAGGGCACTGGCCACATAAACCAAGGCAGGCAGGTTCGAACCTGGCCTGGGCCTGGTAAATAACAATGACAACTACAACCCCCCCCCAACCCAGAATAGCCAGGCATTGTGGTGGGCACCTGTAGTCCCAGCTACTTGGGAAGCTAAGGCAAGAGAATTGCTTAAGCCCTAGAAATTGAGGTTGCTGTGAGCTGTGATGCCACAGCATTCTATTGAGCATTCTATTCTATAATTGTCCTTATGCTGTTACCTAGAATAGGATGGAAGACTCTGTGTGAGTCTCTCTGTTGTAGCACTTTAGTTGACTTTAAAAACTGGGAAAACAACTGATTCCATCTCTTTTGAGGGTGAAATCATCTTGCAAAGCCCTTTGGTTCTTAACTAAAATATAAAATGGATGTACCCATTTGCAATGTTGAACTCAGGAGTTACGATAGCAAAAAGCAATGTAACTGCACCTGTCATCTGTTCTGAGAGCACGTGAATAGCTTTGGAGAAAGATAGGAGGAAAATGAGAGCTGATGCCAGAGTGGCTAAGGCAGCAATCCAGAGAAATGTGGCCCTGGCATGGCCCCAGGGCAATGTCATCACTTTTCATGTGTCCTTAAGTAAGCTCTGAGGCTGGGAATCCATAGTTTAGACTCCTCTCTCTGCCTTGCAAAACTGTGGTGAATAAGTTTCTGAGAGCATTTATAAGTGACAAACTGACAAACGCACTTCTGAGTGCCACTAAACAAAGTATTCTATTAGTGACATACCTCACTTAGTTTAATTATAATGATTTGTCATTTCATTTACTCATGTGCCCAATTACTCATCTAATATCCTGATATCTATTGCTTATTTACATATGCCAGGAATTTGATCCAGCTATCCAGAAAACAAGAAGCATACTTTATGGTTGACTTTCATTCATTCATAGCCACATGGGTAACGCAAGCCTTAAAAAGATCATTAAGGCTGGTTGCTGTGGCTCACCCCTGGAATCCTAGCGTTTTGGGAGGCTGAAGTGGGAGAATCCTTTGAGTTCAGGAGTTTGAGACTAGCCTGAGCAAGAGTGAGACCCCATCTCTACTATTCAGGAAGCTGAGGCAGGAGGATTGGTTGAACTCAGGAGTTTGAGGTTGCTGTGAGCTAGGCTGACATCATCTCAAAGAGCAAATTGTTAAAATATAGCTATAATAATAATACAGCTGTCATTTTCTCAGAGAGCTATGAAAGTCACCAGCTAACATAGATTAACCAGATGAATCCTTCTTGGGGCACATCATTCATACAAAGTCTTCATTGTAAATGTTCCAATTAATGAAACCACCAATGACCTCTAGAGTTGCCTTGCAGGGCTAGATGCGGGTTCTCATAAGCAGGAAAATTTTATGCTCCCCAGTTTACTGGGCCCAGGTACTTTCTACCCCAACCCAGGCCACTCTACTCAAGATGAAGGACCTTCAACATGTTCATATGTAATAAAACCAAGTAGCAGTGAGCACACCTAGTACCAGGAACATGCCTTCTAAATCTACTCTCCAGCCAGAGAAGCCTTGCCCCTTCAGGAAACAGGAGATTCAAGGCCTGAGGCAGAAAAAATGGTGACAGTGTCTGGCAATGTCAGTAAATAAGGCAGTATTGAAAATACAACATATGCCATGGAATACTATTCAGTCATAAAAAGATGGAGACTTTGCATCTTCTGTATTTACCTGGATGGAATTGAAGAACATTCTCCTTAGTATAGTACCTCAAGAACAGAAATGGAAGTATCCGATGTACTCAACAGGAATATGAAAACAGTAGGTGAACAACTACATACTCACAGGAGAAAAACACAATTAAGTGGGGAGGAGGGAAGAGGAAGGAAGAAGAGGGGAGGTGGGAGGGGGACTGGTGAGCTCTCACCTAATGTGCACAATGTAAGGGTATAGAGAACGCCTCCTGGGCGAGGGGCACAACTACAACAGGGACTTCACTTAACAAATGAAAACAATGTAACCTAATCGTCTGTACCCTTATATTAATCTGAAATTAATTAAAAATTAAATTAAAAATTAAAAAAAAAAGAAATAGGGAAAAGAAAAACAAAAAACACTACCTGATGGTGATGGGGATTATGTCCAAGAGGCACAGGCCAACCAGAAGAACTCTAGAGGCCAAATCTGGAGCAATGTGGGCAACCAAAAATATGTCACAGTGTTGGGCCATAACCCAAAGCTTAGAGTGTACACAGTGCTATAAATTAATGGGTGACTAAATTCATGAATAAATGGAAGAGATGAGATTGTGCCTTGTGCAGAATCATTCCATTCAATTTATGCAAATACTCTGCCTCCAGGAAGTGGAGCCCAGCTCCTCACCCGCAGGTGTGTGTTCTGCTGAGCAGCTCGGTGTAGAGCTGTGAGCAAAGTTAGTTCACAGTGGGGACACCTGAGGAACACCGCCAGGTGATCGGGATCAACACCAACAGTGGCATGTCACGTCCATAGTCTGAACCTCCATGACATGGCAACTTGTTATGATGAGAAGGACATTCGCCTCTGTGGCCTTCCTCCCCCAAACCCATAGCCCCCATCTAACAATGAGAAAGCCATTGGACAAACCCAAACTGAGGGGCACAGTACAACATACCCTGCCAGCACTCCTCCAGGTCACCAAAACCTTGGAAAGTCTGAGCAGCTGTCATAGCCCAGAGGAGCCCGAGGAAAAACGACATGTAAACTATATCCTAAATAAGCCCCTAGAACAGAAAAAAGGCACTAGGTGCAGACTAAGGCAATCTGAATGAGGTTTGGACGTCAGTTAGTGATCGCAGCTGACTCTGTCCTTTACTGGTTAGAACAGAAATACCGCAGTAACACAAGTGTTAAGGATAGGGAAGCTGGGCACGTGGCATATGGAAACTCCTTGTACTATTTTCCTAATGGTTTTTGTAAACCTGTAACTATTCTAAATGAAATGTTTATTTTAAAAAGGGATAGAAACGCCTAATCTCTTTCCAGTGGACTCGGCCCTGCCCTACAAAACTGCAAAGAGTGGGAAGGGCAGAGTTCCTGCAGGTGCCCAGAGCAAAGGTGCCTGCTGCTGGATCCACCTCCTTCCCTGTCTCTCTGTGAGAGGGAAGCATGTCTGCAGGGCACTGGAGCTCCAGAGAGCCCATGTGCCTTGAACCAGGGAAGTGGGAATTAAGGGGCAAAGTGACAAAGGAGAAACACCTATTAGTTGTCAAGATCTGGCTGCCTGGCTGCCTTAATGCCCCCGAGATCCCTGTCTGTCTAGAATGCAATATGTATGCCTTCCCCAACAGAAGGGGTGACTTTTTAAAGTGAGATTTGTTTTTAAAATCAACTGTTGCTCTTTATGAGCACACAGTGACATCATGGTGATAGTCACAAAAATATAGCAGAAGTAGAAGAGACATGTCATCTTTTGTCCACCCTTAGACAAACAACAAACATTTAGTAAATTTCAGGTTGTTGCTGTCAAGTACTAACACCATGTCTGCATAAGCTGTGGCAACCCAAGGTGAAACCCTAAAATGGAATCTCTCTGAGTCAGGGTCTCTGCCCATTGAGCCGGCCTGAAGGTGAACCAAGGTCAAGGAGCAGCTGCAGAGAATGAATCACCGCCCTCCCCCTCACTAGAAGAGGCCAGCCTACCTGCCATCTGATCCTATGCCTGCACCTGCTTTCTGGTCTCAGGCTGCCTCTGCTTGCACCAGCTCCTTGAACTCTCCCAGCGTGACTGAGTCTGTTTGCTATTCCCTGTCCAAGTTTGTCCTGTGACATGAAGTGTGATTTTTGTCCTGGTGAATTAACTTCATCAGGCTTGATTCCTGAACCCTCCATCACTAGGCAGTTGTAAGCCCTGAAATGCATGGTTTCTTTCTTCCAGATGGATTCAGCCACTTTGCAGGATGCTAAACAGATCCATAGAGTGCGGTGCCTATGGCTCAAAGGAGTAGGGTGCAGGCCCCATATACCAGAGGTGGTGGGTTCAAACCCAGCCCCAGCCAAAAATTACAAAAACAAACAAACAAACCAAAAACCAGATCCATAGAGACTAGAAGGCAAATATCTACCCACAAGGGGCAATTGTTTGAAGAACCAGTGATCCTCCCTCAACTCAGGAACAGTAGGGGTGGAGGTGGAGGGAAGTCCGAATCCCCCAGAGTGCATTCTCCCTCCCTACACGTGCTCCTGGGGCTACTGAAACAATCTCTCCCAAAGAGGGTGCGTCCAAGCCCCCTGGCATCCCACCCCACAGAGGCACTGAGTACAGGTAATAAGTCCCCATGAACTGGGGCAGTGTGGGGTGGAAATTGCACTCTTTCTGGGCTGGGGGTTGCTGGCTACTCTTCCAAACCTCAGTGCCCAGGCCTCACCACGATTTGGTAGCTATCAGATGCCTGGGGCAGTGTGTGGGGCTCCAGGGGCTGCAGACACAGCTTCAGGGCCTCAGCCTTCTGCTGTCATTGGATTATGCTGGTGCCATGTGTTAAATATTTTGAAGGCCATGCCTCGCTGTGCTGGGGTGGAGAGCTGAGATGGGCTGAACCCGGACCCTTGAGAGTGGGGCTGGAGCATCTGCATTTCTTCCTGACTCTCCGATGGGGAACTATTGACCAAAGCCTGTTTTGTTACTTTTCCTGGTTTCTGAGTATCCGTTGATAAAGGGGTGAGTGTGTGTGTCCATGCACACGTGTGTGTATAATTGTGGATATTTCCTGGAAGTAGTAAGAGGAAGTAAGTCAATTATAAACAAAATACAGTGGAACCTCTGTGAGTTGACCACCCAAGGGACTATAAGAAAGTTATCAACTTACAAAGATAGTCAACATGAGGAACTGGACCTCTTGCACTGATATGTACATGTGGTGCATTTCCCATCTATGAAAATCAGGTCAACTTAAGGAGATGGTCACTGTAGGGAAGTGGTCAGCTATGGAGGTTCTACTGTACTATGCAGACTATGAAGAAATATGGCAACTTACCCAGAGTATATTTCATGCCACCATTGAGCTTGTTATTGCTTTGACATTTGTTAAACAGATGCAATAAACGTCTTTGATCTGTGCTTTCATTTATTCTGCTTCCTGAGTATGTTTGTAGACTTGTCTCCTTTTCCCCTTTCACTTTGTTGTTGATTTTTGAGGCATAGGAGCATCAGTCAATTCCTCCTCATGTCCCTGTGTCTAGTTCTCTCCTTTCCCCAGGTCAACCTCCCTCACTGGCACAAAGCAATCCTTACAAGATGGGAACCTGATGGATCCATACTACCCTTACCTTTTGGGGTCACTCTGCGTCCCCACCAGGTGAGTTCATTCGTCTCTTAGTATGGTTGGGATGTTTATTATGTGGTGTGTCTTTTTTTAATCTCTTAGCATTGCCTTCCCTTCTGGACCCCAAACACCTGTGTCTTTTCATATGTATCAAATATCTGAGGTCGTCTGAACAAACCTTGGAGTTATCAGTGACTCTGTCTCTGCATAGCCTCTTTCTGTGGCTGGGAAGTCTCCTCAACATTAACCCCCCTCTCCTTCTTGCCTCCCTCATTCCTAATAACTTGTGTTCTGCTTTGCTTCAGGCTGAATCCTGGGTCACTGCTCACTAAGTCCTGCTCTTGACTATCCCCATAAGAGAAAGGACTCTACCTTGATATACCAGAGTGTGCACACTTCAGCCACAGCACTCACTGCCATGCATTGATGCCTTTGGAATCCCCAGGCCCCACCCCCCAACAGAACACAGCAGGTAAGTGTCAAGAACAAATGAACAGGAAGGGATGAACTGGCTGGTGTTTCTGATCAAATTTTTTTTTTTTAATTTTTTTTGTTGTTGTTGCAGTTTTTGGCCAGGGCTGGGTTTGAACTTGCCACCTCTGGCACATGGGGCTGGTGCCTTAGTTCTTTGAGCCACAGGCACTGCCCCAGATTTCTATTTATTCCCTTGGATTTTAATACCTCACTTATTATGGTTATTGGTGTTTTTTTTCAACAAATGAATTTTTAAAAAAATCACCTTTAGCCTACCTTTTAGGACAACCAGTTCTATTTTTACTAAGTAAGGCCAATTGTTAAACTAAAATCTTTGTTTACTTCAGGTGATATGTGATTGCACACTATCTGAACCTTGGTGAGGAAACTAATAATTTCCAAAACCATTTCACTGAGTATTGACAAATGTGCTATTAAATGAAATCAAATACAGACATGCTCCTGGGATGGTAGTCGTATGTCACATTATTTGCAGGAAGGTCTGAAGTTTTCCTTTACTGTTTAGTACACAAAGCCCACATGATAAAAGGCAGATAAAATATATCTGCGGGAATCCTTTTCCAAAATGACGCTTCCTTAAAGGATGATTTGGAGAAAACCGTGAGCTCCTCAGGGGGCCAAGAATGTCCTCCTGGGTGTGTGAGATAGTCATTAACTCTATAGTTTACCCAGTGGAGTCCTGTCCTCAGGTTATCATCATCCCCACCCTGAAATATTTTATGGCATATGTCCATCACTTGTTTTATTAATGATTCCATACAGCACAGGGCACTGCCTGCCAGGTGCTATGATTGGCTGAAAGCCATCATATGACTTGGATTACGTTTCTCATCCAGCCCTTCAGGAGTGAAATAATTGCATCGGACAAAGTCAGCTTTTAGTGAAGACACTTATGCTGTAAGGGAAAGCTGATTAAGCAGGACCTGTGGAAACCCTTGGTGTTAGGGCCAAGAGAAATTTTAGCAACTGACCACTTCTCTCTCTACATACAGTAGGCCTGCTTGGAGTTCTGTGTCAGACGTGGAGTTACACATGATATGGTCAGCAATGGCAGAGACTCTGAAGCCCAGATGAACCGAATTAATCCCTGTGTGATCCAGACTAAGTTACTCAGCCTCTACATGCCTTTGTTTTGCCAATCTGTAAAGAAGAAATGACAATAGTAGCCACCCCAGAGGTTATCGGGGTAAACACACATGCAAGGGCTACAGTATGTATTTAGAACAACATCTGCATCTGCCCAGGCACCATAAAAGTGGCTGAGGTTGAAGCTGGCCTGTCTCTCAGAAGTAAGAATTTATTTGAGGTGATCGCCTCCTCATGTTGAGCTTCCATTATCACCTCCTATTAACCGACATAAATTAATTGGCCTTTCTGACTGATTGGTGAGGGCTGTATAAGTCAACGTGTGATGCTTATTGAGTATTGACCATCACTGAAGTGCTGTGGAAAATAATGGCAGGGGTGCTGACATTGCTTCCAAAGGTGAAAAGCAATAACTGGCTCACTCTATTGATAAAAAATATTAGCAACATTACACAATGAACAGAGCCCCTTAGAAAAAGCTATGGCATTTTCCCAGAGAACTTCCCTCAGATGTCAGGGAGATGACTGAAACTGAAGAACTGAGGCCCCCAAAGGGCAGGCAGCACCCCCTATAGCATGTGGCATGAGTGTTCTCAAATTATCACAAAAAACATGGCCTGTCAAGTCTTCGAAAGATGAATAGGAGGCAATGTTGGTGCATCTGATAAAGAGGCTTCAGCAGTGGCTCTGCACCATGTCACCCTATGCCCCCATGACACACACCCTTATTATTTTATTCCAGAACAGGGCAAAGCTGGCCCACCTCTCACAGGGCTTCGGAGAGGTCTTCCTAAAACTCACAGCAGAGTTTAGAATGAAGTCAAGCAAACTCCCTCCAATTCTCACTTTGTTAAGCAAATGCCCCCCAAGGCCCTCAGTCTGCAGCCAAGACCTGCAAAGTTCATCTCCTTTTCTACCCTGTACACCTCCCATTTCAATAATGTTGAACAACTAGCTATAGCCAATTCTGCTTTGGCCCTATTTTTGTGCCTTTGCCTCACATGTTCCTTTGGCCTGTGAGTGCCCAGCTTTGCCTTTCTATGGACTCAACCTAAATTCTACTTCATCTCTGAAGCCTTCTACATTTGTTCATTTCCTTCTCGGGCTCCCTTCACAAAATTAAGGCTACTATGGCTTTGCTCCAGCTATTATGGCTTCACCACTCCTCTTTCCTGCTCCTGTAAGCTCCCTGAGGAGAGAAGCAGAGTCTCCTGGTGCTGTGGTGCCTGCCAGAGCCTGTGCTGAGTGCTGAGTGCTGCAGGAGTGCCATGCAACATCCCTATACACTCACCACGTGTATCCTCCCCAAATTCCTGTGTTGAAACCTGGTATTGGGAGGTGCGAGTGATTAGGTCATGAGGGCAGAGCCATCATGAATGGGGTTAGAGACCTGGAGGGCTTCCATGCTGCTTCTGCTTTGTGAGATTACATCCAGAAGCTGCCTATCAACCAGAGGGCCCTCACTAGACACCAAATCTGCTGGCACCTTGACCTTACACTTTGCAGCCTTCAGTACTCTAAGAAATAACTTTCTGTCATTCATAAGCCACTCAGTTTACAGTATTTTGCAACAGTAGCCTGAATGAGCTATGACATGATGACACATGTAAATGCCAATACTTTGCTTTACCTCATACTTTGGCTTTTACAATCAATGGTTAACATGAATAAAGGGTATCAGCCTATCTAACAGCTTAAAATTTTCTCCATCCTCTAGTAATATGTATAGCTCTATTCCTCTTGCCTCCAATAATCTTTGGACTTTCCAAAGAGGCCATCAGCTTGAAGCTTGGGGACCAGTCTGTTGCCCATAGTACCTCACACTGGCTGCCATGTTCATCCTCTCTTGTTTTGCTTCCCCCTGGAGCATCACTACTGCTCCTAGGGCTGCTGTCCTTCAGGCAACACTGATGTATTCTAGCAAGCCTGAAATTCACTTTCATTGGGATACCAGCGTGGTGGGAGCCTCTGAGCAGGGGGCATGGCCCATAGGTCCTCTTCCTTACACTGTTACCTGTCCCCTATGGTGGGTCTGCCCATGTTTAGGATCTCACAAGATCATGAAAATCACTGTTAGCTTTGAACTCATTCTTTGTCTCTGGTGTGCTTCATCTTTCGACTCCAAAACCAATGCCCTTTCTGCTGTCACCCACCGCTTTAAACATCCACGAAGGGGTTGACACACATATCTCTCCAAACACACACATGAGTCTGGTTTGGCCTGAGGGCAAGATTGGTAATAGGAGAGAAAGTGAAACATTTGTTGGGATCATCTGTGTATTGTCTGTACTTCAGATCATCACAGACAGAGGTTGATGGTTTCGGGAACAGCGTTCAAATTATCTTTATACTCTACAAAACCCCAGCTGGCCATTGTCAAGGTTTCCTATTACTTGCCAGTGGCTCATCCAGTGCAGCCCCCAGTCCTCCTATTGCCTCGCTTGTCAACCTCCAACACAGGTGGTCATGTCCTTTTATCAGAATGCTAACTTTGATGACACTCTAGTTACCTGTTTCTCCCACTTTTTCTAGTTTCAAGTTCTGGGTTCCATTAAGCACTTCTCAGGACTTTTTCCACTGAGTTTATAATCAAAGTCAGATTTCTCAGGATGATCTGTGCCCCTTGTACTTTTTTTTCTGCCAAGCAAGCTCTAGCGGGACACCCTGGCATTAATATCCTCTGCCTGTTGAGAGCTCCAGTGTGGCCACACACAATCTGGGACTTTCTTTTTGAGCAATCCTGTCTCATCCACACTCTCAAGACTGAACTCTTGATCCCACCCCTCCAATTCTGCGGCCCACCAAGTCTTTCTCTTCTCTATAAAGGACTCCACACTCTTCCACATTCAGGCCTGCGTGGTTAAGTTCCTGAATATACTTTGAACCCATCCCAAGTGCACTGCATCTAACCCTTGGCTTTAATCAGAGCCATTATTGTCTGGTCTCTTCTCCTCTTTTGTTCTAACCTCTTACCCCATTCAAGAAGGTTAACACACTAGAGCAGCAATTCTCAACCTGTGGGTCATGACCCACAGGAACTATGTTAAAGGGCCATGGCAATAGGAAGGTTGAGAACTACTGCACTAGAAAAAGATAATTTTTTGTGTGATTAAATATCATCATATCCTTCCCTGACTTAAAACACTGCCATAACTTTGCATTTCCCTTAATGACTTAAGGAAGCCCCTCAGACTGGGGCTTAGAAGCCTCACTACAGCTGAGTGATGTAGCCCTACTACATCATTCACCATCCATTCACATTCTCTGTTCTCTGTCCATGCCACACTGGCCTCTTTGTAGTATAGACACACTTTTCCAGACTCAGAGAGTTCACTTGTACTTTCCTTTCTGCCCTTTCTTCCTCACAGGTGCTTTTCCTGATGCTTTATCTAAATAGGATCTATGTACAACCCTCCACCATTTTTACCTAAGACGGGCCTTAATTACCTATTTATCAATTTACTTGTTTGTTATCTGTCTTCTTCTCCTAAGCTATGTGTTCAGTATAGAGAGAGCCCATGTGAATTTTGTTCTTTATTGCTTATCGATGATTTGTGTTGAGTGTACATACATATTTACAGGGTGCAGGGTGATTTTTCAGTGCACATATACACTTACATTGCATAATGATCATGAAAGAGCTGTAGTGAGAACAAGATGGAGTCAGTCAGGCTAGGGTGAGATGACACAGCTGGTTTGGCTAGTTTAGCTCCTAGGTGACCTCCACCTCATGTCTCCTATTCTTATTGTTTTGCAAATTCATCTATAATATAAAAATGTATATGTTTGAGGCTATTAACTTAGCAGATTAACTTTTAAATTAGAAATGTTGTTTGGGTCATGGGTTATGCCGATTTTTGTTATTTAAGATAAGGGTTAACACTTTTTTTTCTTTTTTGGTTTGTTTTTTTGCAGTTTTTGGCTGGGGCTGGGTTTGAACCTACCACCTCCAGCATATGGGGCTGACGCCCTACTCCTTTAAGCCATAGGCACAACCCAACATGGTTTTTTCATGTATAAAAGTGTGGTTTTGGAAATGGAAGAAGAGAACAGTCTTGGAGAGGCTACCCTCATTGTTCTCCAAAACTGCTGGCTTTCTGATGAATAAAGTTTGGTGGACCTGTCCCTGTCTCTGCATACTGGTGAGACAGGAACAAGTGGCAGGACCCTCTTTTTCTGATAACAGTCACATCAGGCTAGTTACCACATCATCACTTTAAACATTTATCACTTCTTTGTTGTGCTAACATTCAAAATCTTCTTTTTTTAGCTATCTTGAAATATGCATTACATTGTTCTTTGTGATACTCATCTGGGTTGACTTTTAATACATGCTTGTTATAAAACTCAGCTGGCTATTATCATATGGATAGATGTGTATTGCATAAGAGAAGGATATTGGCTACATCTCCATCAAGACAGGAATAAGTAATGCTTGTCCATTACTATTATTGTCTATTATTACTATTTAAATTAATCTGAAAATACCAAGCATAGCAAATGGAGAAATAAGCAAAACAATTGCCCTAAATATAGACAATGAAGAACCAAACATCAATTTTTGCTGATGATAACATTGCCTCCTACAAAAATCCAAGGAATTGAGGCAGAATACTATTAGAATTCAGCAGTCAACAGTTAGATATTTTAAAAAACGATCTAAATCAATTACATTATTATAAACTAACAAAAAATCATCCAGAAATGTGATACAAAAAGAAGACTCAAGCACCAAATCCACAAAAATTAAGATGTTCAGGGATAAACATAGCAATAAATTATATGTCCTAGGTGTGGGAAACCACAACCTGTGTAAGGACAATAATAGAACATTTTTATCACTGCAGAAAGGCACTACATTTTCTGATGGAAAGATTCAGTATTTTTAGCATGTCATTTTGTTGTTGAAACCACAAGGGGCTTTTGGTCTAGGTCCAATTACTCATTGCACAAAAATCCAATTATTGAGACAAGGAGGATTGCCAAGAAAGACAGGAATTTTTAATAAGGCATATGTCTTGCCAGGAGAATGGGAGAAGCTGCCTTAAATCCATCTCCTTGAGTAACAGAGATTCTGGGCTTTTAAAGGAGGAGCCACATGCCTGCCTTGGGACAGGTCATGGTATATAACTCACAGAGGACTACCTGCATGGGGGGAAGCTTGTGCAGGATGGTGAATTTTTGCATCCGCAAGTCTTCCCAAGATCCTTCAGAATCTCAGTTCCTTTGACTTGTGAAAAGTCTTCATTTCAGGCCCAGTATGGTGGCCCATGCCTATAATTCCAGCACTTTGGGAGGCTGAAATCATTTAAGACCAGGAGTCCGTTATTTCTGGAAAACAACTCAAAGGGTTAAGTGGTTAGTTAATGAAAAGGATTCTAAATAGGAGTTCATGGAACTGGTTACAATTTCTTGACTAATTATTACACATTTTACCTATTTCCAATTAAATCCTCAGCAAGATAAAGGCTTATGAAAGGTATTTGTCAAAGTAAACATTTTTGAATATTGAAAAATTTCCAAACAAAACCACAAATGTATGGGGAACAAGCCCTACTACATCATAATATAGGTTGTTTAATACTCTGTGGTAAAATGGAATGGGCATAGTGTCAGGTATGTACATCAATGTACAAAAGAAAGGATGAAAAACAGACTCAACCATTTAAAGGAACTAAGTATAAGGAAAATTATCATTTTATCTCTCAAAAATGTTATTTTTGAGTAGGCAATAAGAATATAATGTACAGAGAGTTTGTCATAAAAATAAGTCACGTTCCTTCCCTGTCTCTTAACCTTTCAGTTTCTGTCACTGGGGGCAATACTGTCACCAGGTTCTGAATCTGCTTCCGCAGAAAGTCCATGGCTTTCATTGTTGCTATTTGTATGAATGGTAACCGAATACTTCAATGCCTCTGTCCATCCTTTATGTCTTACTTAAGAACGTATCTCAAACACTGTCCCTATCAGTACAGTTAGACTTATCTCAACACTTGTAATGCTGAGTAGCTTCCTGTTAAATGAATGGCCCACAAACCATGGAACTAGTCTCTTATGACTATGATCACATATTGCAATCCTGACCTTCATAGTACAAAGTCTGTGTGTGTGACATGGCTATAGTATAAATCTTGGCCTCCACTAGGTCAAAAGATATACGTATGACATATAGGCCTTTTGATGTAGCTCTTTTTTTTAATTGTTAGTGACTTTTTTGTTTGTTTTTGTATTTTTGAGACAGGGTCTTACTTCCCTGTTTCCCAGGCACAAGACATAATTCTTTATTAACATGCATATTTTAAAATTATTAAATTTATTTTAAAATTTATTGTCCTCTGTTTTTGTCTTCAGGGTTTAATATTATATTTGAAAATTTCTTTTTGACTTCAGTGTTTCATAATACATTTGAAAATCTTCCCCAATTTAAGATGATATAAACATCTCCCAGGCTTCTTTCTAATAGTTTTATAGATTTTTAAATTTAAATGTTTGATTTTTTCCAAAACTTTTTCTGGTGAAAACTTTTAGGCTGGGATCCATTATTTTTCCTGATACTCAGAATCATTTTCTGGGGAAACAAAAAAAACTTTCAGTGATTTGAAATGTGTAAATGGCATTTTTAATCAACATATATATGTATTGAAAACACATGTACATATGGAGTTTTTATTTATTTTAAACTTAATATTGGAGTTCCTATTTATTTTCAACTTAAAAAGTTCAAAATATAAAACAAGAGCAACAGACTTTAATTACATTGCACCATTTTATCTTCATATGGCAAAAATACCATATATAAAGTTGAAGGACAAACAAGGAATAACTAATGTGCAACAGATATACCAGAAGTTAAACACTGACAAAGCATTTACAAATTCTATGACATATGAAGACATATTAGAAAAATAGGCAAAAGAAAGAATAGGCTAGATAATCACACATGTCCAAACGTCCAATCCCAAAAGAATAGAACTGCCAAATAAATGAATGGAAAGTATAATTTCTTCTTCTATTAGATTTCAGGTAAAAATCATATCAAATCCATTAAAATAGAATTTGTGGTGAATATGAGTCTAGATGAGCAGTTTCATAAGCTATTGGCAGTAAAATAAATGTATATAGCCTTCTTGGAAAACAATCTGGCCAAATGTCTTGAAATTTTATATGTTCCTATCCTTTGACACACAAATTATATTTTAAAAAATGTAAATAGAAGTAAGCAGACAATTGTTTCAGAAAGCATGCATAATGTACACAAAGATCTTTTTTCAGCATTGGGCATAAGCTATAAAGAATTGAAAACATCCAAACAGTTCGATAATGGAGACTGATTAAAAGAATTAGTCATGATCACACCAGGGTATTATTTATCATTTAAAATGATATAAGAGGCTGGATGAGGTGCTCAAGCCTATAATCCTAGGAGGCTGAGACAGGGGAATCCCTTGAGCTCAGGCATTTAAGGCCAGTCTGAGCAAGAGCAAGACCCTTTCTCTACTAAAAATACAAAAATTAGTCAGGCATTGTGGCAGGCACCTGTAGTCCCAGCTACTTGGGAGGCTAAGGCAGGAGGGTGGCTGAACCCATGAGAGTGAGGCTGCTGTGAGCTAGGCTGAGGATAATGCACTCTAGCCTGGGCAACAGATAAGATTCTGTCTAAATAAATAAATAAAATAAGAATGAAGGTGGACATACAAAATATTTCTAGAATACGGTTGCTAAAAAGCAGGTCATAACAAATTTCTCATTTGATCTTCTATCAATGTATCCATGTATCTGTCTGTCTACCTATCTCTCTATCCATGTATCTGTCTATCTACCTATCTCTCTATCCACGTATCTGTCTGTCTACCTATCCATCCATCCATCTATGCCTCCTTTCTTGCACCCATCCGTCTACCTACATATCTTAAATGGATGGCACAAATTGTTGTTACTTTACCAGAATCTATTTTTCTTTCCTTAGTAAATTTTGTTCATAAATTTTGTTTAGAAATTGTCCATTCAAGTCCATGAGTTTGGGGGGCAGCTACCTCTACCTCTGGCCCTAGGAGTGGAGTGATTAAGTCTTAAACTGATGGTCAGTGTAATCCCATCACCTGGGTACAACTAGTGATTCTTCAGAGGTGGACAAGTAATTTCTATCAATGAGTGATGTGGGAGAATATGTTTGCTGGAAACTTGTGGTATTGACAATAGTTTGCTCTCCTAGGAGAATTTCCATAAATGCCTCTCAGTCCCTCTCCCTCTTAGTCCCCCTCCATGGGTATGAATGTGCACACAGCTGCCCCAGTTAGTACCTACCCATTCTGATACCATAAGAAAAAGAGACAGCCTTGGATGAAGCTGCTGCCACAGACAATAGAGTGGAGAAGGCTAATAGAGGCAGGCCCTTGGTGACATGGCTGAGCCCTGCAGCAGTAAACCCTTCAACCCACCCTACCTCTGGCCTCAGAGACACACGGATTTAAAATCCCCATTGTCATATAAATCAATTTATTGAAATGGGATTTTCTCTCAAATGCAATCCAATATGCCATTATTTGGGGAAGGGGTGTCAGAAAGAGAAAGAGTTAGTATATGTGCACTGACAGAAACACACAGATGTAGAGAAGAAAAAGATCTGAAGGTGGTGCACACAGAATATAACACTGGTATAACTGATGTTTCCCTTCATATGTAATCTTCAAAAAGAGGTTTTTTGGTTGGTTTGTTTGTTTTACCATAAACCTGCTTAACCAGAGAAAAACAACAACAAAAAGCAACACACCATTTAGAAAACAAAAATGAAGCAGTTGCATTTGGAAGAAAACACGTTAAGTTCAGAATGTGGTAGAAGGGATACGAGTGTGTCCGTGTGTGTACATGTGGATAACTCTCATTATTTTCTGTGACCATAGGTACCAAAGGAGCCAAAAGTATGATGTATCAGCCAAGAAATACATATGAATATAGTGAAAACTTAGTTTGTTTGTTTGTTTTTTTTTTAAATAGAAGAACAGTGTCAAGATCAAGGGTGTTAATAATCCCACTGTTCTCTGTTCAGGTCAGACCACACTTGAAGTATCATTTTCAGTTCCCCATTACTACAAGAATTCAGGCACTAACAGACACGTTCCAGGGACACTGGGGAAGGATTTATGCATTTAGAAAGAGCTGGAATTTTAAGACTTTTGAGACTTTTCTCCCACATTTAAGATTCTATAGTTCTCTGATTTTCCTGTTGCTCTTGGACATTAAAAGCAATCACACGCAAAGAAACCGCAGCTCTGAGAGCTTGTGTGAGGTGCCAAGGCCATATGATTAGTGACTAACGGAGTTTTGTCCAGAAGCTACTTCTCGACCCACATACTACAGAGGAAGGAACAGGCTGAAGTCAGGCCAGAGGACAGCAACAGGGCTGGTTTAGGCTGAACAGTTATTTCCAAGTGACTCATGGGTAAAGATCCAGAAAACTTTGTGAGGGCAAGAGTGCATACTATTGTTATCCAATAAAGCTGCTGGTGGGAGGAAGAATACCACTGGTTGTGCTTAGTGGGAATGGTAAGAACCACCCAGAGGTGGTGGGGACCTTCCTTTATGTTCCTTTCATAATATAAGGCCTTTCTGGTGTGGAGACCTGTTTAAAGATAGTTTAAGGTGACTCAAGAGATAGTGAGAGGGCATGTGGCAGAGGATTCTAAAGTTAGCAGTTCCCAGGCTTCCCGGGCACAGCTCCTCTATGCCTCCCTTCCTCATTAGCAGACACCCGGATTGTTACCTGTGCACTTGGCGCCCTGGGAGATCGCATTGCCCCGCCCCTTGGCAGCAATGAATAGCCTGTTACATTTCAATTTACAGAATAATTGATTCATTTTAGCCATTTGCTAAAGGTTGGTAACTATATAATGAATCTAACCGCTGTATATTGCAGAGCTTTTATGGTTCAGAGAATAGATCCATGCAGCCTGCGGTGGACCAGCAAGGCCTTGCTTTTGAATTGTTTTTCACTTAGAGAGCTTTGTCTACCCTGTAGTTGTTAGAGGTCAAGAGATGATTACAACTGTGCCCCCAGGAGACTTAGTAAGAACAAGAAAAAGAGGCAAGTAGGTATTATCTGAGGTTACAAAGGTGGAGAAATTAAAAAAACAGAACTAGGGCTTTGTTAGATCAGGTGAATTAAATTCTCATCTGCTGTGAATGTGAGTCAACAGGTAACAGATAATCAGGAATGAGGGATAAAAATCCTTATTTTCAGAGAAACAGAGTTCACTGCCAGAGGACAATGCTAGCCTTGTGAACAGCGGTTGCTTGTTTAGGAGTGGTGCTGGGTGGGGTGTGCAGGAGACAGGACATTCTTGCTTTCAATTTTAAGTACTCAGTATTATTTTATTTCTAAATGTGAGCCACACTACTTTAGTAAAAATGCGTGTGTGTGTGTGTGCGCACACACACACACACACAGCTCTGGCTGTGAGTGATGCTAAATGATTTTCCAAATGTGGACAGAGTCTGCAAACAGTCTGCAGCTGGAGCACCAGTTTGTAATGGGCAGATTTCTACCCAGAGGCTAGAGCAATTCAAACAGTACAGAAAATTATGCCGCCTTTGGTCTGTTCCATCTCTGATTATCACAGGAGGCGAAGTTCTCTCTAACACAGCCAGTCCTCTCCACTTGTGCCCAAGCACTTTTCTTCAGCTTGCTGTTCTCAGATTTCCTCATAAAAAGTTATTGGAGCTTTCAGAATATTAGAACACGAGTTTTTCTGTTATATAAAGATTTAGCTTAACACAATTTTTTTTTAAAGGCTATGCATTTTTCTTCTCTGAATTTTTTTTTTTTTGGTAGTCTGGCATTTTACACTCCAGAAAGTAACACATTGAACCTTCAAAACAAAACAAAACACCCCAAACAAACTTTGTCAATAGCAGTTCAGTACCTGACCATGAGAGAGGGAAAGGTTAGCTGAGCGTCTCCTGTGAAAATCTCCGACTACAAGTGTCTGGTGTTGCTTTTCTCTAAACCTTGTTGAAATTGAAAACTACAGAAAGAGAAAAATAAATTTCTCTTTTAACGCAGCAAAACCTCTTGCTCACCCTCCCCACGGCAGTTAAATTTGTCAGTACATGGTGTCTTCAAAACCATTTTCCTTCAGCTTGCTTTCTTTTGTATTGCATTAGTCACAAATTGACCTTTTTCTTTTCAACATCAGAATCACAGTTTTTTCTCCTATTATTGCCAAACTAAAGGTACAGTGTAGCAAAATAACATGTTTTCTACACCCAGCTCTCTCAGGCTGAAGGTCATGGAGCTTCAGGCTCCTGAAGAATAGCCTTCCTCCTGGAGGACCAGGCTGCAGAGCCCCGGCCAGGAGCAGTCAGGACTCTCGTGGGAGGTTCCAGGGCTCAAGACATTTGGCAGCAGCCTCTATGCAGACATTCAACTCAGAAGACCAGATCTTGGCTGAGCTTCAAGGAGAGTGAGGTCTTTGTTGTGCTGGGATGGAAATTGGCAGAGTTCTTGGATAGGTGTTAGGGCTTTAAGGGAAAGAGATAGTGCCATTGAATTCGCCACGGTTATTTTGCAAAATCTTTAAATCCATAGAAATAGCCCTATTTCTGCTACAAAATAAGTTTTGGACAAGAAATACATTGCATTACTTTTACATTGTGCCCTTGTATTTATTTTTTCCAGTTTACCCCCCACTTGGGTTTCTAGTTTTTGTGGGGATTCAATTCTAAGTGATTGTAAAAGGTTAAACCTCAGGGGAATAATTTGCAGAACCCCTCAGTAGCTCGGAATTTCTCTCTAACGAAGAAAGCCTTTCTTGGTAACCTTCATATCACCAGAATTTAAATATCTAAGCCCTGGGATTCATATTTCTATGCATCTAAATAAAGAAATCTCAAGCATCATTTTAGCTTTTTTTTTTCCACCAGGAATCCCATCTTGTGGTATTATCAAAGAAGGCGTAAGTTGTATTATTATGTTCTAAGGTTTAATGTGTAGAAGTCCAAATTGCTGCTGTTAGTAATTTCCACAGGTCTTTGTGCCCCACCTAGACCTGGCCCTGTGCCAAGATGATACGCCCACTTTTACCCTAAGGGAATTAGGTATTTCTTTCTAGATCCATATTTTCTGTGTTACTCTGACTCTTGCATCTGTCTCCAGCTAGGAATACGCCTAACACATTGCTGCCACATTTCCAAAAAGAATTCCCTATGTCTAAAACCATAGATGTAGATGAGTTTTGTATTGTCTGTATTTATAGGAATGAATGCTATACCACAGCTGTACTGGCTGTTACCATAGCCTTACAAAACCACAGAGATTCAAGTGTTTCTGCCCCTACTAATGAGGCCTTCTCGCTATTTTATGTAACTAAGTTGTAGAAGAAATTTGCATGGAAGAAGTTGCAAGGGAATCTAAGCATAGAACAGATAGTACCATTGCATATTTACTGTTTGTTAGGAGCCTACAACAAAGGGTTTATACGTTACATATACTTTGAATAAAGGGTAATAGTGCTATACTGTTTTCTATTGCTTTACAATATTTATGAACATAAATGCTGAGATTTTAATTATGCATGCTACTTACCATATTGCATTTGATTCAGCGATACTCTGAAACTCCATTGAGGTAGTAGATCATCTCCTCTAAACCTAAAGAGAGAGACTTAACAAATCTTTTAAAAACTATATAGATTTTATATATTTTTTCTCTTTCCTTCCCATCAATTCTTTCCTATACTTATGGCTCTCCCAATTTGCCACTGCCAATCTTCTGTGAATATAAACAATAAACATCAAACTTTTTAGAATTGTTTGTAAAGTAGGAATATAATTGTTCTGATCAAAGAATTTTCTAGTAGTTTCACAATCTCTGTAATGTCCATTTTGACTTCTTAGAAATCATCTCCTCCTCCTTCTATTTTGTGGTTCCTCATTCTTGGATGGATTCTAGATCAAAGATCTGTAAACTGTGTTCTGCAGTCCTACAGGGTTGATTACAAGCCATCATAGATGGGGACAAAGACTCTTTGTTTCCTGCCCCTCACCTAACCATAGTGTGAATCTGCATGTGATTAGATTTATCAAAGAAAGTTCATATTGGTTAAACAGGTTGAAAATCCAGTTCTAGATGGATGAGGCTATTACATAGTTGCATTACATGGAGGTAAGCAAGAAGATAAATCTTGTGAGGCTCTAAGCATTTGCTGTATTGAATTCTTCCATCTACAGATACATTATCTATTGGTAGAATTGTAGTCCACACAAAACCATTCAAGCCACAAAACTTTTCAGATAAAGAAAAATGGGTGGTGATGAAAGTTTACAGAGTGTTACTAGTTGGTATTTAAAAAAATGAGATTGACTAGTCTTTAGGGGTTTTACTGAATGGCTTCTCTCCTAATATTAAACTCCTATGAATTTCAAGAAAAATTTAATCCATATGTTTCTGATTCAATTACTCTTAACTCATTAAATGTTTTTTAAAAGCTATTTGAAATTTGAGAAGCTTTTTCATGAGCTTTAGTAATCCTTTGTTCTTTGAATTAGGAAGGAGAATTTTGCCAAGAGTTAATGGTACTTGAACCTCAATACGCTTAAGGGGATTCTAAACTTAGCAAAAGATCCAGAGTCCTGTCACAACCCATGACAATGGTTCTTGCAAATGATCTTGGCAGATACCTCCCTCCTTATGCTTGATGAAGTTAGAACCTTTCTTTTACCTGTGGCAATGACCTTTGCATTTCAAATAGCTATTGCTACTAAAGAAGGGTAACCTTCACAAGTGAAGTACAGATTCAAGTTATCCCCACTCTTTGTGGAAAGGTAATTAAATGCAAATCTAACCTCCTGAGAAGCACTACTCCTCTTTTCTTTATTATTATCACAGGTGTGAATATATAGATAAAGTTAACTCTGGACAGCTAGTGTACAAGAGTTGAGCAAAGGGAGTAAAACATTTTGTAGGTTGAGGAACACCAAACATTTAAATACTTGTATTTGTAGAATTAGACAAAAACTAAAAAGAAATGTGTGTATCCAGGGAACATAGGTTTGACAAATAATACTGATGACCTATTTTCCATTAACATGATAAAGGCACACATGAAGTAGTTATACTGTATAGATTGTCTTGGGACTCATGCTATGATTTCTGAATCGGAACTGGCAATGGTGACTCCATCCTGTCAGGAGAGAGATGGTAAGAGGTGGTGTTGTGCAGTGGAGAAATGCTCTCTGTAGCTTAGGAGTGAGAAGTGAGAAGTGTTTGTCTATTAGCTTTTGTCTTGTTTTAATAAGATTAAAATAATGTTTTAATTTTGTTGAATCATGAAAACTGTTCCTAGAAAGAAGAAGAAATCAGTGGGACTCACAGAAGCCACAATTTAACCAGGGGTATGAGGATCGAATTTCAAAAAGAGAGGAAGTCATTGGATACCTGGTTCCTTAGCACCTGGAGACAAATGGCTCATTCAGATCCAAGGTTCCAAAAAGCTCATGCAGAAGATTCACAGTGATGGCAACAGCTTACTATTTTTAAACCCAAGAAGGAAGCGCCTAAGAGCACATTGCTTAAGTATGCGGGCATCTGTAATCATCAACTTTGTATTCCTATGTGAAATATTATATAATGTAGAGTTGAAGTATATTTTAAACTCCCTTTAAGTAAGGAGGAAGATATTTATCCTAGGAGACCTGGTGAAGTTTTCCTGCCAATGATCTTTGGGAAAATTCCCCTGTGGACTCACTGTAGCAAACACAGGTTTCTAAAGCAATATAGAACAGCTTCAAAGATCAGGGCTTCTGAAATTGTAGAACTAAACTTAAAACATATGATCTCTTAGTTCCATTTGCTTCCAGATAAACACACAAAGTTTGTAGTGTATTGGCAATGTTTATTTTATTTTATTTGTCTGGTAATTGTACAAGAAGGTCAAGGATTGCTTTTGAATGAAGGTCATAATTATTTGCACAGCACAAACATCTACTTAGAAACACATGTTTTCAAATAAAATTTCCTAGAAAAACTCATTTTAATGAAGAGGAAGGGTGTAAAAGAGTTTTGTGAAAGTTTTACAAAACCACACACCCCATGAAATAAACTCATAATTACAAATCTATTCAATGCCTTTGCAATCAGATTCTGATTGAAGATTTGACGACAAGAGTTTATGCAAGGATACAATATAGTCTGGTAGGTTCTATCTGCATCAGCCTGCTCAGTTTCTTATCTTCAGACTCTGCAATCAAAGAAAAAAACTGTACTGAAAATTTTTTAGATTAAAAAATATACTCAATAAATGAGGCATCTACAGAGGCAGAGATTGTTCTTAAAGAGGCAAAAAGATACCTGGCATATATTTAAAACTCATTGTTAGCACTATGATTTATATATGCTGTAAAAGGATTTTTTAAAAGGTCTACTAGCAATTTTTCTTCTTCTCTTTTTCTTTGTTTAGTCTTAGCCGGCACTCCAGTCTGACTGCTTGTGACCCTTCAAAATTCATAGGTTGATGTCCTAACCTTCAAGGTGATGGTATTAGAAAGAAGGTGGAGGTGATTAGGTGAAGAGGTGGGAGCCCCACGATTGGGATTAGTGCCCTTACAAAAGAGTCCTAAAGGGAAATTTAGGACACCTGAGAACACAGTGAGATGTGTGGTCTGTGAAATAGAAAGCAGGCCCTCACCAATGCAGAATGTGCCTCAACCTTGACCTTTACAGAATTGGGAGAAATACATTTCTGCTGAAATGAATATAAGATTTCACTTTTATGCTATTTTCTTATAGCAGCTTGACCAGTGTAGAACAGCCCCATGATCCAGCCTAGAAGAATCCTCACCAAATCACCCAAGGTTGGAAGCACATTCATGCTCGGCTCAGGAGAGTAACATGGGAATGGTACCCGTCTGGCCAAAGAAGCAGACACAAGGAGCTTCCAAAAACAAACAAAAGATATATTTGTGTTTTAAAAAGAATATCCAATTTTTATATCAATATAGATAATCTGCTTAATAAAATATTGAATTTTGTTATTTTTCTTTTCTTCAACTCAAACGTAGGAGCCCTACTGAAGTATTTGAAGTATGTGAGGTATTGGAAAAATAAGCCTGCGTGGAGCAGAGGCACAGATGGTTTCTGTGTTTAATGATTTTCCTTTTTCTCCTTCTTTTCATTGTGTTTTTAATGTGTGCTTTTTTTTTTTTAATTTGTGGTTGTAGCCTTTTGCTGGCTGACATGAGCTCCCAATCCTGGGGGAGCCAAGGTCCTTTGGAGGTCATGGTAACACCGTGCAAACCTCGGTTTTCCGCTCATGTCTGTAGGGAGACAATCACCTCTCTTGGCCCTTCAGAGTCAAAACGGCAAGTCAACTCATCTTAATTTTTGTATCTCTTGCAAGGATTTTTATTCACTGCTCACTTCAAGATCTAAATTTAAGTTAATTTAATGTTCACTTATATTTTTTTCAAATAAATTCCTTGAAGAAAGCCTAGGAGGTAAATAAAACCAAAGACAGAATTAAAGCAATTGGACATCTTTCTGATATTCTCTTAAGATTTCATTTTGCTCCTTTTCTCTTTTCTTGTTTGGACACACACTGAGCTCCAGTGTTCAGAACAATTCCCAGGATAGTCTAATTTAAGTATGACATCAAATCCTGAAAACCTTCAGCTAATCTTCTCTGCTATTACTCATCAATTTTATCAGTGAGAAAATGGGGTTAAGGTAGAGGAACTAGAGGGGATAAAAGGACAGTATGTGGAGTATGATAATGTGAATAAATAAATGTACAGGCTCTAGTTCCTGATTTCCCAGCTAGCATGTCTGGTGCCATACTGAGCAAAAAGAAGTGGAAGTATATGTGGCACAGTGGCTGCTCTGAGGAGCAGAGCCTGGCACAGCACAGGGCACTGGGATTAGGACCCCGCAGAGGGCACGGCAAGGGTGGAGGTGAGGATACTCTCCTGAAGTTGGGTGTGGTTGGGGAGATTTCTGGGAAGAGTGCTTTCTAAACCCAAGTCTTAGGCCTGTTGGCTTGCTATAACAAAATATGATAAAATGGGAAGCTCATAAGCAACCTAATCAAATAAATCAATAAATCAAATTAATCAATCAATCAAAAAGCACCCTAACCATGTTGCTTCCATTATGTGGAATAGAAGGGGTGCAATTCAATGTCTTGGAGAATTAAGAGTAAAGTCAAAAAGAATGCAATGGAGGGAGGAAGTCAGGTTAAAGGGTTCAGACACCTACAGCAACAGTTCAGGACAAGGTGTCTGGTGCCATTTCTCCTATTCCCAGCCTCCACCTCAGTGGTGGTATTGCTGTTGATGGCACAGTGAGGACAAGAACAAAAAACATCACACTGGCCTTGCCTGCTTCACTAGGGCTGTCCTTCTTCTATCAAGAAATGAAACGCTCCATCTGTTATTCTGAGAAATAAATCAAATTTATTTGTCACAGTTCTGGAGCTGAGAAGTAGCAGATCAAGGGGTGGGCAGGTGGGGTGCCCAGTGAGTGTCCCCTTCTGGGTTCACAGGTGGCACCTTTCTGTCCTCAAGTGATGAAAGGAGCAAACAAGCTCTTTCTGTGCCACTAATCCCATTTAAGGGGATTCAGCCCTTATGACTTGATCACCTCCCAGGGGCTCCACCTCGTAACACCATCACCTCTAGACTGAGGATTTCAACATAGCTTTTTGGAGGGCACAACCATTCAGATGGAACTGCTCATGAGTCGGTCTCTTCTTTCTGCTTCCAATGGCATGTCCCTATTCAGGCCACACCTTGTCCTGAACTGTTGCTGTAGGTGTCCGAGTCCTTTAAACCGACTTCCTCCCTCCATTTCATTCTTTTTAACTTTGCTTTTAATTCTCTAAGACAGTGGTTCTCAACCTGTGGGTCGCAACCCACAGAAACTGTATTAAAGGGCTGCAGCATTAGGAAGGTCAAGAACCACTGCTCTAAGACATCAAATTGCACCCCTTCCCTAATGGAAGCAGCATGATTAGGGTGCTTTTTGACTACGAAGGATAACAGTGCAGAAATCCACAGAAAATGAATAAAGTAGAATATGAAAATGAAAAAGTGCTAATAATTTGGTGTCAAAGATGTTAAAATGTCTTGAGTTATCTTCTGAGAAATAGGTATTGTGAGAGACACTTTGGCATCTACCCTCAGAGAAGCTAGAATAGAGTGCTGGTAGGAGTTAGTGCTCTTTTGTTCCAGGGATGGTAAGTCTGTTGAAGGCGTCTAATTTGGAAAGGGAAGGAAGAAGCTCATTGTTACAATACTGCTTTCACCACAGGGGAATGTGTGGAGTTTGGGGTGATAGAGGGTGCATGCCATGAGGCCAGAGCCAGCTGCCATCTGTGTGTGTGTGTGTGTGTGTGTGTGTGTGTCTGTGTGTGAGAAGGGGGGAGGATCTGGGCCGTAAGGATGGAGGGAGGGTCCTGAGTCTGAGCAGAGCACTAAGAACCTGCCTTTTTTGCATGGTGCCTACTTTGGGTTCATCTTGTGCTCAAGCAAACTGACCTTGCTGTCTAATACACACCCTGTCAGTGCCCACTCCCACTTCTCCTGTTCCCAGTGTCTGCCTCAGACATGGTATTGCTGTTGATGGCTCAGTGAGGACAGGAATAAAATAACGTCACACTGGTCTTGCCTGCTTCACTAGGGCTATCAGTGTTCTATCCAGAAATGAAACACTCCACCTGTTCCTCTGAGAGCCAGGACATTTCTTTTTTCTCTTTAAGAGAGCTTTGCATTTTGGTGTGCTCTCAGGTGTGACAGGCCCTAATTCCAACTGTCCTGTGTGATTCTGGATGTCATGGGACTTTATGGGCAGCCTTGCTTGCATCCTGGAGGTCAAGAGCCTGTTTCTTTGCTGTTTGGCTTTGACCTGGTGTCTGTGTGGATTCAGGATCTGGGTGGTCAGTGCCCAGCCGCTGCTGTTATCAGTGCAGAAGGCTCTACAAGGAGCACCTGGGAGGGGAAACACATTCAACTCATAGGGATGTAAGTTAGGATTCCCGTGGCTTTTGCTAGCCAGACGTTTATTTAGAGCTGTGATGTCCAATACCATAGACAATATGTCCAATACCTTTAGACATATGTGACCATTTAAATTAAAATTAATTAAAATTAAATAAAATTAAGCATTTGGTTCCTTAGTTACATTACCCACAGTTTAAGTCCTCAATATCACATGCAGCCATGGGCAGCCACTGGGAAATCACTGACCTAGAGCACAGAGCACTTTCATCTGCGCAGAGTGTGCTATCGGCCTGCTTTTGCAGGAGGGCCTGTTGAATGCGACCATGGACTCTTTGTTTAATTCTGATAGTCTTCCAGCCTGCATCCTGGGTCTTATTTGAGAAAATCCTTGTGAGAGGGTATAACACACCCCCTGGTCAGGGGCTTTTTTACAGCTACAACTTTACCTTGGAAGTGAGAACAGTGGAATCTAACAATTTGTACCCTCATATTAATTTGAAATAAAAAAAGAAAATTAGTCTTTTGAATTAACAACACCTTCTATCTTTTCATTTTTATTCTGAGGAATGTTTAGTTTTTTTTTCGATCCGATGGTGAGATGAGAAGCTGTTTTATTTTCGTTTATTTTTAACCTGCTTCTGGGCTTGGAATTCCTTTTGCTTTTAGAATGGTAATGATAGAGGTGATACTTTGAGTCTATAATTAAGTTATAGCTTTCCTGTGAAAGCTATAAATTAGTTTCATAATAGGTGTGTGTACATTGGATACTTTTTCTT
>NW_003852501.1:4632445-4697184 GCF_000181295.1 Otolemur garnettii
GCCTATCTTCTTTAGAGAAATTTCTTTTCAAGTCCCTTGCCCAGCCTGAGATGGGATCACTTGATCTTTTCTTGCTGATACATTTGAGTTATCTATGGATTCTGGTTATTAAACCTTTGTCAGAGAGATAACCTGCAAATATCTTCTCCCATTCTGAGGGCTGTCTGCTTGCTTTATTTACTGTATTCTTGGCTGTGCAGAAGCTAAAAGTTTGGTCAGGTCCCAGTATCACCTCTATGGTTTATCTTACAAGGGTACAAGTGAATCTTTCTAAAAGTAGAATACAAACATTTAACACAATAACTAAAAAAATGACATGAAGGCTATGTTAACCAGTTTAATGAAAATATTTCAAGTTGTATGTGAAAACACCACACTGTACCCCATGAATGCATTAATGTACACAGCTATCATTTAATAATAAAAAAATAGAAAAAAAAAGAATGGTAATGATGTCAGGATGAGTTCTATGGTGGCATGGAATCTCTGTATCCTTAAAGGACACCTAGTTTGTGAACAAAGTCACTGTTGGTGTCCATGTTCTGACCTGTCACAGTGGGCGCTTTCACATTGAAGAAAAATGAGCGAAACCGCATTTTATGCTACACAGTCAACAACAAGCTGACAACACTTTACATTCACACAAAAATATTTCCTCCATGCTGATTTTGATAGAGTCATTCTGCGGTCTATATGTTAGACCCTGAATTACAAACGTCCAACTGATGCATGACTCACACTTACAAACCAGAGCTATTACAGGTAATAGGTAAATGAACCTGTTCCAACCTGCATACAAATTTAACTTAAGAACAACTGTACAGAGCCTATCTCATTTATAAACCTGCAACGACCTGTGCACAGTGCATACAATTCTGAGGAAAGGTGAGTACTTCATCTCAGTGTGGAAAGTTCATCTGGCGTCAAGAGTGGTTGGTCAGGGACGGTGCCTGTGGCTCAAAATGGTAGGGCACCAGCTCCATATGCTGGAGGTAGCGGGTTCAAACCCAGCCCCGGCCAAAAAAAGAAAAAAAAGAAAAAAAAAGTTGTTGGTTGTTGGTCAGAAAGAGGGAGGTTAGGAGGTAGGGAACAATCACACCCACTGCAGAACAGCTCTTACAAAGAGGCGAGAGCATAGATGTGGATGAAGGAAAGAAGAGCCGAGGGTGGAACCAGCAGCATTTGAATAAGTTTGTACATGATTTCACTTCATTGTAAATAAAGCCTCACATGCGGGTAATATTAAATCTGAAAGAGGCAGTGGTTAAGAGACATGGCTTTGGAAATATATTAACCTGAGATTAGGTCCTGAATTTGTGACAGTTTCCTGTCTTGAAGCTCAAGATGGTACAAGAATATGCATTACATTCCTTTAGGAGTGAGAGAATGCATATTAAGCTCTTAGCACAGTGCCTAGCATGTGTTGGAGTAAGTGCTCAGGGGCTGTTATGATGAGGAGGAGAATGATTTAAAGTATTAAAAATAAGAAAAATGCAATGGAACCACAGGATGCTATGTTGATAAGCTGGACTGGAAGCCGTGTATTTGTGTGTGCAGAGCACAGGGCAGCAGGAATAGAGCACTGTGGCTACATGACCGGTACTCAGTATCTTCAATGGATAAAAGCATGGGGAGAGCACATTTTCTAACTTGTCTCTTCAGGCTGGGGTTTTGTGGTTGTCATCTTTTAAAAATTGGTTATATTAATTTCTCCTAAAATAAAAAGGTGGCGAGGAAAATTGGCTTAGTCTTCACCCAGCCCAAATCAATCAGCACAACTTTATGCTGATAGAACAATGGCGCTATGCAGTCTCAAAAGAGCCACCTGAGATGAGCCAGAGCCTAGGTGCCTTTCTGACATGGGTTGCCTTCCTCTGTGAATTAGCAGTGCGCCATGTGTGGTGTGAAATGACTCTGAAACATGCATGTGTCTTCTGACTTGCCTCAGCGGTGGCCTTTGTTTCTCCTGTGACTTGTCACTCTAAATTTCAGGTTTGAAAGTGGTGTCGCTAAAATATGGCCAGTAAATGAGTAAGCCAAACACATTAGTTTTTAGCAAGAAAACTACAAAAAGTGCAATTATATTTTTAGAAGCAAGTAGAGTAGAAACCACGTGGGAATGAATTCTTCCAGAGAGTTGTTTCTTCCTGTTTAAATTATTATCCGTACCATTCTGATGAATACTCAATGATCCTTCTTAGAATAGAATTTTAGTCGTGATTAAGAGTTATCATAGTTAAGACAACAAATAAAAAACAAACATAAACAAATAACCACAAGTGATACCACTTCATTTTTAAGTATTTAAAATATGATCCTCAGGAATTTACTGCCAAACAGTACTAATTTATAAGAACAGGTTAATTATCTTGTAGGAAATCACATTGATTGACAAAATTTGCTTTTTATTTGTGTGCATGGATAGGAAACGTAGAATTTAAAAAGCCATCATTTTATAGAGAATTGATAAAGAAATCAGGATACTATTTTATCATAGGATTTCATTTTAATGTTTTTCATGTAAATATTTTTCAAGGATATGGAATTGAGCCAAGTTCCTCAACTGATTTTAGGTTAACTGCTAATTTCTAGTAATTGCAGAGCATTAATTATGCTGAGGTTAAACTTTCTGTGAAATGAATCTATCTTCATGTTAGAAGGATGGATGGTAAAGATAAAACTTACTTTATTTTTCTTTTTTAGTGAACGTATTATAACGAATGAAGACTCATATTCATATGGGAAAAAATAGTGAGCCAAAGTCCTGAATTAAGGAGTGATGTGTATTTTTGATCTCCGGTGAGTTTAGAAAGCAGCTTTCTCCTAGGGGTGCACTTGTGATTAGGACACATGGTCTAACGATCACACAAGATTCAACCAAATGCACTGTTATTTTCTTTTTGGATAATAATTTAAGCGATATTAAATTTATGCTCAAGGCAAATATTAAGAAATTTTCTCAATATATTTAGATTGGTGATAATTAGAGCAAGAATTAAAGAAAATGCATGTACTGGTATAAAGAGATGATTTAGACTTTTTAAGAATCATTAATTACTACTTAGCATCACTAAAGTGATGAGCAAGTTAATTACTTGCTCTAAATAAGATTAATTCATCATAAACTTTTTAATCTAGAAACAAAATCTTTCCAGAGTACAGAAGATTTCTAGAAGATTTCTTGCCACAGGTCCCTTAAAGCTCTCCCTTGTTGACATTCCTTTAGCATTTGATCTCCTCTCTAAAACCAGAAACCACACCACTTGCCATTTAACCAAAAAGCAAAAGGCATACTTCTGCACACAATCATAATTCCCGCTTATTCCTTTTAATGGTAAAATGAGAAAAATAAAAGTCTGTAATATCTTGAGTTTTGCCAGAGTGAACAGCTGTGATTGTTTCCAGTTAAAAAATACCCAGTGACACCAAAGTATGACCATAAAAAGAAAAAAATGATAAATTGAACTTCTGGAAAATTAAAAACTTTGGCTCTATCCAATACCTTGTTAAGAGTATAAAAAGTAAACTGCAGAGTAGAAGAAAATATTTGCAAACCACATAGTTGACAAAGAACCTCCATCTAAAATATATAAAGAGCTCTCAAAATTCAACACCAAATAAACAAACAATCCAAGTAGAAAATGACAACAGACATGGTAAGACAATTTACAAAGGCAATATACAGATGACAAATATGCATATGAAAAGCTGTTCAACATCATTAGCAATTGAGGAAATGCAAACCAGAATCATAATTAGATACCACTATATCTCTTAGTTACTATCAAAACGTCTAAAATTTGAAATAGCGATAGCACCAAATGCTGGTGAAGCTATGAAGAACTTGATCTCTCATACATTGTTCGTGGGAAAGTAAAATGGCACAGCTTCTCTGCATAACAATTTAACACTTTCTGATAATACTCAACATATACTTAAAATAAGATCTATGGATTGCATGCTTGGGCATTTATCTCAAATAATTGAAAACTCACGTTCACACAAAAACCGTTGCACAGTGTTCATAGCCAAAACCAGGGAAAAACAAACAGATGTCTTTAACCAGGTTGATGGTTAAACAACTGTGGTCCATCCCATGGAATATTACTAAGCAATAAAAATAAATGAACTATTGATATGCACAGCAATTTGGATGGATTTCAAGGAAATTATGCTGAATGCAAAATGTAAATCTCAAAAGGCTACATACTGTGCAGATGCATTTATACAACATTCTTTAAATGCCAGAAATACAGACGCAGAACAGATTAGTGGTTCCTGGAGTTAGGGATGGGCAAAGGAAAGGGATGAAAATAATGGGGGTGGCACTGAGGAGCTTAGTGGTGATGGTACACTTCTTTATCTTGATTATGGTGGTATTTACACAAATCTTCACATGGGATGAAATTAAATAGAACTACATTCACACACAAACACGCACAAAACTGAGCTCATTTATGCTGATACCTGAGTAATATCTGTGGCTTGTATTGTTGCCAGTTTCCTCATTTTGCTATTACACTACTGTTTGCAAGTTCATGTGAATTAACAATTATTTCAAAACAAAAAGTTAAAAAGCAAACAGATTAACAAAAATATCTACATATTTTCTTTTTTATTTTTTCCAAGAAAGACCTAGACCTATCAGGTTTAGGCAGCTGCCTGTTGTGTCCTTGGTTCTTGGTGCACTCTTGGTCAAAAAATGACCAGATACCCCAAAGTTAAGGCAAGTGTGAAACAAAGTTTATTAAGGAAGAGAAGTTCACAGAGTAAGGGAGTTTACAAAACAGGATACAGTCACCATAGACAATGAATGGGGCTCCATTGTCACAGCAAGCAGGCCAAGAGGCCAAGAGGCCAAAGCTAGGGGTTCTTTTTTATACTGCCCGGGTCAGCCTACCAATGGTTCAGAGGTCACCTTGGAACAAGGGTCTTCCTGCATATGCAGACCTCCTATCAGCTTCTCTGACATTGTGGTGTGTGGACTGCAATGTAGATTTAAACTAATAACATGATAGTCTTAAGGCTAATATTCTAGGTCGCTTTCGATACTTTACCATACTTGTTGGGCTAGAGAGTCTTCTACATCCTTTGCAATTAGCTCTGTAAGTTCTGATTGGTAAGATGTTGCCTCCTCCAGGTGTGAGCAATCACTTGGGACAGAATTAAGGTGTGTGGCACAGAGAAGGGCATCTGGAGGCCCCACCTTTTCCTCCTTCCCAGGAGAGCCATTCCTAACTAACTACCTATATGCATTAGGTAATGATAGAAATTTGTGAGCAATTACTGCATTAAGACATCAAGCATAACTATAACACTCATTGTGAAACATTTAAGCCTGATTTCTATTAAGCCACTCGTCAAATTCAAAGACACCTTTATAGTGACTTGCTTTGTAGAGATTTAAAAAATGGGGAAGAATCTTGAAAAAAATCTATCATTTCTCCCCACCACAACTTCCCAGTTGAGAAATCCAAATTACAAATGAAAGAAATAAAAATGTCAAAAACCCTGTTTAAAAATATTATTTTTGGAGACATACAACTATCAGAAGCTTTGCATTTAGGAAATTAAAAATGTTTTCTTCCAGGTGGATGAGCAGATAATAGGACATGAAGTTTGATTACAGAGGGTGGATTCATTCAGTGAGACATTTATTCGCTTATCAAATATTCCTTAAAAATGGCATTATTCTAGCTTCCACCTTAGGTTTTAGAAATATAAATAAAGTTTAATTTTTTTTCCTTCAGAGTGCTTCCAATTTGGTGAGGAAGACTAAAATACAAGCAATGCACAAAAATGTTAACTGAACCTCGTTACGAAATCCCTTATTTTTGTATATACGTGTGATTTGAGTACCATGTTTTTTTTTGATAAAAATGCACGATTAAGTAGAGGTGGATAATTTTGAATTAACAAAATGAATTTATACACTTGACAATGAAGTAAGCCCATCAAAATAACAGATGTATAATCATTCTTTGAAAAGTAAGTAGCAATTAAATCCTTAATTTTGAGAAACAAGATGGTATAATGTAATATACATTTGGGGTTAGTGAACTTTCCTTCTTCTTTTAATCTAGAACTTTTAGGAGAGCCCTCTGGGAGTTACAGAGAATTACAAAATGAGTGAACTATATACATGCCATCTCAGAAAAGGCCTCATCCCATTTCAATCTGAGATTTTCTCCTTTGCTTTACTTTAAACTTGTGTTTTGGCCTGGTTCAAGTTACTCCTCTTTTCCTTGAGGACTTCAATCCCCTTTTGTTAAGGAGGTAAACCCAGAGACAAGAAAACAAAAGGAAGAGGTAACTTGAGTTAATGAGGTTGTAAGGAGGCCTAAGGGACGCATTCATTCTGTCTTTTGTTTTCAAACAGGACTTGACTTCATGGAAAATGTTAAAGGATACATTTTCTTCTAAATTATGATTTCATAATTACAAATCATTACAATAATACTTTCCATTTGCTTAGAACTTTGGAACTTATTTTCACACGTTTCTTTCATGTGTAATCTCCTCAATTGTCTCTTGAGGTGGATGTGGCTGCTCCATTCAGAGGAAACTGAGGCACAGCAGGCTAATTCACAGTAAACTCATGGTCAGGCACTCTGATCACATCCTCTGATCTAAATATGGCCAACTCACGACCCTCTTTCCACTATGGCTGTTTTTTTTAACTCACATTAAATTTGAAATAATTATTTAAATGTTTTTATCATTGGTTGTCTTAAGATAACTTCCATCCAGGAGTGGACAGCTTACCTTCCCTTTTCTGGGGAGTCTGTCACTCTGAGAATGTGAGACTCTTGCCTAATCTTTCTCAGTACAAACACTATGGTGTTGGGTTAAACACACAATTACTCAACTCGTCCTCTTCCTGCAGTCTTTCTCATTTCCACCTGCTAATCCCATCACCAACAGTTAGTTATACCCCTGAATCACACCCCTCAAAGAGTATTTTTAAGAAACTCTGTTTTTGAGGCAATGCATCTTAAAATTTCTGTGTCATCTCAGACAGCCACAGAACCCTTGAACTTTCTTTCTGGCCCAATTCCTGTGAAATTTAGGATGAATTAATTGACCTAGGTCCTGATTTTACTTCCCTCTGTCCCTTAGTGTTGTTTATGTGCATAATTCATGCTCCTCCCCAATCTATGCTTACCATCCTTTTATTTTGAAAACTCTCTATTTCTAAAAATAATTGCCTTCAGTCACGATATTTATTATGTTGTTTTGTTTTTTTTTTTGTCTCATGTCTAACTTGGGAAGAATTTTCTTCCCTTGCCCTAAATAGCAAAGTTGCTGAGAATTTTGTCTCACTTCTGCTTTGGAGGCATGCCCTGGATGTTGTTATTTGACCTAGAGTGGTGATCATTTTAACATTCTTAAAATCCCAGACATTCAAATCAATGCTATTCTTGTTTCAGAATCCAAAGAAAGAACTGATAGTATCATATGAACCTGCTTGAAGAAGGGAGAAATGTTACGTGTGTCAGCATTATTAACTACAAAAGGGTGACCATAAGGCTCACTTCCAGCCTGTCAGTCTGCACTACATCTACCTTATTGAAGGCGATGTCCAATTATCTTCAGCCAGACTTGGATCAGTATGACTGGGGAGACCAACAAATGCCTGAAATGCACCAGGAGTCTGATTATGGTCAACAGAGAATTAATGCCAAGCTTCCATGGATCCACAAAAACCTGTCCAAGTTGGCAATTCACCTCACATTTTTCTGCACAGGATAAACCTTTGGCTCTCTAGAGTGTTTGATTGTCTCCGTAGATGAGAAATGCAATCAGTTGGTCTTTATCTGTGTTAGATTTTGTATACTATCTATATTGCTATGTTTCTCCATGACACCAGAGACAATTGCCCTTCCTTGCATGTTTTTATTATAGTGAGAGCTTTGAGCTTGTCAAAGTCAAATTGAAAATTCCTATTGGCTGAACTAGCTCATGTACCAGCTCGAACAATTTATATAGACTGATACATTTTATATATGATATTTTCATTTCTGTTTTCCCACCTAATGTGGCCTTTAAGAAATGAGTCATGATCTCATCTTCACTAAATTATTACTTTTCAAACAGAAAAAGTGTCAGCCAATCATCCTAGAGAGAACTGTTGGACACAACTCAAGAAAGGGTCATGAATCGGCCACAGAGACAGCCACAGAAGCCCAGGAGGTGGGGCTCGTCTAGGGTGTTTCTGGGCACAGGAGTTCCTTGACTCCCTTTTCCAATGCTGGGTTTTCACTTGGTGCCTTTTCTGAATTTCATTAGAGAAGTTTATGTGTACTACTTTGGAGTTAGCTCGTCTTCTTATTAATGGAAAATATAGACTTGAAGCCAGGAAATATCCACCTGTTTATTCATTCATTTACTTTCCTCCAAATCAACTTCTCTACTATTTCACTTACTGATACAAAATAGGAATTCATGCAGTAATAAATTGTAATAGTTTTTTTATTAAAATGTTATCATGTATGAATAGATAAAATATTGAATCTGGGGACTACAGAAGACAGTGGCATATTGTTAAGAGCATCCCCTCCCCCCGACATATACACCCCACTGTTGGTTCCCAGCCACATACTGCTACTAAGAAAACTCAGATTTTAAATAATATATCTGGGTTTTGACCAGAAATTCAAAGTTTGAAGCCCAAGTATCTTAGTTTTGAATCAACTCAATGGGGATTTTGCCTCAAATGAGAGAAGAGAACTATGCCTTTCAATAGACAAATTTAACTCCAATATCTAGAAGGCCTATGGGTGTGATTTGCAGAGAAGAAGCTGAGTATATAGGAGGAAATATGGAGTGGGAATAGCAAAGAAGAGAATGCATGCATACCAATGGGTGCCTCACCAATGGTGCCAGGAGGAATATTGGCACAGAGTCGAGATATCATATTCTATCTCTTAAGAGAAGCCAAGGATTAAGATTATATTTCGTATATTCTCATTTTTATATTTTTACTACCTAGCATTTTTTTTTAATTCTGCGAAAGCCCATCTGTCCTATAAATAGGTCAACACTTTACAAAGAAAACAAGAGTCTTGTTTAAAGGACAAAGAAAAGGATATTTTAATCTTCTCCTTGCTTTCTTTTATTATTTTCAAATATCTTTTTTTTTTTTTTCAGTTTTTGGCTGGGGTCAAGTTTGAACCTGCCAGCTCTGGTATATGGGGCCAGCACCCTACTCCTTGAGCCACAGGCACTGCCCAAATTTTCAAATATCTTATTTGTAACTTGATGTTTGACTTCTAGGTTTTCTTCCTCAACTCACTAAGATAATGGATAACCCAAATTCTGAAAATGACAGGAAGACTACTTGTTCAGTCTTTTGGAGATGGAATGCATACCCATTTGGGACATAGTCCTGGGAATCTTGCTGCTTATTTCCAAATTGGATCCCCCATTTCTCTCTTTTGAGGCTATTTGACCAGTGAGAGATGAACTAAGTATAAAGAGACTTTTCTAAAAAAAAAAAAAAATTATTGCTCTTAGAGAAAGAATACTTACCTTCCAAAAGTGTTGGCTGAATATGTGAATTCATGATTAAGTCTAGGAAGGAGACTTTTTGCCTAGGGCTCTATTACACAACCTATTCCCCAGTGCTCATCCTGCTGCTCAAAGACCCTTAATACCAGAACAGACCCAACAGCATCCTCTTTAGACTAGTAGGCTCCCATCTCAGGACTACATGTTCAAATGCAACCTGAAGCACGTGGAGTTAGAAGCTGTCCCTAAAATGAGAAATAAAAGAGTCTTGTTTAAATAACCTCTATCTTTAGATGATTTAAAATACTTTGACAGATCTATATTTTTATTTAAAAAAGGAATAAAAAATAATTCAATCAGAAAACCAACATCTGTTACTAATCAATAGTCTTGCAAGAGAATTAAAATGGTCTTTTTCTCTCCCCTGAAGTGTACTGATAATTTTTTTTAATCCTATGCCATTCATTGAGATCAGACACATTTATTCTGCATCAGATCTTGCAATTACATAAATAGTAAAGTCCTCAAGGCTGATGGCAGGGGAACAGTGGAATGTGTAACAATATAATCAGGAGAAAAAATCTAAATTTAATGTAAAGCATTCTAACACTGTAAAGCAAGATGAATTTCAAACTCCTTTGTTCTATGAGGCCAGGTTGTTCCATAGCTAAGATTTTTTCTTGCATAAAATCTTGGGCCGTTCTGTCTGAGATGATGTCTTATTTTCTTTGTTTATGACTTTGGAAATTGTTATAACAAGACACGAGAAAGAGGCAACAGAGCAAGTACAAATGGATAAAACAGCATGCACTACCCAACGCACGTGAAAATGGGGCCAATAATTTTTTTAACTTGACAGTCTCTTAATCTTTTCTAGTGAGCTCAGTGATGATTTTTCTGGTTTCAAAACCTGTCACAGCATTCATTTGTGACCATTTTTATTGCTGGGATTAGTAGAGGTCTATCAATTCTAAAATTCCAGCTCAGCCCAACGAATGTCAGCTTTAATCACCAAATGCCAAGCAATGCAAGAATTCCAGTGAATACCTTTGTAGTTATGACTACATTTTAAAATAGCACCATAGTTCATGGACTGACCTCAGCCATCAAAAATTCAAAATATAGGAGGTCCCTGAAGAGGGGCTGTGCCTTTTGTTCTCTCTAAAACCTTTAGTTATATTATTCACCAGTGCCAAAAGTCAAAATGAGAGCAGTGGCGTTAAACTCGGAGAAGTGGTGTGACTCATATGTATACTCTGACCACCTGCCCATGCCCTTGGCTTGTCTAGATATGAAAATGTTTTCACTGGAACCTCACTACTGAAACCCAGCTTGCTGCTGACATTTCATTGACATGTTTACCAAGGCGTACTATCAGATTTGCGTGTCTGTTCCTAAAGTGAGACCCACAGATGCCTCCTGGTATATTAAGGAGGTCATCTGGGAGAGATTTAGAGAATATGCCACATGCCTTTGGTATCTGTGCTTGGACAATATCAAAAAGGAGTTATGGGGTTTTTTATGCTCCACCCAGGAGGGTCAGTTTGGAATATAAATGATTGCTCTTGGCCCAAGGAAGCTTACGGGGCTCTGCCCTGTCCTGCTCAGCAGAGAAACAGATCTGAGAATATGATGCTTCCTGGTGAATGTAGAATATTCTGTAGAAATTCTCAGAAATAATTATCTCCTGAACGATTTAGAAAGTTTTATAATTGCCTCTGAAGTTTCAGCAGAAGCACTGTACTCTGACTGGCCGAAAGAGGTTCCAGGCAGAGTGGCCAGCAGGTTAGGAGCACAGAAGGAAAGAAACTTCAAGAAAGTGACTTGCCAAAGACTTGAGAGAGGTAGGTAGATAGAGGCTGGGCCCCAGGGCACCTGTTCCCCAGTCGGCACACCAGCAACAGCCACCCAGTTGGGTTTGCTAACCAGCAAGATGAGAAAGCAACTGCAGTCAGGAGGGGATCCACACAGCTGGAGGCCTGGGGCATCTGTCCAGATGGAAAGGTGGCTTCTTCTTAGTGTGGCTTCTGTACTCTGGCTTCTGAGCCACCTGACTGGCTTTGGGAGAATATTTATCGCCAGCCTCAGTAGGGTTACTCGCTATTCTGGGATGGGCTTTAGGCACTGTTTATTATGCTATACGGATGATTCTGATGATGCAAGACAAGTTTGAGAGCTACCACCTTAAGTCATAAAGTCTTAGTTGCACCTCAAGTATTAAAGATCAAACAAAAACAAAATGAAAAGCAAACTTATGGGCCAAGCGGGGGAGGAGGGAATGAACGTGGATTCCTAGGAAACCAAGCTACCGCTGAAAATAAAATAATGCTTTTCAAACACCAGGATCCATAAAAATCCCTGGGAGGCTTTTTTAAAATGCAGATTCCTAGTCATGCTTCCACAGATACTGAATCTGTATATCTAGACTGGGAGCCAGGAATACTATTTTTAAAATAATCTTTCCACTTGAATCTGATGAAAGTGGTACAACATTAACTCTATATTAAAACAAAACAAAGCCAAATTTATGATTTATGCACGTTCCTGGTTTTTAAGTTGTCAAAGGATGGATATGTTACTATGTAGAGTACAATTCTGCAAGAATGATTTCTTCCTCATGGCATTCAATTCTATAGTGCTTTCAAGGATGTCTTGCAATCCATAAAAAATATTGCTCACATGTACATTGCTGGGACATGGACCACCAAGACACTATTCTACTAGGTTTTATGTTTTTATTCTGCTTCTCTTACACAGTTTTGAGCTAGATTCCTCTTGGATACATTCATACTGGTTAGATAAGAATGTAAAAGTCAATGTTGAAAAGTCCATTAAAAAGAGAAATTCAAGAGTGTGTATGTCTAACTTGAAATGTTATTTGCTAATTCTTCAACTTTGCCCATCCACCTGCCTCATCACTGAAAAATCACAAAGCAGACCTTAAGAATGATTGCAAAACATAGCGCTCCCACTATTGTGATTACAGTTACTTGATTCCTAGAATGTTTTGTTATATTTATGAACGGGGCACCACTTTGAAGGGGCTGCTCAAAACTTATAAGGAAGTATGAGGCATGGGATGGTATCCTCGAGGACTTTATAATCTACATGGGCGATAAGAGTCACACCTGTGAAACAATTGTGAGTCATCTGTAACAGCAAGTATAACCAGGTGCTAAAATAAAAGTTATTACTAAATTGCTTGGGACAGAGGCTACATCATATATGCTGTCCCCAGTGTAAGAAATATGACTATAAACTTTGTCATTCAGGAAACTTCCTAAAGGAGGTTGGGCTGGAGATCCCATCTGATTAATTTTAGCTATTTATTGAATGCATTCTTTGCACATAAGTGTAGGTCTCACATCATTCAACCGATTTAAATCTACAAATAAGTTCCTAACCACTCCTATCCTGGGCAACCAGGACTTTGCATATGTTATTTACCTCATCTAGTATCATAGATATTTTTGACATTATTAATGTTGGAAATACTGAGTCACCTGTTTTTCACTAATGGCCAGAAATTCCTGGCTGGCTAACTCTTAAGTTCTTTCTCATCGCTTTTTGGACTTGCCTCCCATCTCTGGCTACTTTGCTTCCCATTCTCTGTCTCTTAAATCTTGTAACCTTTAATGAACTTCCCTGATTCTAGGGTTGACGAAGATAAGAAATATAAACTCTTTAACATAGTTCCTGCCAAATATTAAGTAGTGAGCATGTCTCCTATTCTGAACTCTTTTAGTAAGTATGGCCCAAAATACATAAGGTCCACGCAGCCATGGTAGCTGGGTGGGAGCTCAGTAAACAACAGGAGAGGGAAAGAAATTCATCAGGAGGCACTTTTTTAGGAGTTGGATGTTTGTCATCTCATACGCTGCTCAGAACAATTCTTAAAAAGGAGAAAAATCATTTATTAAAGAAAATCAAGATTCAGAAAGATAAAACAAATTCAGAAGGTCACATCTGAATTTGTACTTAGTCCTTCTGGAAAAACTCCATCTTCGTTCTGATATCAAATGGTTAGTGACAACACTAGAAAGAGGCACCATGATACCGTGCTCTACAGCTTATAAAGCACTTTTAATAAAGATAATTTCATAGATTAATAACAACAACGTCAAAAGAGGAACAATAGAGTCTCTTCTTTTCATTCTCATTTTACTGATGAGAAAATGAAGAGTTGAAGATATTAAGCAACTTGTTCAATTGTGAGTTATCCTGAAAGGGGCAGAGACTCAAACGAGGGTCTTTACATCCCAAGGACAAAGTTTTAATCTCACTAGGATGCATTGCTATCAGTTTGGTTGGGTTTGACAAAGACTCAAAGGGCTTCACGACAGAAGAAAATGAGTCCACCTACTAAACTGCTTGAAATGTCATCACCAGAGACTTGTTCTTTTGGATATCTCTCATCTTTAAAAGTCTTCTCTTGTTCCTTAAAGATATACATACACTATTGTTCATCACAAGTTTGTTTAAATAGCAAGTTCTTTCTTTTTGCTTAACCCCAAACACAGTGTCTCAAAACTGTAATGATTTATTTATTTAAGATTCTTCCATCTGAGCCAGCTTGACTCAGCAGCTCTGCTGGCCTCTCCTGAGGTTTCTCATGTGGTTGTAGTTGTCTGGCAGCTTGGCTAGGGCTGGATGATCTAAGATAGCCTCACTCATCTGGCAATTTGCTAAGGCTATATACCCTCCAGTTCAGTGGTTCTCAACCTTCCTAATGCCATGACCCTTTAATATAGTTCCTCATGTTGTGGTGCCCCCCAACCATAAAATTATTTTTGTTGCTACTTTATAATTATAATTTTGCTACTGTTATGAATCATAATGTAAATATCTGATATGTAGGATGTATTTTCATTGTTACAAAGGGGTACGACCCACAGGCTGAGAACCACTGCTCTAGTTCCTATTTAAATGGTCTCTCCATCAGGAAAGCAGAGATTTTGTATATGGTAGCATCCAGATTCCAAGGAGACAAGCCTCTGTGCTCAAGTTTTTATCCAATCTTAGCTTGCATTAAATTTGCCAAAGCAATTCATGGTGGGAAGAATAATACTACTCAAAGATGTCTCTTACATAGAGAAAGGAAATTTATAGACACAATTCAGTTACCAATTGGAATAAGAGAGAAGAGGCAGAAGGATCTGCTTCAGAGGAGACCCGATAACCAGAGCAGAGGTTATAGTGATATAATCCCCAGTTAAGCTATACAAGTGGCCACTACATGTTGGAGAACACAACGAATGGATTCTCCTTTAGAACTTCCTTCTTCTCTGCTGCTGTCCTGATTTTAACCCTATTAGACCAGTCTTAGACTTCTAAATTTAAGAACTATAAAATATTTGTGCTGTTTTAAGCCATTAACTTTGTGGGATTTGTGTAGAGGTAATAGGAAACTAATATACAAACCCCACTCCCAAACCCAGAATCAGCATGGAAGGGGCCACCTAAGGACTGGAAATTCAGGAGACACGATCACTGAGGCTCACAAATGTAACAAGCTACCACATAGGCAATCTAAATTATCAATAATAGAGGATTGTTTCTAATGGAGTAGAATATTTCCTAATAATCAAATGCTACACATTTTAAAAATCATGTTGTAATAATAATAACAATAATAAATACAAAGAATAGGTTATATTCTTATATATGCATATATATATATCATATATATATATATATATCTTGAATATCATGAACATATATATCTTATATATGTTCATGATATTAAATTTAAAAATCAAGCTACAGGATATCAGGTATGATACAAACTCACAATTTTAAAGGGGCATACAAATAAAACATTTTATTTTCAGAAAGATAAATAGATGATAGAAAGATAGGTATAAGTAATGTGTATAAAAACCTTCATAACTGGGTGGCGCCTGTGGCATGAAGGAGTAGGGTGCTGGCCCCATATGCCGGAGGTGGCAGGTTCAAGTCCAGCCCTGGCCAAAAATTGCAAACAAACAACAAAAAACAAACCCTGCATAACTTTAAATAAGGACTAGAAGCATACGTGACAAAAGCATATAAGCAAAATTATAGTATAATTGTCTTTTTGGGTTTTTTTCCACGTATTTTCAAATATTATATGATGAAGAATTGTGCTTTTACTGCAAAGGCAACATAATAAATGTGTTGAAATACGATGCATGTTTTTGAAGAAAACAAAAACTAACAACGCTTTCGGGAGGGGTTTAGTACCAGGGAGTGCTGCAGTTAGCTGGTGTCAAGGAAGTAGATATGCAACCATGGGACAACTGGGTACTACAAGAATGTGATAATGTTTGAAGGACCGTCAACTGAGTAGTGAAGGGGACTCTACACAGAGGAGACAGGGCCAGTTATCAGAGCCGGATGGCAGGGGGAGTGTGGAATTGAATCAGCAGTAGGGGAGGACACGTGCTAGTAGGACACGGGACAGAATTTGCAGGGAAAGGAAGAGCCAGAAGAGGAAACAGTCCTGACAGGGCAGAAATAAACTCCCTATGTGGGGTCAGCACGTATTTATCCGAATAAAGCGAGAGGCTTGTGTAATGGGGCGAAAGATAATTTAGGATGGACTCTTTGAGAGAAACAAGGCAGGAAGAGAGCTTCAAACCTAAGCCCCAAAGTCAGATTGAAAATTTTAAAACTATAAGCTCTTTGTGGTTTTTTGCTTTCTTTTCTTTTGTGTTTAGCCATCTTGAAAGCAGAAGAGGCAAACACTAAGTTAGTGTTGGTTTTTTGTTTGTTTTGTGTTGTTTTAAAATCATTCCTTTGAAGACAGATTTTTTAAAAATTATTTTAATGGCTTCAGATCTCCTACTGGTCTGATAGAAGTCTGCTCAGGCCGTGCGACATACAATTTGGGGGGACCCTGCCAACATTAAGAAGACATCTGCTTAAACCGAACCGGGTTTAATAGAAAATGAACAAACAAAAAAATCTCAGATGTTCTTAACTCTCTGCCCAGAAGATAACATTATTGTATTTTTCATTTGCCTACTCTCACTTTTGGCTTTTTACAAAGCTTACTCGTGCAAGGAAGAAATGCAAATGACCAGGCTTACTTTCTCCTCTTGTAATGAGAGCATAATAGGTAAAGAACAAACACTGGTGCAAAAGTTAAGAAGGCATTGAACTCCGGGCTCCAAAGGGGACCAGGAGGAGCACATGGAGGAATTTCTCATTTGTAAACCAGACTTTGAATCTAAGACACTTGGGATTTAAGGTAGAAAGTAAAAAGGTGGGGGGGTGTAGCACTGTTCTCTCTGGAAGATTGTTTTAAAATGTTAAATCTCCCACCAAGAAGGCCTGATACAATTAGGGTGGAAATAAAAGCGGCATCTGTTCGAGTCCATCAGACAGACCACCTACTATACTTACTCGAAGCCTTCCAGCCTCTGCCATGTCCAGCTTTTTCTGTTTCAAAGGAAACATTACCAGGTTCAATAGCCACAGATGGAGCTCTGACTATTGCGGGGCGCCTGCTGTCACCGTGGAAGTCGGTCATCTATCAGTGGTGCTTTAGTCCTGATACGCCTGCAACTGAGACACTGAGGAGTGGGGCAGGAGGCAGAGGACCCCCACTCTTGTCCTCCTCTGTCCTCAGCATCCATGAACAGTCCTGGATGAAGCCAAAGAGCAAGGGACCTCCCCGTCTTCATCCTCAGAAAAACAAGAGGTGGACAGAAAATTTTAACAACCTAAATAGACTTTTCATTTTCATTTTTTTTTAATGTTTGACTTTTGGGGTCAGACCAATTAAAGAAAAGGTGATTCTGTCACAAAGCCTGTGAAGCAGAGAAGAAATGGAAACAGGAATTCCATTGTAAGTATTTCACTAATCAGATCCATGTTCCTCTGAGAGAAATTTGGAATCTGGAAAGGGAGTTACTGTCCACAAGGGGATGGTCGTGCTTGGGGCTCTCAGCCCGACACCTCCCACTTCATTTCTTCAAGATGCATTTTTCCAGCTGCTTTTCTGTCTTAACTGTGATTTAACTATTGTGCTTCAGCTTGATTATCATGCTGAAAAGAGACTTATTATTACACTTAAATTTGAAGTTTTTGAGCGGATTCTGTGGTAGCAGCTTGAGTCCCTCAGAAGCCAACGGGGGAGGCTTGAACACAGGAATACAAGCAAGTGGTTTATTGAGAATACTCAGAAAAAACTAGATTTAAAATGTCCAGCAGTGTACTCTTTGACGTACATTCAAACCTTAAAATGATTCTCACCCTAGGAAGACTGACTTCCACAGCAGTATAACTTTTGTTTGCTCAGACGATTTAATCTTTGTGGAGGGTTTGCAGTCAGGCCGGTGGCTCTCCACAGTCTTTTCCAGCCACTCTGGAGTACAAAAATAGGGCTCCACTCAGCGGAGCTCCTTCCCTCATCCAGGCACTGTGGCTCGGCAGCCCGTCTGTGCCAGGCTGACGGCCCCATAGTGGTGCATCACCCCAGATGTGTGCGTTAAAAATACACACAGGAAAACCACATCATCCATTGTCCCATTTTAGCTTTTGCTCAAGGGAAAGTGGTATTTTCAAATCATTTCAATGAAAAGCATCAATTTTAAGGCCAGATAAACTATCTTTCTTTAGGGTTTCAAATGTTCCATCTTATCTCACAGCTGCTGGCAGGCCATCCTCTTACTTTGTACAAGGCCACGGTGAGTTGCAAGTACTCTGCTCACAGGAGGGCTCCATGGATGTTTGTACTCAGCTCTTTAGGGGCTTTGCTAAAAGACCTGTCAGAGACCTCTCACCAACATATGACAGGACATGCTGGTGAGATCAACAGGAGACATTAAATTCCTGACCACTTAGGGAAAACACAATATATATCACCATTAATATTTATGCAGAGAAAGCTTGAGCCTGCACAGATTTATGGGGAAGATGCTTGCCCCAAAGCAGAACTAGTCCTTGAGTTCTAATGTGACATGGTTCTCAACCAGAGTTTTCACAAAAGAAAGGAGTTCACTATTTTCCTAGGTTAAGAGAAAAAAGTCCTTTTAAAGATAAATCAAAGCCTCATCATCTTGAAGACATTATATAAAAATTGTAGACATCCTTGATAAGTCTTAACTAGCTGCTAATTTCAAGCAATTTGATTTCTGAAACATCTAGAGAAGTCAAAATGTTGGGATGAAATAAAACACTTTAAAGGACAAGGTTTGTTTCCTTGCCATGAATATAATACGTAGCTTTGGAGATAAGTCAAAAAGAAATTTAAAAGGACTCATAATCTCATATCCAAAAGCTAACACTGTTGACACTCAAGTGTGTCTCTTTCCAACCTTAAGAATGTTTGATGAATATTTGCACATTTTTGATTATACAGAAATATCTTCTTCAAAAATCTGTTGTCAGGATAAACTGGTATCTGAATGGAGGTCAGTTACTGAAGATAAATAAAATTCAACAACATTTTATTAAACTCTCACATTTTTGATGTCTTCTTTGTGCCTTAGTGGGTTGTCCTGTGTGAGAGCTGGGGTTAAGACCCTGAGGTCAGAGACGCTTCTGCTTTTGTCACAGCAGCAAAAGAGCTGGTCAACCCACACAGACTTAATTATTAATGGTCTCACCCTCAAAGGTATCCCAGTTGAGACAATAAATTATATGGTCATCTACAAAAAAGGCGGCCTGCTTTTAATGCTCCACAAACTTTGCAAGGGAAAGCAAACCCACACTTTACCTGGGTTTTTAACCTGCTTATCCAGGGAAAATTCTTTTTCTCCTACACAGGGTTTTGTTGGTGGTCTGTTGGCCAGACAGTCACTTATAATTGCCTCTCCCTGGAGCAAAAGAACAGTGTAGTTAATTTTACTTTATTCAGTGGCAGGGGAGTTGGGTAGAGGTAGAGGGAAAAACCCACCGTAATCCCAAACAATTCATGTGAGATGTGGGTGAGTGGGATGAATGATGTCGTACATGCTGAGAAATGCCTGGATTGGGTTGCCTGCACTACCCAGGTCATTTTTCAATGCCTCTGAGTGTGTGTAGTCTAGCACCTCATTGCTTACTTTTGTCTCCACTTTAAATTTTTTATGAATCAACCCAAGGGTAATGAACCAGAAAATCCTAAGGCTATTGTGTTTTTGTTATGAATTCCTGGGCTAAGGAGTTTGCAACTCAGGTACCAAAAAAAAAAAAAAATTGTTCTGACTTGAAAATTGAGTTTGGATAGGTTCAAACTTGGGAGCAACTATTTTCCGAAAGACTGATTAATAGGGAGGATAGGAAGGTGTCAGGAAGTGTGATGTTTCCATCTTCTGACTTATATAAAAATAAAATTTAGAAGAAAGTAAGGGAACAGTGCTGCCTCAGGCCATTAGCTTCACCTGTTGTCAGGATAATCAGAGTCTGTTTAGTTTAGACTTTAACTTGATTCACAAATTTATTTTTACAATTATCCGCTTATTTTCTGGTTCCCTGAGTGTTGTCTTATTCTGGAAGGAAAGATCCACCAAGGTAGATAATTTTTCTCTGTGGTAGTTCCCCATATGATTCTCTATGATCCTAGTACCTAAAAAGTAACCAACACATCTTGGGTTCTGGCCTGTTTGTTGAATTTTCTCACAGGTCCCCACTGAGACTCCTTAGGCACAACAGAGCTCAATCTCCATGAATTGCCTTAACTTCACCAATTCTGTTCATTCTTCTCTCTTTCTTTTGGATCGCAAGTGCCCAATACAGGATTAATCATAGTGAGTGATGACACATAATCACTCTATAATCCTAGGCCCATGCATAGCCCTCTTCTACTTAAGTACTTCCATTCACTCATTCCCTAATATATCAAATTCCCACAGCTACTACCTAATCCAAGCCTTTGAACATTCTCATTCACTTACATACTCTGCCAACTCCCAACATGCACTGACCTAAGCAACATATCATTTACTTTTACATGCATTGGGGCATTATCCTGAATGTCCCTTCTGATATTTTCTTTTGCATTCAGTGTGACTTTGCAAAGAATAATCCATGTTATTGCATGAGGTGCCATTCTTTTCATTTTGACTACTCATAATATCTCATTATGTGTATATATCTAAATTCATTTACCATTGTGCTTGGAATAGACATTATTTACAGCTTTTGGCAATTAAGGGATTTAAAAGGCATCATGGATGCCTCTTGATAGACAATCTCAGGATATTCTACTGGGCATGGAGTTCCTGGTTCATAGAATATGCGGATGTTTGGATTCACAAAATAATGCTAAAATTCTTTCCATGTGGTTATGCCATCTATAGTCCCACTGGCTCAAAGGAGTAGGGTGCCGGCCCCATATGATGGAGGTGGCAGGTTCAAACCCAGTCCTGGACAAAAACTGCAAAAAAGAAAAAAAAAAGAAAATGTTCATTGATCCACCTCCTTTCCAACAGTTGATATTATCAGACTTCTTAATCTTCATTTATTTCATCTTCATTTGTACTTCCTTAACTTGTACCTTTGAATATCTTTTCATTTTTGTACCCATTAGTGATTCCTTGTATGTGAAATGCTTGTTCTTGTGTAATTTACTTTCTTATTCTTTTTGAAGAAAATGGGGGTTTTGTGGTTAATTTTTGCACATTCTTGATATTAATCCTTTGTCAGTTTTGAGTGTTCCAAATAGCTCTTCTAAATTTATAACTTATCTTTTGCCTTAGTTGAGGTGTCTTTTGATGAACAGATTTTTTTAAATTAGTATAATCAAATGATTATTTCTCTTTTGTTATGTTTGGCACTTTTTATGTCACGGTTAAAAAATGTTTCCCTACCCTGAGGTCATAAATCTGTTCCCTGAAATTTTATTCTAAAAGTTTTTTTAAGTTTTACTTTTGACATTTAAGTTCTTAATCCATCTGGATTTCATTTTTGTGTAAGGTAAAAATTAGGAAATCCATTTTCTTTTTTTTTCCATGTGAATAACCGATTTTTCCAGCTCCATTTGTTAAACTATATTTTTTCCCTTTATCAACGTCATAGTAGCTCCACCAAAAAGTCAAGAAAACCTCCCCCAAAGTTTTTCTCTCTAATGTTAAAAAATAACAGTAACTAAGAATTATCATTTTAAATGAGTATGTGTGAGGTGGCATATCCAGAAATTTTTATCTGTTTAATCACAACAAAGTTAGTGATCAAGTATACTATTTATCCATATTTTATAAAGAAGTGTACAAAATGTGAAATGGATATTACGTATCTAGTAAAGGGATGTTGAGGGGCTGAGTAAAGATTCTATCATAGGCCCAATAGTCCTTGCTTTCAGTACTTTAATAGAAGGTGAATTGAACGGGGCCAGCTGTTTTTCTTGCTCTTTGTCCAACATTAAAAGTGAAAAGGAAGGACCTCCCCACTAGTAACAGGTAAATTGATTTGCCCTTGGGAAACTGATTTACCTTCTTTTTCACAGGGCCATATGTTGACATTACCAATTCCTTTCTCTGCTACTGTATATTCCTTTTTCTTAGACTAAGAAGAGAGTATTAAAATCAGGACATTCCAGCACTGAATCCACACTGTGAAGCACGGCCTGGCCAGGTACTGCCCACTCTACTCCTGCAGAGCTCGGCTCAGCCATACATTTTGGATGATCAGCATGTGTGTAACCAGCCATTTCCCTTGGCATTGGTTTGACATTGCACCAGTCTCCTTCCCAATATGCTCTGTGGTGTATACACAGTTTTGAAAGGGCATAATTTCTATTTTAAGAAATTGTTTAAGAAATAAAATTATTTGGGTGGCACCTGTGGCTCAAAGGAGTAGGGCACCAACCCCATATACCAGAGATGGAGGGTTCAAACCTGGCCCCAGCCAAAAATTGCAAAATAACCAAAAAAAGAAAGAAAGAAAGAAAATTATTCAATTAAAACTTCAGAGAAGATGCTCAAAATTATTGTTAGTGTGGAAGGGCGGCAAACACAGACTTAGGACCACTTTGTTCCAAGTTGGAATCCCACCCTTATCTTTGCCAGTTGCATAACCTTGGATAAGTAATCTAAATCAGGGTGGCCACAATTTTTCTTCAAAGGACTAATAGTTAAGAATTTATGGGCTTTGTGGACTACACATTCTCTTTCCCTACTACTAGAAACATATGAGCTCATACAATTAAGTTCACAAACTCTTCCTAGAAAATGGATACCTCATTGTTGAATAACACTGCAGTCACCAGATGGCCGAGGGGAGTACTTCAAAGGTGACCATAGTGGTATGCAGCAGTGAGATATGTAGCACATTTTCTAGGATGAGTTCACAAACTTAATTGTCCAACCTCATACAACAACAGTTCTGATGTTCATTTCAGAAAAAAGAGTTCCAAAATTGCTTTGAAGGGTGAACTAGATGCTGTGTCAGTGCATAACTTCCCAAGGAGAGTACCTCTTAGATGACTGTAATGATATTCAGCAGTGAGGTATGTAGCACATTTTTCTAGGATGAGTTTACAAACATAATTGTCTGACCTTGTGCATTAAAAAATAAGTGTGCTAAATGTCCATCAGCAGAAGATTGGATAAAGGAAATGTGTGTATGTATATATACATACACGTGTGTGTATGAAGGCATATATATAAAAAATGCAATGCTAGTCATCCATAAAAAAACAATGAAATTATGTCTTTTGCAGAAATATGGATGGAACCACAGAGTAAGACCATTATTGTAAGTGAAATGACTCAGACACAGAAAGACAAATACTGCATATTCTCAGTTATAAGTGGGAGTGAAATAATGTATCTACAGGGATGTAAAGTGTGAAATAATAAACATTGGAGACTTAGAAAGATGGAAGAGTGGGAAGAGGGTGGGTGATGAGAAATCTCTTACTGGGTGCAATGCACGTTTCTGGAATGAAAGCTACACTAAAATATCAGACTTCAGCAAAATATGACTTCACCACTATGCAGTATATTCATGTAACAAAACTGCACTTCTACCCCTTAAATTTATACAAACAAGAATTTATAAAAAATCTCTTATAAAGTCATATGCAAAAAATGAGTGTACTCTGTGCTTATAAAACTTTATTGATGGGCACTGAAATTTGAATTTTAAGTGTCATAAAATATTACATTAAATTTTTTTCTCAAGTATTTAATTTAAATGTAAATATTTTTGGTTCTTGGGCTATAAAGTACAGGCACCAGGCCTGACCCCCAAGACAGTCATTTGCTGAATCCTGATCTGAAGGCTCTTCTGTGAAGTTCTAATCATAAGAGTTGTCTTTCAATGCTACGTGGTAGATGATGCGAAACCAGTGAGCTGCTTCATCCAGTACTAGCTGAAAAGAGGGACTCAATAATGTTTGTAAACTTAAAAGATTAGAAATTATTGCAGTGATTAATTAATTCATTAAATATGTATTGCCTCTTAGAGTCAGACCATGATCTAAGTCCTGGGGATACAGTGGTCATCTTCTAGTGGTCACTTCCTAGTGGGAAGAGAGCACTGCTGTAATATGGCACAGTATAGAATTCATGGCAGGACAGGTAGAAATGCTAGGAAAAAAGAATGAGGGAAGGACCACAAGGGGAAGATTTAGTCTGCGGTTTTAAACTTTGGAGTCATCACACATAGATGGAATTTCCAGCTATTAGATTTTTATGAGCTCATCAAGAGAGTAAGTGTAGATGGTGAAGAAAAAAATCCAAGCTTTGAGCACTAAAAACTACTCTATTATTTAGCTGTCAGGGAGATCAGAAGGAAATGGTCAGAGAGACTGAGAAGTTGGAGGAAAATTAGGAGAACGTGCTCTTATGAGAACCTAGCGCTTAAAAAGTAGGAGGGCTGCAGAGAGGGAGAGATGACCAGATCAAAACTCCTGTTTTGTGCAGCAGGATGATTAGAGGACCCAGTAAAATGGAAGTCACTGGTAGCCTTGGCTAGCAAGGTGGTGACAGAAGCAGGCTGTGTCACAAAGCCTGCCTGGTTCCAGAGAAAACAGGAAGAAACAAGCAGTTGGGAAGGAGTCAAGACACAACTTTGAAAGATTTTTCCTGTTACGCAAAGACAGAAATGCACCAATAACTGGGTGTGAGAGGGTGAGTTAGGGTGAGGTAGTTGGGGTTGAGAGTTTTGTTGGCTTGTTTTAAATTACTTTTCTTGAAGAGAGAAACAACAACTTGTCAGTTTGCCAAAGGGAAATATCCAATAGGGAGGGGGAAATGGATGATGCAGCACAGAGGGGAGCAAATCACTGGGCTTTACAATGGTTGGGAACCACTGCAGACGTGGAGGGCTTGGCTCAGTGGGGAACGTGGGGAATGTATCCCCTGCAACAGGAGAGCAGCTGGGAACACAGAGAGCCTCCAGGTGGGTGTGTGTGGTGGTGGGAGTCTGTGGGAGATCTCTTCTGCCTATTTCTATTTCTTCAGTAAAACAGAGCTTTATCTGAGAGTGATAATAGGCACCTGAAGTTGTAGGAAAAGAGAGGATGCAAATAGTCACACGTGATTATTGTCTTAATGATTGTTGGAACCTATTTAGGGAAGACTTCTCAGGTGGGGAATCTGGATTTAATAGTTTATGGATCGCCTTTAGACTATGTATGAATTCCCTACAACAGTATGAGTGAATTCTCTCCAAATATGCATTTTTCGGAAAAGAAGTTCCTAGCTCTATTTAGATTATCTAAAGGGTTTACAACCCAGCACAATTTAAAAAATAACTAAAAACCATAAGACACAAAAAACCTACTGATGAGGGAGACCATAGCTAGGGCCTGGATTCAGGAGGATTTCTGCTCCACGGCTGGCTGGAAGGGAAGGCTGCCCATCAGCTTGCCTGGGATGCTGGTTCCTCACTTGGAGCAAGAAAACCAATTATTCCTGAAGCACAAATGCTGTGGGCCAGCTATAGATTATAAGTGAGGAAGTCATTAGAGGGAGACAATGCCTCCATGAGTAGCAAGAAGAGCCAAGTCAAACATGGGCTGTAGAAATTTAGGACCAGGTGAAAAGACTCCAAGATGGGCCTGTTGGCAACAGCAGTAGGCAGAGCTCTGCTGTTCTCTGGTCAACCCTCCCAGCCCCTCACCAGCATGGTCCCTGTATTTGCTTGCCTTTAAAGACATTACCCAATGTGATGCTTTTTTCTCCAATCTTGAGATACTTTACTTAGAATGTTCTCCAAATCTATCCAGGTTGTCAGGATGCTCTTTTTTACTCAATACCATAAAAGTAAAGTAGGAGATAAACAATCACAGTTCCACACAAGAGAACATCTTGATTAAATTCAAGAAGGGGAAGGGGGATTCAGTAGTTTCCCACCCAATAGGTACAATGCTTGCATATATAACACACTTCCTCTAGGACACAGCCTCAACTCTGACTTTAACCTTTTACATGCAAATTGTTATATAATGTAAATTATATAACTTAATCATTTGTACCCTCATATTAATATGAAATTAAAACAAGACATTTAAAAAAGATGTTAGACAATGGCAAAACCATATTATTACCAAGGGAATTCAAAACAATTTTGTCTCTTCAATGTTAAAGAACAAATTTATTTTAAATATGCAAATATGAAAGAAGGTAATTTATGTTTAAAACAAAAACATATTTTCTATTTTGAGAAGACTATAGTATTGAATAATACATAAGAGTAATCAAAATTAAGGAATTACTTGATTTTTAGGGGGATTTTGTCTTTTAATTTGTTTAATTTTTTATTTCCCAAAGATATGGTACAAAAAGAAAAGGTAGAATATTCACCATATAGATCAGAAAAAAACTAAATCATGATGAAGATATGTTATGTCACACATAAATTAATCCTTTAGGGACCTTAATTTTCATTTTTTCATGAAACACAATTAGTAGCTTTTTTTAGTAAAAAAAAAAAAAAACCTCTCCAACCTGTTAATCTTTATTTGATACTGATAGATCTCTTTCTAAATTTAACTTCAAAGCCAAAAGGAAAAGAAGAAAAATATTGCCTAATTTTTGCCTTTGGTATTATTAAAGGAGAAGAGAAAGCCTGTTTCAGGCTGAGATGTTATTTACCAAGTTAAAGGCTAAAGCCAACTGTCATGTCCAAGTTATAAAGTCCTTATGAAAACAGCAACTTATAATGGAAATTTTGACCCACTTAAGCTCTGGTAAGGCAATATGATTCAAGAATAATAACAATAATAATAAATCTGGTTTTCCTATATTCAAACTCATACCACATTCTTGCTGTGAGGAAAATCAATTTATATTTCCAGGGAGGAATTCCAAAGTAGAACTGGGTATTTATCATGACCGAAATGAACCGACAATCTCTTCTCATTTATTTTGGAGATTTTTCTACATGTTTACATTTGTTATTTTTAAAGTTAATAATTTAGTAAAAAATATTTCCTGTTAAAATTGACCTTTCCATTTATTTATTTCTAAGGAAAGTCACCACGATTTTAATTAAATTAAGGTATGACTACAATTCGTTTTATTAAATATTCCATTTAAAAAAAGAAAAGGTCTCTTTCCTAGCAAAGTATGCACTTGCTTTAGTCTTGGCATTTTTCTCTTTAGCTGCCGTCATCCGATTGAAGCATTTACTTTGAAATGCCTGCCAAATATTTTTGCCCAATACCACAATAACAATGCAGCAATGTATGAGTGATTTATCCTAGTCAGTTTACAACTGCCAGGACTGCAGGGAACGCTCTCCGGAGTTCAAACAGAAGGTTTGCTTTTCTCTCTCAAATTGCAAGTCAACCCTAACAAAGTGCCGAGCGCCTGGTCTGACCATTCTCTATGCAGGTGTAAACACCGCCAAGAAATTAATTGGTTGTTTTAACTGGAAAAGAAAAAGAGACAAGAGCACAAATATTTATGTGTATGTCCATCCCTGACCACGTGGAACACACACACACAGGTATAGAACCTTGTCTTCCTTCATTCCAATCAGAGTTTTCTTATGGGCACTTTAAAAAGATTAAGTAAAAGAAAATATCATTTCTTCATTTAAGTATTTTTTAAAACAAAACATTTTGATTCATGCCATTGATTAAGTAAAGCGTGCTTACTTTTTTGGGTCGCCTAGCCATTAGACTTTATTCAAAATCACCCAAATAATGTATTTTCAAATTCGTCTCTAGTTCTCTAGTTTTACTTCTGTGTGGCTTTTTAAAAAGATCCACAACAAAGAAAAAAATGCTAGTATGCTGCAGTTCCAAAGGCTGAATGCTTATTTAGAAAGGTCACCGTGTCCAATGGACAGATTGCCAGTTCTTTTGAATTTTCCCTATTTGCCCCTTCTATGGAAACAGAAAAAAACAGGAATCATCATCTGGGAGGCAATAGGTAAAGACCACCCAGGGCAGAGCTCATTTAGCGTCTAGTGACCTTCTGTTACACACACAGCAAAGCCTGAGGAAAGCGTCCAGAGGCAATCCCGACAGGGTCCTGAAGTATTCTCGACTTATCTTGCTCTTTAAAGGCTTCAAAGATGCAGAAGCAGCTGATTATTTTACAAACAAAGCGAGACCAAGCTGGGCCTGACCTGCAGAGAGCTGCAGCCAGTGTTCTCTGACCGCATTCCTCCACATCACTTGCCCTTTTTTTCTGGAGGAGGAGGATCTGTTTTCTTTTCTGAAATAGCTGTCAAGAAAGTGGTCTCTGTGAAGTGTTTGACCACAAATAGACTCTCAAGAAATAAAATGCCCATGCACACTTGTTACCTTTACCAGTATGAGTGGTAAAGAAAATTCCTCTGCTCTGTGCAAAGACATACACATAAGCAAAGTTCTGTGGCAATGACTTGGACAAGAGATACCTCCTATGTTAAACTGAGCTCCACTACAATGAATAGACAAAACACTGTGCCCGGAACTGCAAGGTCAAGGAAATTTGGTTACGAATGTTGGCAGCATCTTTAACCACTAAAATAAGGCAACTGGATGGGTTCAAACACATTTCCCATTTTGCAATTGTTTTGTGGGGATTGTTAAACATTCAATTTTGTTTGTTTGTATGCATGTTTGTTTTTGCTGGTGGCAATGGCTGATTTGTTTGTTTGCTTTACTTTACTATTATACAGAGCTTAACCAGTGGACCTCCTTGGAAAGGATGGTTTTAGGGTCAGGGTAAAGACCATGATTATTCTGAGATGCAGGATGGGGAGAGCCAGCAGAGTAGTAGAAAATAGAGAGCCAGAGGCATGAAAACCAAAGCCATTGCAGGGACCTGGTGACAGCACAGACAAGTTTAAAGCAGACAGTCATTGGTTGAGTCAGAGATATTTATTGAATACTTTGTTTTTGTTGGACAGTGAACTAAGCTTCAAGAATTCAAAAGATGAACAAGGCAGAGTCCCCATCTTCAGCAAACACAGAGTCTAACTGAGAAGACAGGCTCACAGATCAGCAGGTGCTTATCTTGAATGCAATTAACATATACTGCTTATTACCAGGCCTGACAAACAGTAGGTCATCAAGAAATATTCGTTGGATAAATGCATGAATTCTCTCCCACAGAAGGTTCTTTAGTTGGTAACAAATAGAGGTGAGTTCCCTAAACAGTCCAATGTTTGTTTCACAAGTTTTTTCATATCTGTGTTTTAAAAATGTTTTTGTTAGGGCCAGGCATGGTGGCTCATGCCTGTCATCCTAGCATTCTGGGAAGCCAAGGTGGGTGGATTGCCTGAGCTCACCGATTCGAGGCCACCCTGAGCAAGAGCAAGCTCTCATCTCTAAAAAATAGCCAGACATTGTGGTAGGTGCCTATAGTCCCAGCTATTCAGGAGGCTGAGGTAAGAGAATTGTTTGAGCACAAAAGTTTGAGGTTGCTGTGAGCTAGGATGCCAGAGCACTCTACTGAGGGCAACAAAGTAAAACTCTGTCTCAAAAAAAAAAAAAAAAAAAAAAAGCTTTGTTACTTTTTTCTTCTCCCCACTTCCCCAAAGTGAATAAGTTCACTGAGGTTAAACACCATGTTTAATATTTCTTGTCTGGGACTTGGTATAGACAGTGGGGTCAGGGGTGAGGATCACATCCAGGGAAGAGGAAATTTCTTTACAGTTTCATTGTCCATCTTTAAAAGTCATGCACATTTTGCAAACAAGATTATTTTAATTTTAAAATAACTTTTATTAACATGAACATACTTAATAACTCACACACTGTGGTCTAAAGTCCTTCGATTTTAGAAATTAACAGGTACTGACAGCATGTATCAGACTCAACCTGGGACAATTTCTCATCTATAATCTGGTATCACAAAAGTTTAAGAATCCAGACACATATCTCCAGATTTCAACGGGGCATAATACCTTCATGGTTCCCTCAAGAAGGCATCACCACATATTCCCAAGACATGGCTCAATGTGGGATATGCTGCCTTAGACCTGTGACCTTAGGTAGTAATCAATTACAAGTGATGCATCTGTGCTAGTCCTTCCCCTGCTCTCAGATCCATCCCCATCTTCCTCTTTCCTCTGCTCTGAATTCAGGGCACATAACTCTGCCATTGCTTTGGCAACTGGTGTCCATCTGGGCTTGTAAAATGGAAGCACTGGTATAAAATTGGAGGTTGCAAAAATGGGAGATGCCCAGGGATTGGCCCTGTGCCCCTCTGTCCATCTTTCCTCCTCAGTCTCACCTCTGGCCTAGAAGTTCTGGCTCCTGGACTCCAGTAACTGCACTCCTCCCATTGCTACACCAGTCCTTGATAGATGGTGGCTTCCTCTTGCCCCCTATTTCTCTTGTGGCTTTTCTGATAGTTTTATAACCAGATTCCCATATTAAATTCTCTGTTGAAATATCAGGCATGTGCTTTTTTTCTGACTAGATGCTGACTGATACTCAGACTTTGTTTAGGAAAACTTTGCTACTTTTTTAAATCACTCACCCTAGTATCTGGCAGTTTATCCAAATAACTTTCTTCACTCTGTACTCTTCTAATCCATGAGAATGCCTCTATAACTTTGCTCACAAGTCTACTTTCTCTCATTTTCTTCTTGTGAAACAGTGACAAAATAAGAACCAGCTTGATAAGCATTTGTATCAATCTGCTCAGGCTGTCAACAAAATACCACAGACTGGGCAGATTAAACAACAGAAATGTATTTCCTTACGGTTCTGGAGACTGGAATTTCAAGAGCAAGGTGCCAACTGAGTTGGTGTCAAGTGAGAGCTCTTTTCCTGGGCTTCAAATGTTCACCTCTTTGCTGGGTGCAGACATGGCACTTTATTGGCTTGTGCCCATGGAGAAAATGGGAGCGTGACCTTTTGTTATATCTTCTCATAAGGACACTAATACTATCAGCTCTGGGACCCATCCTTATGACCTCACTTTACCTTAATTAATTCCTTACTCCAAATACAGCTGTACTAGGGGTTAGGGTTTCAGTATTTGAGTTTTATGGGGATGCTTATTTTAGTTATATAACAGCATTCATTCATAAAGTAATTTTATTCAGGTACTTTGTTCCTTTTACATGAAAAACATAAATGAAGTAAACTCTTGCTAGCATTTTAAATTTATTTGGCAATAAAAGAAAAGGGAAGATAGCCTTCTGGGTTATCAGCCTTCCATTCTCATATGTGTTATTATTGGTAATAATTTATATGCATGAAAATTTTAATTCACTTATTATAAATAAGAGATTTGATGTTAAACAATCAGAGCAAAAAAATTATCACTAAGAATGATTGAGAATCTGCAAGGCATTATATGTCAACTTTGACTCTTGACCCCAACCTTACACCATATTAAAAAATTAATTAGAAGTGAATAATAGAGTTAAAATCTGTGCATAAAACTATGACACTTCTAGAAAAGAATGGAAAAATCTTTGCACCTTTAGTGTAGTAAATATTACCAGAAAATCACCAATCACACCAAAAATGCTAAATTCAACTTAATTGAAGTTAAAATCTGTTCTTCAAAAAGTGCTGTTAAAACCCAATTTTAGCCTAAGAATATGGGGGAGGGCCAAGGAGGGGGAAGGATGGGTAGAAGGAGGGTGATTGCTGGGATCACGCCTATGAATTATCCTATAAGGGTACATGTGATTCTTTCTAAATGTGGAATATAAATGTCTTAACACAACAACTATGAGAATGACACGAAGGCTATGTTGCCCAATTGGATGAAAGTATTTCAAATTGTATGTGGAAACAACACACAGTGCCCTATGATAGTATTAATGTACACAACTATGATTTAATAAAAAAAAGTGCTGTTAAGAAAATCAAAACAAGTCACAGAATTGAAAATATTATCAGCATATATATTTGACAAAAAACTTGTATTCAGCATATCTAAGGGACTCAGACTCAGACATAAAAAAATAAACAATCAAGCAAAAATGGTGGGAAAAAACTTGAGTAGGTCTTCACAAAAGAAAATAAAAGAATGCCTAGTAAGCACTTACAGTGCTCCACATTACCAGTCCTGGAGGAAATGTCCATGAGACCACAATGAGATAAACTCACACTAGAATGGCTGAAATTAAAATGACTTTTAATATCACATGCTTGTGAGGATGTGGAGCTACTGGAATTCTCTTACATTGCCAGTGATGGGCATAAAATAATACAAACCGTTTTTTAATTAGCTTGGCAATTCCTTATAATTCTATAATTTCACTCCTTATATTTTACCCAGGTGAAAAGGAAAGTAGTCCATAATTGTGCAGGAATGTTTATGGCAACTTTGTTCACAATAGACAAACCCCGGGAGCAAAACAAATGTTCATTAAAAGGTAAATGAATAAATCTTCACAAAGGAAAATTATCCAGCACAAAACGGTAATAGACCATTGGTATCTGTAACGATATAGATGAATCAAGAACATTATGCTGAATCAAAGAGAAGCAGCAAGACACGAGAGCGTACTCTCCCCAGGACCCCATCTAGCTGAGCTCTGCCTATCTGCCAAAGTCATGTACCGTTAGGAAGATCAGCAGTTGCTGGGCCAGGAGGAGTTGAGTAAAGAGCCTCACAAAACTCTGGGAGTGATGTGACTTTTCAATATCTTGTCTGAGGTTGCAGTTATACATTTGCACCAATTTCCAATACTTATTTTGCTATACACTCAAAATAGGTGAATTTTATTTAATATGAATTACATTTCAATACAGTTAATTATATACATGTGCGTCTGTGGGTATAAGGTAGATTAAGTGCAGATACCTTTTATTCATTATACACCTTTTCAAAGAGAAAAAATGTAATGAAAATCTTTAAGAAGGTCATTTTACAGATGCTGTCCTGGCTTTCTCATAAATGATCATAATTTATATGATTATAACTAAAATACTAGATTATTATTTTCTAGAATTTGATATTTTTCCTTCTATGATTTGAAGAAGAACCTATCTGTCTTTAAGATTTACCTGTCTTCTAAGTCCTAGACTGTTCACAGATAATTTATATCCTGAAAGTTTAAAGAGATGAAGAAAACATCCTGGAGTGAGAAGGGAGCTCAGCTTTATAGCTATTCTTTATTTGGGGTAGCTCATTAAAAATATGTGGCAGAAAGTTGATTTCTTCTTCCTTGGGAAAACATGCTTTGATACTTTTTCTTTCAAAAGTACAGGGCCCTTTACAAAAATAACACCTTTCTCTAGGGAAAAATTTGCACATTTAAAACAATTCAGCTGCATCTTTGAGTTTCCTTGGGTATTTGATCGTCTCCTGGTTTGTTTTGTTTTGTTTTGTTTTTCTTGGTTTCTGATCTAACACTGTCTGACCCTAGCTTTGATTTAACCAGTTGGAGCGCTACATACAGAGAGAAGCATGAGCATGAGAAACATAGCTCAGCTTCCCTTTGAGATATGCTTTATTTTAAAAGGTAAAAATCAGAAAGGACATAGAGAAACCCCAACCTGCAGGCAAGGCCTGTAACAAGAACTTGAGAGATGGCACAGAGATTAAGCAGCACCCACCTAGTGTCTCTGATGCCGACACCTCTGGGGGAGGGGGCTGTTGAAGGCAGGGGCTCTGCAGTCAACGCAATGGCTTGATACTCCCTACTTCATCCCGAGCGTCTCTGGCACAGAACACATCAAAGTTCTGCAAACTTTTCTTTTGTTTCCTGATCTCATTATCCCCTGACACTGGCAACTCTAGAACATTTGTTCATTTGCTATCCAGCCCTAATTCTCTACTGGTTTCAATCTAGAATTAGTCAATATCAGAATATATAACTGGGGAGTCAGAAAAGAACAGCTGAGTAATCTTTCCCAGTGGCTGAAATTGTAAAATATGAAAGGTGGAAACTGATGCTTTAAGCTCTTGCTTTTAGCCTTGTAGGCTAGAGAGGCGGAGCTGGCCCTTGGAAGGGGAGAGACGTGATGAAGCAGGTGTGCAGAGCGACACCAGGTCTGAGATACAGAGCCCATTCCTTCCTGGGGCTTAGCCATGCCCTTGGCCTTCAGTTCTTCAGAACACCCAGCATCTTTTCAATGTTCAGCAGAGGTCGCCTCTGAATACCCAAGGCAATTTTAACATCTCAATACCCTGCTTTATTTTTCTTCCCAGAACTTATCTATCTCTTCCTGACATTATACTGTGTATCTATTTGGTTATTGTCAAAATCACCCTTAAAAAGGGAGGGACTTGGCCTGCTGTCTATCCCTGGAATCTAGCACAATGCCAGAAATAGTCAGTGTTTGCTGATTAAATCGATGGTTTGAATGGAATCTTTTTTTTAAAAATTTGAATCTAAGCCAATTTTAGCTGACTTAAATTTCTAGTGAATTAGATTTCTACCTAAATTGCAAGAGTATTAGCTGAACTGAAATATTTAGACAACTAAAAAGACATAGGCCAGGATGATGGGTAAGACACAGGGATCCTCAAACTTTTTAAACAGGAGACCAGTTCACTGTCACTCAGACTGTTGGAGGGCCAGACTGTGGGCCCCGGGACAAGTTGGCTGCTAAGCAGGACAGGTAGCAGTGGCAAAACCACCCAGCGGGCCCAATAAATGTCCTAGGCAGGCTTCATGTGGCCACAGGGCCATAGTTTGAGGACACCTGTGTAGAGGTAGGAGAAAGTAAGCTAGAATAAGGAACTGCACAAATCCTGACTGCTTGCCCAATATGGACCAGATTCTAGATCCAACCAGCATCATCCTACAATATAAACTGCCCCAAACAGTAAACTTCACACCAAAAAAATCCAGCATGCAGAACCAAAGTAAGATTCTATTTCTAGAAGTGTTTTAATCTAAGTGGAAAGTGAAAGTTGGTTGGTGGAAGAAGGAAGTCAAAGCATTGTTATTCATGTCCACGCTGCCTCTGCTGGAAATGATCTTGAGTATGGGATCTTCATCAGTGACTTCTGATTCCAGGATCTGGAAGTGATGGAGAAACACAGCTGTGTTATTGACAATACTATCTGCCTAAGCATTTGATGCTCACTAATGCCAGTGGAATAATCCCAAGTGAGAAGAAAGGATAACACCGTTTGCTTATTCAGGGATGTACACAATGTATTTAAAACATGTTGTCCCAACAGACTGTTAAAAAGTTTATAAAAGAGTTAGCTCCTCAATGCAGAAACTTGTGGGTGTCTGCCAATAACTTTCTCTTCTTGTGACAGAACGTCCTATTTTTAGCTGGCCACATGGTCATTCACCACCAAGGGCCACAGTCACCTTCCTCCCTTGTAGCTGAGTGTCACCACAGTACTATGTTCTAGACAATAACGTGCAAATATTCATAGTAATTCCTGAAAAGTGTCCTGGAGAGGAGGTGGGAAGGTGCTATGTCCTTTTTCTTTGCCTGGACTAGGACATAATGTCTGGAACTCAGGCAGATATTTTGGACCATAAGTGGTCTTGAGAGTGAAAACCAAAACGAAGATCCCCGACACCTCAGGTCCACAATTACATCTCTGGACTGCCCCCGTTGAAATTTTACATGGCAGAGAAATAAATTCCTAATTTCTTTAAACCACTATTGGGTTTTCTGACCTTTGTGACCAAATCAAGTAGAGAAATGTTTTCCTAATAATGGCAAATAAATAAGTTATAGTGCCACAATGACTATGTGTATATGAATACTAAAACACATTTTAACAACATATCAAGTTATACAATGGGCTTATCATTGTATCTCAGTAACAAGAATAATGTCAGGAAAGTGGCTGCTTTTCTCTTTGAGGTTCAAAAATAGCATATTTTAAATAGCAAATTATGGTGAAAATCAGTTCAGCAATTTTTTGATGTGATATGTTAACAAATAAAACCACAATTTAACTTGTATAGATTAACTTTATTATCTTGTAATGTAGAAAGAACATAGCCTTTAAAAGCACATTATCTAGGTTAAAAGTACAAAGTTGACACATTCTCCCGACTATGCCACATTAGTATAAATGAAGCTGAAACATAATTTTGTTTCCTGCAAATGAAAAAACAGCTAACATTTACTGGATATTTACCATATATGCTAGCTATATTTTTTTAAGGGACTTAAATTTGCTGTATCATTTAGTCTTTAAAAAAAATAAACCTTATGAGAAACAGGCTATTATAACCTCTAATGTACAAAATAAGAATTAAGACACAGAGACTTGAAGTAATTTATTGCATCAGACTGTAAATTTTAGGCTAAGATCTAGAAGTGAGCCCCAGATGTCAAAATGTAGGATAATAGAAACATGTAAGCCAGAGAAATGGTAGGCAAATAGCTAGACTATTGATCAGTATACCAGATAACCAGGACATTTGTGTTGGAGGAAGAGGTAATCATAAAAATATAATTATAAATATATGAAAGAAACTAAGAATTGACCTAAATGTTATGTTCTTCCCTACTGAACAAGAGGACAGAATCCAAGAGAAGGCAAGCCCCACATTGTCCCTCATGCTGATCTGCAAGTCCTTACAAATCTCATCAACTTTCACGATGAATAAAGACTATCAATAACAAGACAAACAGAAAACCTTTAATAAACTGTCTTCTAATTTAGAAAAGTTAAACCATTGAAAATAAAAGGACTTTCGCTTTTAAGAAAGATGGTATGGCCAGGAGGCACACTTCTCTCTTACTAAAGCAGCTAGAGAAAAACGGAAAAATTGCAAACATTTTATTGTTTAAAGCACCAAAGATCTGCAGAAGCAAAATATCTAGATGAATTAAAGTTCTAGAGAGGGAAAAACCATTCCAAGCTGAGCTGACAATTGTGAGTCATTTTATTCCCTAGTGGCAATTGGAATGCTGGAAAGAGGCTGATGGCTGGGCTTGATAGAAGTAGTGGAGCTCTACTGGGGAAAGGACGTGTGGATCACTTGACAGCCACATGGCTGCAGGAAAGGTTTGAAATATAGAAGAATTCCCAAATGCATGTTCTGTGTCCATATATGATATTTGCGAAGTGAGAAAAAATTCTGGGGACAACGGTTGGAGATTCAGGAGAAATCTCTCACAATCCTACATTGCTTTGGAGACAAGGACCTACTATTGTAAAGGGTCCACAACAAACACAAATTATATCACCCTACAAAATATTTGCCAGGATATGGGCTGTTTATTATGTAAGACTAAGATGTTAAGTTTGAATCTCCAAAGGGCAAGGCAAAAATCTTTTGCATAATTTGGGGAATCAGGAAATGAAAATATGACATGCTCACCATCTAAAGCAGTGGTTCTCAACCTTCCTAATGCCAATACCCTTTAATACAGTTCCACATGTTGTGGTGACCCCCAACCATAAAATTATTTTCATTGCTACTTCCTAACTGTAATTTTGCTACTGTTATGAATCGTAATGTAAATATCTGATATGTAGGATGGTCTTAGGCGACCCCTGTGAAAGGGTCATTCAACCCCCAAAAGGGTCGTGACCTACGGGTTGAGAACCACTGATCTAAAGGCTCAGATAACTACAACTATTGTAAAGGGACAAAGATGAAGGGTCTGAGCCTAATGAAACAACAAGTTATCCCCAATCCAACTAAATTTCTAAGAAAATTGAGTTGATTATTACCTTATGCTATCTGCTTAACAGATGAAAGAAAATATCTATTTAGGAGGGAAATACATGTAAATTTGGAAATACCCTGGAATTAACTTATCCAAAGACATGAAATGTGCATACAATGAAAATTACAAAACATTGATGAAATTTAAAAAGGCACAAATAAATAAAAAGAATCCCATGTTCATAGACTGCAAGAATTAATTATTTTTAAAGTGTCCATGTTGCCATACTATCCAAAGTAACCTACAGAGTCAATGCAATCCCTGTCAAAGTTCCCATGATTTTTTTTGAATAAATAGAAAAAAATTCTAAAATTTATTTGAAACCACAAAAGACTCCAAATACCCAAAGCCATCTTGAGCAAGAATAACAAGGTTAAGAGCATCATGCTTCCTGACCTCAAATTACATTACAAAGGTATAGTAATCAAAACAATATGCTTTTGACATGAAAACCAATGTAAAGACTAATAGAACAGAATGGAGAACCCAGAAATAAACATACATATTTACAGTCAATTATTCTTCAACAAGGGTGGCCAGAGGACACAATGGAGAAAGGATGGCTTCTTAAACAAATGATTTAACTGGAATGATTAAACAAATTGTTTAAATGGAAAAACTGGGTATCCACATGCAAGATAATAAAATTAAATTAAAATCCTATCTCACACTATACACAAGAATCCACTCAAAATGAATTAAATACTTAAATGTAGACTTGAAACCATAAAACTTATAGAAGAAAACATAGAGAAAAAACAGTCTTGACATTATTTTTGACAATAGTTTTTTAGATATGACCATAAAGGCATAAGGAACAAAAGCAAAAACATTTAAGTCAGGTTGTATGTGATATAAAACTAGGAAGTTTCTGCACAGCAAAGGAAATAATCAATAGCATGAGAAGATGACCTATGCAAAATGATAAAAATTTAATTGCAAGCCAATAAGGGTTCAATATCTAAAATACGTAAGAAACTCATACAACTCAATATCAAAGATACAAATAACCCAATTTAAAAAATAGGCAAAAGACCTAAACAAACACTTTTCAAAAAATAAATTCTAAGTGGCTACACGAAAAGGTGCTCCACCCCTCTAATAAGTAGAAAAATGTAAATCAAATCTACAATGAGATATCACTTGACTCCTATAAGAATAGCTGAAAAGATCTGAAGAAAAGGAAACCTTGTACACCACTGTTAAGAATGTAATTTAGTACAACCATTATGGAAAATAGTATGGAAGTTCCTCAAAAAAAAACTAAAAATACAACTACCATATGATCCAGGAATCCCACTTCTGAGTGTATAATCAGAAGAATTGAAATTAGGATGAGAAAGAGATCTCCGCACTTTCCTGTTCATTGTACCATTATTCACAATAGCAGAGATATGGAAGCCACCTAAATGCCCTTCAGTGAAAGTGAATGAATGGATAAAGAAAATGTACTCTGTGTGTGTGTGTGTGTGTATGCACAATGGAATATCATTCAGTCTTTAAAAAAATAAAAAAAAGAAATTCTGCCATTTGTGACAGCATGGATGGAGCTGGAGAACATTATGCTAAGTAAAATAAGCAAGGCACAGAAATAGAAATACTGCATGATTTCACTTATATCTGGAATCTAAAATAGCCAAATTCATAGAAGCAGAGGGTAGGATTGTGGTTGCCTGAGGCTGGGAGGAGGAGGATGTGGGATGATGTTGGTCAAGTGGTACAAAGTTTCTGTTATGCAAGATGAATAATTTATGGAGACCTAGCATGCAGCAATGTGCATGTAGTTAACAACACTGTATTGTATGCTTATGATGTGATAAAAGGATACATGTTCCATTAAATCACACACACAATGGAAACTATGTAGAGATAATTAATATGTAAATTATCTTTATTATGGTGATTATTTCACTATACATATATATGTATATATACACATATATATCAAAATGTTGTCTTAAGTGTAAAATACTACCCAATCTGTATTTTGATGATCTCTGAATTCCAGCAAACTATCCAGTAATAATGTCTTCATGTCGCAATATTTTTTTATTATTTGCCTATTCTGTTTGTGGCAAGAATGCAATTATCACCATTAATTATAATCCAAAAGCAAAAAAAAAAAAAAAAAAAAGATTGAAGAAAGGACCGAATTGTTCTTTGTCACTAGGATGCTTTGGGATTTACTTTTTGCTTTGGCTCAATCAAAATAGTTGATGGATTTTACTTTTATTATAGTCCTTTAATTCTACAGTAAATAATTCATCTTTTATGATGAAATGTAGCTATGTTTAATAATTCTGTCATTGTCTTTCATTGTAGCTCTGATTCTTAAGACCTTTTGATCCTTAGATTAGGCTTTAGCAAATTTCCTTCAGACGCGCAGACAGACATCTTTCATCAGATGTAGGATTAACCAGAGTTAGCCATCTTTCAGAGACAGGAACGTCCAGATTTCTGTTTTCTGCAGTAATCTTTTTTTTCTGTAGATTTTAAGGAGATGCAATGTGTGAAATATGGTTAGTTCTTTGACTTATGATTTCTTTAAAACCAAAGAGAACAGAGAAAATGGGGACAAAGAGGAAAACTGTGAAAACATTTCTAAAGACTAGAAATATAAAAGTAAGGTCCTAAAGGTGAAGGAAAATAGAAAAAGTGAGGTGTGAAGGGGAGGGAATGGGGATTTCCTGAGAAATAATGTCTTCCATCTCACCAACACGCCTTGCTTCAGTAGGGCTCCCACATGCACCTGGTACAATTCTCCAGAAGGAATTTTGAAAGGATTACATTTGCAGAGTAAGTTCTACAGGCCATGAACTCCTGGGAAACAGCTGTGTGAATCCCTTGCGGTCTAGTCACTTCTTCAAATCATTAATAATTTAAACCTTGTGAATAGAGTAGAATCTTTCACAGATCTTATCTTGGAAAAGAAAAAGCTTACATTTGAAGTTACTCTAGAGCAGTGGTTCTCAACCCTCCTAATGCCATGACCCTTTAATACAGTCCCTCATGTTGTGGTGACCCTCAATCGTAAAATTATTTTTGTTGCTGTAGCCACATCGTTGTAGCTAGGAAAATAATTTTATGTTTGTGGGTCACCACAATATGAGGAACTGTATTAAAGGGTCACAGCATTAGGAAGGTTGAGAACCACTGCTAGAGGAAAGAAAGTTGTCTTAAAACTTCCACCATCTTGTTGATACCTAGATCTACCAAGTAGAACCGTTTAGGCAGTGTGGTAAGAGTGTACGTGCACAGTGCACACACATGCACACACCTGCAAACACACATGTACAAGGTGGCTGGGCAGAAGAGGGCAGGCAGTGCAGAGAGGAACTTCACACAAATTAGAATGGCCTCTGCACTCCCAGCACTTCTGAGTTTCCTGGGCAACTCAAACTATGATGAGGATCAAGGAAGCAAGTTTTCATTTCCTCCCTGCCTAAAGATCTATCTGCATGTGAGCTGATAATAAGGTATCTTAAGCCTGTTTCAATTTAGACATGTTCAACTAAGGTGTAGGGGAGTCAGGAGAAAGATCTTCATCATTGCCAACTCTTCCAGGAATTTAGATGAGATCAGTATAATGACACCTATATCTGCATTGTGTGAGGTGGAGAGGAGGGTGGGGAGGTGCCATGGTGACTAAAGGGAATGCACCAGGATGATGGGATAAATTACCTCGCAAGCAGGGCCCTCTCTCTTGGTCAGCCATGCTTTCTCTCTTTTAGCTCATTCCCCTCAGCTTACAAACTTTAAAAATTCCCTTAATCCTGCCTTGTCTTCCAGCTACAACTCCATTCAGCTACTCGCCTCTACAGAAAAATAAATACATATATACACAAATGCATACACGCTTCTGTGCTTATGTAAATTCATACATAGGAACAATTTTAAAGCCTGCAGAGCGAACTTACTGTCTTTACTTTTTCACCTATTTCTCATCTCCCATTTCTATTTTCTTTGCTATTATGTCATACAAATTTTATTTTAAACAGTTTCAGAGCTAAATATTTATTCTGCAAAAGTTTACCAATTGTAGAGTTTATATACAACTCAGCTACTAAGAGAAATTAGGTCCAGTCCATGCCAAGCTTCCACACTAAGCCAAGTTGCATGAAGGTCCGTGCACTGTGCAGCTGTGTGTGGGAAGAGATGGCCAGTTCTAAGGACAAACTTCAAAGCCATAAAGAAGTACAACTTGTTTGCACCCCGTTTCCAATGGTATTTGCATATAGAGTCCATATTAGGTAGTATTTTGTTGTATTGGTATGGTAACTATGGTAAGCAAAATCTAAATATTACTATCAGAACATTTACAGGAGAATAAAATGATGCTTTATGATACTTTAGAAAAGATGTTTAGAGACATGGATGAAATAAAATCAGAATAGTGATAGTTGATGAATTTTCCTAATGGAGATAAGAGAATACAATGTGCTAAACTCTACTTTGTTGAATGATGAACATTTCTATAATAAAAAAGAAAGAATGCAAGAAAAAATAAAGTATTACTTCATTTTTCTTTATGTATGAAATATAAATAAAATTTTATATATGCTGTTAATAATAAGTGGCTGAATTCCTACTTGGCTGTCAGTAGCTAGTCCTAAAAGAAATACAAAATATCTATTTAAACAAAGAAGTCATATTTGCCATACATTATTCAACATAGTGTGTGTGTGTGTGTGTGTATGCATATATATGTAGGGACTAGAAAAATTAAGTGTGCATTTGGTTTCTGAAATATGCGTGTCAAGTATTTTTCATCCAAAGAATTCATATTAAAAGATGTCTGGTTTGGGATTTTACGATTTGTCATTCTTTAAGGGATTTGTACCTTCTTGGAGACAAGAGCAATGTCCAGTACAAATATAACATGAGATTCAGGTTGAAGTTTTAATTTTCTAGAATCCACAGGGAAAAAAAGGCGGGAAAACCCACAGGTGACATTAATTTTAATAATAAACTTCATTTAATTTGACACATTCAGAATACAATTTTGAGATTTTAATGAAATAATTTACTTTTTGTTCTTCATACAAAATGTTTGAAATCTGGTGTGTAGCTTACTCTAAGATATTGGAAAGACATAGTACTTAGTCTATATTTAGATTCCATAAGAGTTGTAGTTGAAAAAGTAGATTCATAGACCCAAGTTGTTTCAAAGATACTTAAGATCTTTCACCAGCCTAATCATGTTATCAGTTTTTAAATATAAATGAAAATTAATTAAAATTAATAAATAAGTTTATAATTTTTGAGTCTCAAGTGTCTGCAATTCAAGTGTCTAGTAGCCACCTTGAGTTAGTGGTTTCCACACGGGCCAGTGCAACTCTCTGGTCTTTGAAGCAACGCAAGAGACATTTAGCTAACATCAGTTTATGTGGTATGTTTTAAAATGGAAAAATTAGTGAAGTAAAAAAGTATTTTTGACTTCCCAGTCTCCAAGTAAATTTAATTATCCTTTTTTTATGTAATATTAATCACGGATAACAAAAATGAGATACAAAAATATCCTAATAATAAATAAATTGAATTTTTTCTAGCCCTATGAGCTATGGGCTAGATTCAGACTATAAAAACTGATATAGAACAGGGTGGCACCTGTGGCTCAAAGGAGTAGGGTGCCAACCCCATATGCCGGAAGTGGTGGGTTCAAATCCAGCCCTGGCCAAAGACTGCCAAAAAAAAAAAAAAAAACTGATATAGAGCAACTTTGAGCCATAGACATCCTCCTAAATACAATTGTAGTGACATGTAGATACAGTTTGCCAACTGGACTTCATTTTTTTCCACAAGGATGATATCCCTTCTTTGTGTGGACCTTAGATTATTCTTTTGGTGTTTCATGTATCTTTTTATTTATTCTAATTACAACTTCATATAGCTCCAAACTGGGGCTTTGGATACTTAGAACACTACTGAGTTTCAGGAACTTGACATGTCTTTCAACATGAATAACTTCTAATGGTGACAACAAAAATTGAATATTTATATAGCATATGGAATATGCCCTGTACTCAGCTAAAAATGATACATGTTCCCATCTATTTCATCCTCCAAACACCTCCATGAAGAAGTTATTGCTGGATTTTGTCATGTATGATTTGTTGTGTATAACATGTTTTGGGCCCAAACTTTCAGAAAAAAATATTTTATTTTAATTTTTATTTGTTTATATTTAGGTACTTGTTTTTTATTTCATGAAGTAAGTTTGGCATTTATTTTTTGACATATGGTGGTACCAAAAATTGTCCATAATAAATGATTACAAAACATAATAACAGATACAAGGTGCAAAAAATTTTATGTACTAATAACAAATTTACCCATCATAGAAGACCAAGAGCTCTTTATCACTGTCAATATCAGAAGGGTCATCTTCTTCAATTGCTACATTACCAATCTCTTCTGAAGAGTCACTTTCCTCATCCTGGTAAATTTAATCATCCTCATTTCCATCTGTAGCATTGCTGAGGCCACCTTTTAAAAATAATTTCACAACCACTTCCTTCTTGACACTGTTCCATGATCTCAGGATCCAGTCAGAAACCTGGGCCATGGATGCTTCTTGATTCAGCCTGTGTTAAATCATTACTAGCTGACTGCATCCACAACATCCACTGTTTCTTCCTTTAGGACTGTAAAGAGCTTGTTTACTGGCACATAAAAGGGTTGCTATTAGCTGGTTAGCCCACCATGTGTCTATAGCAAGTTGAGTTCTCAAGTCTGCCCCAATTGCGTTAGCACGTTGTACAACATGGACTTTGAAGTGACAAAAAATAAGCAAAGCTGTTGCTGTTTTTCTAAGTAATCATCCAGGCCTTCATGACCAGAATGTGTTAGACTAGGTTTTCATGCCGTCTTCATTCATACATTCTTTTTCATGCACGTGGACAATAATGTGGAATCTTTTCTTTCAAAAATATTTTTCTTTTAAAGATGATTATAGGTGGTAGCTTTGTCCCATCTGCCCGATAGGCTAGAACAATAGTGAAATGTATTTTTCATGTCTACTAGTTTCAACAGCCACCATCTTTGCTCCTTTGACATCGACTGTTCTGTCCGATAGCACATCAAACGTGAGTGGGACCACATCCATATCAGCGATGTGGACAGCTCAGAGTTGTAAGTCTTTCAGAGATTGATTATGTAAGAATGAAATTCCAAAACTTGATTCTCATAGGCAGCTGGAAGTTTGGGGGCCAAATTCTATTCATGTTCTCCTTCTTAAAATTTTTCTCCTCATAAAGTGAAACATCATTCAGATATCCCTGACAGATCATCAAGGTTTTTTCTCATTGAATCCTCTTGTTATATCCTGTTGGTCAAAACAGAAATCCCAGTTTGACACTCCTCCAGACTCCAGACCCTCACGGCCTGCTCGACCTCTGGCCATTTTGGAGGTTTCCCCTCATCTGGCCTTCCTCTGTTGGCATCTGAAGAAGCATTCCTACCTGTTGCTTCCACAATCTGCTGACACTCTCTGTGGGAGGAGGTCTAAGGTGTCTCTTGGCAGGTCTGTTGCCAGGCTCGTTTGTATATTTCATAACTATTAGCTTAAAGCATGCAGTGTATGAAAACCATTCCATTATTTTCCACGGGATACTCCAATAACTTTTATAAATATATTCGCTAGATTGCTGCCTCCTGCCAAAAGTGCACAAAGAACCAACACATGGTACCCCACAAACGAATAAATGTATTCATGATCTATGTGTATATGACTTAATAAAAGAAAAAAAAAAAGAAGTACACAAAGAGAAATACATCATTCTTTGTTAGCCAAAAAATACCTTTTGTTGTGAGTTCAATAAAACCAATTATCAAATTCTAGGGTATTATTTTGCATGTGGCTATTGTTACTGCTTTCTAGAGTTATATTTTTAAAGCATAAGCATAAATAAAATAATTAAAAACATTTTTATAGATTCTGAATTAGTACTCCCATATACAATGTGCATTCTTATTTTTCCCCCCAAAATTTGAGCAAAAGTACACTTTATACATGACAAAATAAGGTATCACCTTGTTCATTTTACACATGTGGGAACTATGGCACAGAGAGGCAAGGAAAATCTGTCACCCAGCTTTGCATAGCAGGAAGTGGTGATGATGATATATAAATCCAGGAGTCTGGTCTCAGAGTCAATGTTCTCCCACCACTCTCTGCTGCCTCATTTAAGTTCCTCGCCCTGACTTCCCAACAGTGACATCCTGTAGTCAGTTTTTTTCTTTGGAATAGCATTTCATTTGAATATAGTGGTCTCATAATGTCAGGTAACATACACAGATCTTGTTCATCTTCCCCGTCTCTTAAAGCTATGCAGGGTGCTTGAAGCTAAGCTTTCTTAGACAAGCTGCCTCACAGAGATAATAGTGGCCACAAGTTTGAGGCCTGGCTGTCAATCTCAATGAGTAACAACAGCAATGCTCATGGCACTATGAACTCTAACTCTGTCTTTAGGAGTTTTGCTCCAATACCAAGTTATGGATGAAACTCGCCTGCCTGTGAACCACAATGTCCCTATATCTATAAGTACCTTGAGTATCAGTCACCCTGAAAGTAACCTATTGCCCAATGGCAGTTCACCTGTCATCAAGCAATCTGTGCCCTTCTTGTAACAGATTGTCTATGTTAGTTACTTTTTTAGAAATTGTCTCTTAATACATCTATATGGAGGCACACCTTTTCCATTACTCATAAATCCTATGCCAAAGATTCTTGTTTTCTTGAATTGAAGAAAAATTGAGATGAGCTTTTTATTTCCCCCTCAAATTTTGCGAAGCAGTAAATAATCAACCTTTTATTCCTAATTCACAGAAAAAAATCTTGATGCTTTTAGAAAGGATTTTTTCTGCCATTATGTTTTAGATGTACTTTTTGTTGTTTTTGATGCTAATTTCTTTAAATATCAACATAAATCGATATTTTAAAAGAGAATGCTATTCAGGTTAAGTGACATTTTTGTTGTCATAGCTTTGCATAAGAAATAATCTGTATTTTCTGTGCTTTTTTGTTTTTCTTATGAACCATACTTTGGCTCTGCAGCAGTGATGGTGAATGGATTTGTGGGTGTTCGCGATGGACTTAACTAATGGGGAAGATAGGCCAGAGGCAGAAGGTGGGGGCAGGAGACAACTGTCCTACCACGTTGCCACCGACACTCTGTCTGGATCTATGCTTTCTGCAACATACTCCAGTCCAGGTCTTCTATCCACCGAAACTATCAAAAGCCCCCAGCATCTTCTTGTGGAAACTCTAATGATCAATATGAATCCTTTTTATTCTCTAAGCAAACTTTGTCAAAGTTTATCACCCCTTCCTCTAAAAATGTGATGACCACATTTATAGAAATCCATCTTCTCAGTTTCCTGAAAGTCACTCATCAATGCACCATAACTTTCTACTTAAGATCCACTTAGATGTTTCAAATTTAAAACATCCAATACTAATTCTTGATTCTCCTCCCCAAATTGTTTCTCTTATTTTTCCTTTTCTTGGTAAATGACATTTTACTTAGTTATTCTGTCTAAACACCTCAGAATCACTTTTTGCTTCACTCTCTCATCAATCTTTCCTTTCTAACACATGTCAAATTGATTAGAAGATCTTGTCTGGTCCAAATTCACAATACATAATACATCTGACCACCACCTGAATTTTTCACTACCTTCGTTGCAACACCCTTCATCAAATGCTATCCTCTCTCTCAATTGCAAAGGCAACTGATTCAATTCTTATACTTCCCTCTTGATACTCTGCAAACATTTTTACAAAGCGTACCAAGAAATATTTTAAATTCTTTGTACATTTGCTACATAGTTCTTATACAGGATCACTTCTAGAACCTTTGGTTTTGTCAATAGGCATGGTTTTCTCCTTATCATAGAATCTATAAATTGTAAGCCTGAGGATTCAGAGACACAGGTATGTCCATCACTCAGGTGCAAATGAGGCATCCTCTGAACCATTCTTAAAGATTTGAGTCATTTCATCTCAGCTCCTAGTGATAAGTTAAAGTGGAACATTCACTCTTTCTGTAGAAAGAACCTATAGAGAACATTGCTGGCCTTATCTTACAAGGAAGTGTCATTATACCTGAAGCTTAGCACAAGTAGAGGGAAATTTAAAAGTTAAAAAAGACTAATAATAATAGCTCAAAAAGGAGAAATACTTAGGTAAATATATCATGAAATGTGATCAAGTTCTGTAGCCTTGAAACTAAAAACACTGATGAAAGAAATCACAAGATATCTAATTAAATGTAGAGACCTACCATGTTCATCTAGCAGTCATTCCCTAATTTCCAACAATAGACCTAGCTAATTCCTGTTATAAGTTCTGTCTCTATGTGTTTGTCTATTCTGCACACTTCATATCAATGGAATCACCTAAAATGTAGTCTTCTATGATTGTCTTCTTTCACTTTGCAGTATGTTTTTAAGATTCAGCCACGTCATAGCATTCAATTCTTCATTCATTTTTATGGCCATCTCATGTTCTATGGAATGGATAAACTACATTTATCCATTCATAAGTTGATGGACATTTGAGTTGTTTCTACTCTTCAGCTATGATGAATAATGCTACTTTGAACATTTGTGGACAAATTATGGTATGAACATATGTTTTCATTTCTCTTGAGGCATATGTTTCTATTCCATTTAGAAATAGAATTGCTGGGTCATATGGCAACTCTATGCTTTAACATGTTGAAGAACTACTAGTTTTCCAAAGTAGCTGCATCATTGTGCATTTCCGCCATTCATGTGTGAGGGTTCCAGTTTTTCCTTATCTTGATTTAGAAAGTGTGAAGTGATGTCACTGTCGTTTTCATTTGCATTTCTCTGGTGACTAATGATGCAGAGCTTCTTTTCATGTACTTATTAGCCATTAACATATCTTCCTTGGGGAAATAGCTATTCGGATCCTTTGCCCATTTTTCAATTTGTCCTTTCTTTCTTTTCTTCTTTCTTTTTATCCTTTTCTCTTTCTTTTTTCTTCCTCTGTTTCACTTCATTTTTAGACTTCTTTTTTTGTAGACACAAGTCTATATTATATCTATGATTTGCAAATATTTTCTTTAATTCTTTGTATTTTAGCATTCTTTGAAGCATAAAAATGTTTAATTTTGATGAAGCCAAATTCATCCATTTTTCTTTCATCACTTATGTTTTTGGTGTTATATTTAAGAAAACTGCCTAACTCAAAGTTACAATGATCTATTCTATATTTTTTGGTAGAAATTTATTTTAACTCCTACATCTACTTCTACAATCCATTTTGAGTCAATTTTTGTAATTGTGCAAAGTAGGGACCCCCAATTCATTATTTTGTATGTGGATATATGGTTCTCCTTGTATCATTTGTCAGTAAGACTATTCTTTCCCCCTCCTGAATTGGCTTGCAATCTTGGTCAAAATTCAACTAGCTTTAAATGATGTTAGTGAGGATTTATTTGTTGATTTTCAATTCTATTCCACTGATTCATATTTCTAGCCTTATGTTAATTTCATACTCTTTTGATTACTATGGGTTTGTAGTAAGTTTTGAAATCAAAACTTGTGAATCCTCCATCTTTATTCTTTTCTTTCTAGATTGTGTGTACTATTCCGGGTTTCTTCCTTTCCCATGTAAGTTCTTGGTTCTACTTGAAAGAGTGTGCAAAAATTCCAGCTGGAATTTTGCTAAGAATTGCACTGAATCTACAGATCAATTATGGGAGTATTCTCATCCAAACAGTGTTGCAGTTTGTGATCTATGTTAATTTGTTAACAATATTTTATAGTTTTTAGAGTACAATTTTAAAATTTATTTTAATAAGTGTATCCTACATATTTTCTTAATGTAATTATTTTCTTAATTTATAGCTTGTTCTCTGCTAGTTTAGAGAAATATTCATTTTTGTATTTTGTTCTTATACTTTCTTGAAATTGTTTGTTGGTACTGTGGATTCCTTAGTATTTTCTGTATACAAGATCATGTTATCTGTGAGTAGGGATAATTTTACTTCTTCCTTTTCAATCTGGATGCATTTCATTTTATTTTTAATATACTTTTGTAATTATTACATAATTTCTCTGGCTAAAACCTTCAGTACACGGTTGAATAGAAGTAGTAAGAAAAGAAATTCTTTTTCTTGTTTCTTGTGGGAAAAGGACTGGTCTTTCACTGTTAAGTATCATATTAGCTGTAGGTTTTAAATAGATGCCCTTTATCAGGTTAACTTCACCTCTATTACTATTTTCTTGGGGTTTGTTTAATCATGAATGACTTTTGGATTTGTTAAATGTTTTTTCTATGCCTGTTGAAACAATAATGCATGTTTTGTTGTTATTCTATTAATATGGGGTAATACATAAATTTGTTTTCAGATATATAACCTACCTTGCATTCTAAATTAATGCTAGTTCATAATGGTACATACTACTTCTTATATGTTGATAGATTCTATTTGCTTATATTTTTTGGAGATTTTTTACATCTATAATCATAAGAGATATTGATCTATAGTTTTCTTTTTGTGATTTATTGTTTGATTTGGATAACAAGGTAATACTGGCCTCATAAAATAAATTGGTAAGTATTCCTATTCTTAAATTTTTTGGTAGAATTTATGTAAAATTGACATTCTTTAAATGTCTATAAAATTCAACAAATGAAACTATTCTATACTTGACTTTTTATTTTTATGAAAACCTTTTGATTACTAATTTGGTCTCTGCTCATTATATTTGTATGCTTATTATACTTATTTGCTATTCAAAATTTCTATATTTTCTTAAGTCAATTTTTATGTTTCTTGTAGGAATCTGTCAATTTAATCTAATTTATGTCATTTATTAACTTACAATTATTCATAATATTTCTTTCTATATGTATATAATTTCTACAAGATCACCATTGAAGTCTTTTATTTCCTTCCTTATGTTAGTTGTTTTCTTTTTCTCCATTTGTTTCTTGGTTTAGATAAATATTTGTCAATTCTGTCGATCTTTTGGAGGAACTAACATTCTATTTTATTGATTTGATTAATTTTCTTTTCTGCATTTTATTTTTGCTCTAGACCTTATTGACTTACTCCTGCTTTCTTTGTGTTTATTTTGCTCTTTTTCCAGTATGGTTAGGTGAAAATTTACATTATTGATTTGAATTTTTTTAGTTATTTAGGCATTAGCTCTGCTTAGCTGAATCCCATAGGTCGGTTACATTGTTTCCTAATTTTCATTTAGCTCAAAGCTTTTTCTAATTTTCCTATGATTTATGACCCTTTTATTTAAATTTAGAAATATTTAATTTCCAAATATTTTTGAATTTCCTAAACCTTCTTCCACTATACATTTCTAATTTTACTTCATTTTGGTCAGAGAATACTTTTTACACGACTTCAATTCTTGTAAATGTAGTGAGCTTGTTTTATGTCCTAGTAGATCGTCTATCCTGGATAATGCACAATGTGCATTTGAAAAGACTGTGCATTCTGCTGTGGAATGTTCTAGAAATATCTGTTAGGTTTTTTTATGTTTAGTGTGTGCAAGACTTCTAGTTGCTTACTGATCTTCTGCCTAGTTTTTATATCAATTAATAAAGTGGGTCCTTCAAGTCTCCAAATATAATGTCATATCTTCAATTTCTCCCTTTAATTTAGTTTTTCCTTTAGAAATTTGGGGGCTCTGATGTTAGGTAAATATAAGGTTATAATCATTATGTTTGTGATATAATAATTATTATATTTTTTTCTGGATTAAAAGTTTTATCATTATAAAACATACCTTTTTAATCTCGATTTTGTTTTAAATATATTTTGCCTGATATTAATAGTGATTACAGGTTATTTATGGCTGTTGTTAGAATGATATATCTTTTTCTATTTACTTTCAACCATTTTTATCTTTAAATCTAAAATGTTTCTTTTGTAGACCTTTTGATTCAATTTTTAATTCATATACATTTGGTGTTGTTATTGATATAGTTAACTTTTCACTTTTTTTACTACAGCTGTCATGTCTCTTATTCCTCTGTTCTTCATTCCTTACTTCCTTTTACATTAATAAATATTTTTTATTATAATATATAAGTTACTTTAGTGATTTTTTGATTTTTTTTGAGTTATAAATGGCTTTTCCCTGGCTTATCATATGCTTCCTACCTAATCAGGATTACATTCAGATTGAAACTAACTTAATTACCATGAGATAGAGTAACATCATATACTTCTATTTATTCATCCGCTTTCCTTTGATACTATTTATGTAAAGTATCTGTATATGTTTTAAGATCAAAAGTTATTGGCATAATTATTAATTTACATAAATTTATGCCTTTTAAAGAAAGAGAAGTGTATGTTTATAAAATTTGTTATATTAACCTTTGTATTTACCATTTATTTTTCATAATTGCTTGTGAATGTTAACAGAAGAAAGAAGGAATATGCAATTATACTGCCTTTTATGATTGCCTAAATCGTTACTATTCATAGTGCTCTTTATTTTTCTTGTAGAATTGAATTATCTCATTTGGGGTCATTTTCTTCAAGCCTAAGAGCTTCTGTAACTATTTCCTGTAAATGATGCACTCTTGATAAAGTTTTTCAATATTTGTTTATCTGAGAGAGCACACTCAGATTTTCAAGTACACTGAGAGCAGGTATAATATTCCCAGACCCAATTACATTGCCATAGGTACATACATAACCATTTGGTGTGAGCTATCCTCACATACCAAACAGAGATAAAGAACCAAGAATCAAGGAAAACAGATAGGGACAGGTAATCTACAAACCAAAGTTTTAGAAATAACAAACTTTGGAGAAACAGCTGTATGCTCAGGTCAATGCATTATGTGTGTGCTGATGGCAGTGGAGGGCAGCTGGGAGAGGCATTCACTGGAGTTATTCATATCTGATGGGATGCCCTTGAAAGAATCAGTGGGCAGTATGAGGGTGAGCAGGAGCCAGTATACTAACAGCCACCCCAATGGTAGCTGCAAGATCAGCATCCCAATGTCGTTATTAGATCACTTCAAACAATTTTTTTTCGGGCCAATGTGAGAGACTACCTACTACAAGTGTTGGAACTTGATCATCAAGATGCTGACAAGTCTACATGCACATAAGTTACTACACTGGGTTTCTTATTTTCATCTGTCTGGGTTTTTCTTATGGGTGTCTAAATGGCCTTCTGTGTCAATAAGTCTAACCCATCAGACATGTGTACATTGGAGGGTAGAAAAGGGAAGGGGCACCGGGGGAAGACAAGAATAACTTCCAAGTCACTGGCATAACCAATTGAGTGGATAAATACGACATTTACTGGAATTGCAACACCAAAGGAGGAAAGGAAAATCATACTGGGAAAAAGAAGCTCTATCCAGAGCCATTTGGACTCCTGAGAATTTAGTAGGATGATGCTTGCAAGGGGGCCTAAAAAAAGGGAATGCAGGTTACAAATAGTGCTGATGATAATGATGATTACCACTTCACAGTCATGGGCTCCCAGTTTGTACAAGGATTTTGGAACAACTCCTATTACCTTCAACTGCATATTAAACACTGCCAAAATGTTTCTTGTTTTCTAGCATATGTTTTGGCCCTAAATATAAATGTTAATGTTAATTCTCTTTTACTCCTTGGCATTTCAATCTTCAGCTCTTTCTAATTTCACTTGGATAAACGTAGCCAAGTATTTTCTTCCAAAATATATCTCCAGTACATCCAAGGGTTTTCCTACAGACAGATTCCCAGAACACCAAGCAAAACCCAAAAGAAGTAGTATAAACAAAAGCAACTGTATTTATAAAAACTCAACTTAAGATCGAACAGAGGAAGAGTGAGTCAACGCCACTCACCATCAACAGATGTTGTTAGAGGTCATTGTGGTTGTTTTTAATCTCTGTCAGTTGTTTTCAGACCTGAGTGTGTGTATAGGAATCACCTGGGAGGCTTAGTAAATTGAAGAATCCTGGGACCCACTCCTAGAGACTTTGATCGGCTGGAATGAGTCATGGGAAATTGCAGTTTTAAAGTAAGCGTAAGATAATAAAGAAGAACTTTCATCCATGGATCTCACTTCGAGAAACCGTCCATCATATTGGTCATCGCATTTGGCATGTGTTGTCTCTCCATCTGCTTTTAAAGATTGCAATTGTGAGAGGGACCAAACACATCGTCATGCCCAGTGCTGCAGCTGCATGAGGAACTGGCCTTCGCTGAGTATCTATAGACTCCAGGTTTTTCCTCCTATTGCTGCTCCCTCCAAACGCTCTGAAGTTACCTTGTTTGCTAGCACAGCTGCCTTTCATAGAAAATAACTCAGGAATGTTTCCAATTAGGGAAATCTAGTGATCAGTTATTTTAAAAACATTTGAGAAACTGTTTACCAGGGGAGATGTGCAGTTTTAAGTTTGCCTTAATAGAGTTCATTCAGGGGAGTGGTTATCAGGGCCAACTTTTACATAACTGCTTAAGATTTCCTGCTGTGTCATTCAGCTCTGTCTTTGCAGGAGGCTCCTAGGGGAAAAAGGAAAGTGTATCACAACTTCCATAACCTCTCCTCTAACATGTCATTGTTGGAGAGAAACAAAGTCTATAGGTTTCCGAGAGTTACAAAATTGGGATTGTGTGAGAAGGAACGTGTTAGCTTTGGGGAATTATAAGCTTTAGGCATCTCCTGACTCAGGACATTTCTCTGAGCTGTGATACTGGAGCTGTAGAATTTAACAGAAATGAAGTAGATGAAACTTTTGAAAACTTGAAAAGTAATAAAAATCATAATGTTATATGCATTATGACCAAATGGACTTTAAGAACAGCCTTTCATAATTCAGTGTGTTGGTTGATTAGAAGAATGCCTAAATATATTAGGCCCACATTATTTTTCTTTCTCGTATCTTTTTTTTCTGTTTCTCCTAGATCTATAATCATAGATAAGTAGCCATTTCAAGGCTGCTGTGAGTATTTTGATGAGAGACTCTTGTATGAAGGTGGATGGAGTGTTTCTAGATGGATAGACAGATAGAATTAGATGAGGATATAGGTATATAGATATGTGGGTACTGTAGTTTGCAGGTCTATATCTGGATAAACACACACATATGTAATTAATTGTACATGTATGAGGTCAGATAATTAAGTTTGTGAACTCATTCTTGAAAAAGTGCTGTATACCTCATTGCTGAATATCACTATGGTCACCTTCAAAGGGCACCCCTAGGGAAGCTATGCACCAATGCCAGCTCCTAGTCCACCCTTCAAAGCAATTTTGGAACTTATTCTGGAATGGCTATGAGAGCTGACAATTAAGTTTGTGAACTCATCCTAGAAAAAGTGCTACTCTTTGCTGGATATCAATATGGTCACCAGATGGCCAAGGGGAGTACTTTAAAGGTGACTATAGTGATATTCAGCAAAGGTAGCACTTTTTCTAGGATAAGTTTGAAAACTTAATTGACTTCCCACATATACACGGGCTGTACATAAAGTTCATGTGCGATAGGGAAGGGCACCCTAGGAAGCAAATGAACACGGACTTTATGTCCACCTTGTATATGTGTGTGTGTGTATACATATATACACATATATCTATAAGATTGGTCTATAATCTTGGGTAAATACACAGATATACAAAAACAAATATTTTTTAGGTCATGGATATCACATCTAAAGTACTTACTCTGGTTCTAGAAATTGACTTGTGACTCATTAAGGGTAGCCACTTTATTACAGTGATAAGAAACAAATGAAGAATAAACCTCTACATACACTAAAACTGGAATAAATTGTCTGTAGCTTTGGCGGGATCTGCATTAGAGAAGCATTAAGCATCAAACGTGTAAGGTAAATAACCTTAAAGATACCAACAACTCACCTTTCTCTTGACTGGTAGACATGCAATGTAGCATTTGTTACTGTTGCAATGCTTCTTACAAATTGATCTGCATCTCAGTTTTCATGGGGCTATGGTGGAAACTTAGAGTTTGGAGGAGAAATGTGAATGGCTGTGACTCTTAGTAATATGATACTCACCATCTTTACCTCTGTGAAAAAGGTAAGAATTCCTATAGCCCTGAGGGAATATTTGCAATCCTTTCATGAACATTGGCAATAAAGCTAAATCACTCTTTCAGAGAAAGATTTTTAAGCTCCAAATGCCTGAGTTGTTTGTTATCATTACAATACCCTGCTACATAGTACTCAATACATATTTGATGAATGAATTAAATTTTCTGATTGTTAGATGATTTTGATTGCTCTTCTCTACCACAGTATTACTACTATGCTTACCACTCAGGGTGTCCTTTGAGAACTTTTGCTATTATTCCAAGTGTTCGGAATATGTCACTTAAACAAACAAACAAACAGGCCAATAGTCCAGTCCTTCTGGAGTTAACTTTCTAGCAGGAGAGAGGGGAAAGATTTAGATGCATAGAAAAATAATAAATAAAGTAAACGGCAAATTTTGCATGATGCCAAAAAATGATCAATATATATATTGATAAAGAAAAAAAGAAGAAAGTACAGTTGGGTGAAAGGAGTCAAAGTACTAGGCTGAAGGTTATATTTTAACATGGTTAGAATAGGTTTCTTTGTAAAGATGACATGTAAGCATCAATTAAAAGAAGATGGAATTAGCCATCCCCACTGGGGGAAGGACAGTCTAGGAAGCAGCAGCGGCCAGGGAAGACTGGGGTGAAGGGACCTGACATCCCAGGCATAGTCAGGAGACCAGTGTGGCTATAGCAGAGTGGGATGGGGAGGAGCAGGACTTTGGTGCAAAGGATCATGTAGGGTCTTACAAGGGTGTGTGTGTTTGTGTGTGTGTGTGTGCGCAAAAGTGCATGTGTGTCTTTTCTTTACACAGAACTTTTTGTTTACTCTGAGTGTAATGGAGAAAGATGGAAGAGTTCTAGGCAGAGGCCTGAAATGAACTAGTAAACCTGTTAGAGACATATTTTTTAACCTTTTTATCTCACAGCACACTTAAACCTATAGTTAAACTTCCATAGCACCCTTAAATTATTTTGATCCAAAAAAAAAAAAAAGAGATAACAAAAAGAATATAGGCTCGGCACCTATGGCTCAAGTGGCTAAGGCGACAGCCACATACACCTAAGGTGGTGGGTTCAAATTCAGCCCAGGCCCTCCAAACAACAATGACGGCCAAAAAATAGCCGGGTGTTGTGGTGGGTGCCTGTGGTCCCAGCTACTTGGGAGGCAGAGGCAGGAGACTCGCTTGAGCCCAGGAGTTGGAGGTTGCTGTGAGCTGTGATGCCACAGCACTCTACCCAGGGGGACAGCTTGAGGCTCTGTCTCTCTCTCTCTCTCTCTCTCTATATATATATATATATACTTGCTGTGCTTTGAACTTCTTTCATAAATAATTTAATTAATAGTCTTTAAAAATTTTTGCAGCATACCTAAGATCCTTTCAGGTCACACCAATGTGCTGCAGCACACCAGTTGAAAATCAGTGTCTTAGAGAGTTCACTCTGGCTACTCTGTTGAACACAGATTGTAAGAGAGCCAAGGTGGAGCAGCGGGACCAGTTATGAGGCCACTGAAGTATTTAGGTGAGATAGGATGGGGACTTCTATCTGGGTGGTAGCAGTGGAATTAGTAGAAAGTGGCCAGCATCTTTGCCTTTGGTTCTAACAGAATAGATTTCATCCTCCTTAGAACACTTATTAAAAAGTTGGTGAAATAACCCAGCAGTAACAGCCCTTCTGAAGATACTTGAGAATAGACAAGACAGCCACAACTTGAGTAGCCAAGGTGCCCTGAGAAGGGGAATGGTGTTAAGGTGAGCCCAGTAACAATCACTGCTTCTCGCATCTAGACAGTCGACAATTTCTAAGGGGGATGAGACTGTGAGGATCAGGTGGAAGCAGCAGTTTCACAGGTGAGAGGAGACAAATTTGCAATTTAGAGCTATGGGAAGCTTGGACATGAGAGAGGTAATCACAGCCAGGTGAGCCTGATATTTCCAATGGAGGCCTGTGCTGTTTCCTAGGCTAGATGGGAGTGAGGGAGGTGGTGGGTGAGCCACCAGAAATGGAGCAAAACTGCAGCCAGGATCCGAGACAAATGGACAGACATAATTATGCTGGGAATACAAACATTTGCAAGGCAAAGAGTGAGGGGCTGGCAAACCCTATGAAGTTTCAGATAACACTCCCAAAGCATTACTTTCCAGGGAAAAAAGAAAATTAGAAAAAGAATGTCCTTCAGGAAGACAGAAACCCAGTTTGAAACATCCCCACCCCAGAAAAGATGAAGTTGATCTGTCCGTATTCTAAGGATGTACCAGATAAAAGAAAAGGATTCCTAGATGAACATAATGTCTTTCAGAGTCTCCATAATACGTTATGCACATTATCTCCCATTTTGTAATTTATTATTAGGCTTTTATAATAATTTTATTATTAGGTAATTTGTTATTAGCCTTTTCCAAAATACAATCAGGTGACCAAACATCATAAGAAAAAACAGAACAAGCAGCAGCTCCACGGGTGGCAAAGATCCCTCAGATTAATATGTTCCAGCAAGTAAATGGTAAGATGGATGTTTTTACCAGATAATGGGAGTCTGTTAAGCAGAATTAAATGGAAATTCTAAAGCTATACAATAAAAGGAATCAGCAATCAAAAAGTTTCAACAGCAGGTCAAACATAGAAGAGTGGGTTAGTGGCCAATGCAGAGATCTGTGAAAATACTCTCATCTAAAACACAGAAAGAAATATTTACAGAGAGAAAGAAAAACAGTATGGAAAATAAAGGACATTTTGAAAGATCTAAAATATGTATAATTGGAGTTCTAGGTAGATGAGCAAGCTATGGAGAGAAGCAGTATTTGAGGACATAATGACTGGGAATCCTGAAAACTGGTGTAAGACACAAGTCAAATATTAAAGAAAAGCTATGGACCAAAAGCAAATTAAATGAGGGAAAAAAACACAACTAACTATATTTAGCAGAATAAACTGCTAAAAGACAAAGACAAAGAAAAAATGTTTTTAAAGCAGCCAAGGGAAAATAGACATACTACCTTTAAAAGAATCATAAAATTTTCATAAATTTAGGTAATTCTGAAAGGTATAAAATGAACCCAGTAGAATAAATACTAAATAGTGCGTGGATTTAATGTCAAATACATAACTAAATATTTCAATTAAATGACAAACATTTGGGATTTGCAAAAATCCCAAATATGTATATGCCATTTGTTAGAGAAATGCCTTAAATTTAAGGGGAGAGCAGAGGAGGTTAAAATTAAAATGTATAAAGGATATACCTATAAAAAGTAACCAAAGCAAACTGTTACCATTTATATCATACAGAGTGTGGTCTCTGCTACAGTGGAATTAAGCTAAATACAAATAACGATGAAAATTTTACAAAGCCTTGAATTAAATATAAACAAATATAATCTGATGTTATTTACAAATGACTAAATTCAGCTGGTTCAGTGGCCCATGCCTATAATCTCACCCCTCTGGGAGGATGAGGAGGGTGGATCTCTTGAGCTCAAGAGTGGCAGAGCTGGAATTTGTGGCCAGTGTTTGTAATGCCAGCTACTTGAGAAGCTGAGGCAAGAGGATTGCTTGAACCCAAGAGTTTGAGGTTACTTGTGAGCTGTGATACTATAGCACTCTACCCAGAGTGACAGAGTGAGACTCTGTCTCAAAAAAATAAATAATTAATTAAATTGAAAAACTTTTGGAAGAAAGTAGAAAAAAAAATGACCTCAGAAATGATGACAGAACTGAAAGTAGCAGGAAAAGCATTGCCTGTCTAGTATGAACGACATTTTCTCATTCCTCTTCTTCTCACCAAGCATTGTATACCCAGGACTACAGCTGGTAGATAGGAGCCCCTTTTTTCTAATTTGTACAAAGGCACTGTAGAGGTGGCTCTTTGAGACCTCAAGGGAAAACAGGATAACATGGGTTACTCTTAAAGCATTCTTAATAAAGGCTACAAACCAACAGGGTTGAACACAAAATAATTCAGTTAATATTTTTCCTATCAGCCCTTGTTAATAAAATGGAGAATGACTTTTCTGAAACTGCTGGAGATTTCAAGCAACCAAGAAAATAATTCAGGAAACTTCTTTGTGATGATATGATTGAAGTAAAGAAACACATATATCTATGTATCAATACCATTAAAAGAAATAGGGTGATTATATAAAAGAAATCAATGGTACATTGAGAATATAGAAAACTTACAACAAGCAAACAGTAGGAGGGAGAAAGATATTAAGAGGTAGAACATGTTGCTTGTCACATCTCCAACGCTGAGAGGCCAAGATTATAGATCATATAATGCTGACAATTCAATAAAGGTGCAAGGGTAGACAGTAAGAGAGATAATATAGTATGAAATTGAGTGACAGAGGAGATGAGGGGGTGGAATAGAAATGTGATAATTTAAAAATGCTTATGATTCATAAATTGTGAACTAAAAGTGTTGTATATAGTTCTCATAGCACTGATAACTACAGCAACAAAAATATAACCTTTCCTAAATGTCAAGATTCCATAAAGAAAGTCAAAGAGAGGGCGGTGATGTGGCTCAAAGGAGCAGGGTGCCAGCCCCATATGCCAGAGGTGGTGGGTTCAAACCCAGCCCTGGCCAAAAAAATGCAAAAAAAAAAAAGAAAGTCAAAGAGCGAAAACATATCTCATTGTAAAATGGTATAAAAGTTATCAACCCAGGCTCGGTGCCTGTAGCTCAGCAGCTAAGGCACCAGCCACATATACCAGAGCTGGCAGGCTCCAATCCAGGCTGGGCCTGCCAAACGATAATGATAACTACAACCAAAAAATAGCCCAGTGTTGTGGTGGGCATCTGTAGTCCCAGCTACTTTGAAGGCTGAGGCAAGAGAATCACTTAAGCCCAAGAATTTGAGGTTGCTGTGAGCTATGACACCTCAGTGACAACTGAGGGTGACAAAGTGAGACTCTATCTCAAAAAAAAAAAGTTATCAATCCAAAGCCAAAACACAATGGCCGTGGCAGTAATATAAATGATCTAAATAAGTTACATTAACACATTAAAGAAAAATAATTTCTAAAGGATAATTTTATAAATCAAATTTATTTGAAAGATTGCAAATGTAAACACAGGCAAAGTCATTCCTGATAAATGCTATAAAAACAAAGCAGGAGTTCGCAATCTTATTAAGTAACCTATAGCCTAATTTTTTATTAAATCATAAACACATAGATCATGTATACATTAATGCATTTATGGGGTACAATGTGCTGATTTCATATGCAATTAGGAATGCTTACATTGCACTAGTTAATATATCCCTGTGGCCTAATTTTAATGGTTAAAGGGAAAAATTCAGATGAGGTTATGGGAATAAGCCATACACCACAAAACATGAAAAAAAAATTAAAAATAAAACATTAAGGGAATCCAACAGAACACACCAGAAGAATAGATTTAAAGAAGTTTCTCCATCTGTGGAAAATTATGAAGAGATAAAAGTAAGGCTATAGAAGTCAGAATAAGATAATTTTAAAAGTATCTATAACATTTACCCATCTATCTATTTGTGGTAGGCCTTCTAAAATGATGCCCAATAATTTCTACCTCCTGATTTATAAGTGTCTTCATGGGATTCCTGCTGCTGCTGAGCACAGACAGAATCTGTGACTAAATTCTAACCAGTGGAATATGGAATAGATGAGGGGATGTCTTCCTTGATTGCATTACAATATATAAGGCTGTCTTAGCAAATCAGAGATTTTCACTGTTGGCTTGACAAGTTGAGAAAAACCAGGTGGCAAAGACGTGGGTGTGCTCTGGGACCTGGAAGGTCTTTAGGACTAGTGTTGTACTCTAGCACCTAGGAGAAGACTCTAGGGGTCATCTTTAGGACCATGGGAGAGGCCCCCAAGAGCAGAGGGAGGCTCTAGGACCTGAGGGAGGCCAGGATAGCCTGGAAACAACTTCCAGAATCTGCCAGAGGCTCTAGAACCAGGAAGAAGCCCCTAAGACCTGGGGCCTCCCTCTAGAATCTGGGGCTCACCCTAGGACCTACTTGAGGCTTCTGGACCTGGGGTACCCTCCAAGCCACAGCCAGCAAAAACCCTCAGTGCTGAGCAAGGGAATGGATTCTGCCAACAACTTAAAGGAGCCTGAAAATGCAATCTTTTTCCTCCCAAAAAGGGCTCCCAGTGAGAACCCAGCTATGCTTACACCCTGGTCACAGCCTGAGCAGAGGACCCAGTTAAGTTGGGCCTGAATTCCTGATCTATAGAAACTATGAGAAAAGAAATGTGAATTGTTTTAAGCTACTATAGTACTACTGCACTTATAGAAATAGAAAATTCACATACTGTTTTATGTATACATTCAAAGTAGAGAATGTAACTTAATTGTAAATGCAATAGACTATTCAACAAAATCAAACATATAATAGGCCAGAATAAAATGTAAGAAATTCAAAAAATATGAGTTGTACTGTGACAATTATCTGATAACAATGCAACAAAGGTAGAAAAGGCAAAATAAGAAAACAAAATGCTGTACTTCTCATAAATTAAAAAAATCCAAAATACCTGAGTTTAACTGTATTTTTTAAAAATCACAAATAAATGAAATTCCAAGAATGCATTCCAAGAATGATGAGTGAAAAGAAATCTATTAATATAATTTATCATATTGATGAGCTAAGAAATTATCCTCTTTATATATGCTAAAAGGGCATTTGACAAAATTGAATGTTCATTCCTTTTTTTTTTTAAACCAATAAAACAGGTTCCAATGAATATACATCCTTAACATGGTGAAACCTGTACCCCACCTCCTATTAAGTTAACACTTTTAAAAATGGTAGACATATTTCTCCCAAAGTCAGGAAAATAAGCAAGAATGCTGACCTCCCCCATAACAATTTAACATTTCTCATTACATTAGACATTTCTCATTTCAATAATGAAAAATAATTAAAGGTAAGAGGGTTTGACAAAAGATATTTATTGTAAATGATATAATTATATATCTAAATAATCTACCAGAATCAACTAAAAATTTTTTATAATCAATAACTCAGAACAATAGCAGGTTATAGAATTGACATGTTGAAATCCAAAACTTTCATGTAAAATACTCATATAAATGGAGACCTCATTTATATTAGCAACAAACCCCATAAATATGTAGTAATCTACTTATTAGAAAATGTGTAAAATCTATATGGACAAATCCTTAAACTACTCTTGAAATAAAACAATATAATCTGAATAAATGGAAAGCCACATCATGATTTCAAATAGAAAATTATACTATAAATATGTCAGTCCTTTCTCAATACATTTTTAATATAATGTCCCAAAGAATACCACTAGTGATATTTTTATAATTTGACAAGCTAATTCAAAAATTCATACAGAAACTCAATGAACATGAATAACCAGATAAAACTGTAAGAGGATCTATGAAGGGAAGTTTTTTTTAATAGCTGTCTTAGCCTCCAAAGCCTTCATAATTAATTCAGTACGATACTGTTATGTTGTAGGCAGGTGAATATTAAGGGATGTTTTAAAATAGACCCAAATACACAACACAATTGAATATATAATAAAATCAGGATCTCACACCAGCACAAACAATAATGGATGTTCAATAAGTGATATAGGAACAACTAGGAACATACCTAAAAGAAGCTTCAACCACAACCACAGCAAATGCTAGCATGAACTCCAATGGATCAAAGGGGGATAAGCACCCCCACCAAAATTAAAACTTTCAAAGTACAAAAATCCAAAAACAGTAAATTCCTTTATAGTGTCTAAGTGAGAAAGGCCTTTTCCTACTGTAATTGATTTAAAAAACATTTTTGAGACAGGGTCACACTCTGTTGCCCAGACTACAGTGTCCTTGCTGTGATTAAGAAACACAAAGGCCATAGTCTGGAAGGGTGATAAAAATGAATCCATTTAAAAATTTACAACTAAAATAAAAAGATAAGTGGAAAAAAAGCCAATTTCCTTAATATACATATCCAAAGAGCTCAGAGAAATTTAGAAGGAATAGACTAGCCACAGTAAAACTATGGCAATGAATATCAGTAGAAAATTCAAGGAAAAAATGGCTTATAAATGTAGGAAAATTATTCTCAGTCTTATTCATTGAAAGAAAAATGTAAAATAAAACTATACCAATATACTATTTTTCATGTCTCAGATTGACTACAAAATCCAAAGATTTAGTATAACATACAGTGGTGAATTGTGTTGCCACTAAGTGCTCTCATACATTGCTGATGGGATTGTAATTATTATGTCCATTATCAAAAACAGTTGACATTATCTACCACCATTATACATGAAGAATATGTGTCCCTTTGACATAACAATGCCACTTCTAGGAATTTATGGCAGACACTTTAGCATATATGTGATATTAGGTATATATAACATTATTCATGACAGCGTTAGTTAGAAGTAAAAAATGTGAGAATTAACTGGCAAGTACATTAAGAGCATTTGGTTAAATAAATTATGTTTAAAAAGAAAAATATCCTGTGAATGTGATGAAGAATGATCTCTAAAAGTGTGGGTACTTAAAAACAAATGAACAGGTTCAGAATAGTTCATAAAGTGTGCTACCATTTTCAAGGACCATAAAAGAAGGTGTGAGCCTACTTCCCCCATTTGCATAAAAATCCCAGGAAGGTTTAGGGTTGCTAAATACCTGATACACAACTAAATTTGAATGTCACACAAAAAATGATTTATTTTTAGTATATGTGTATCCATTGCCAAATTTGGGACACATTTAAAATGACAAATATATTAATTGTTGTTCTGAAATCTAAACAGGAGTTCCATGGGTTTATTTGCTAAATCTGGCAATGTGAGAGAGGCTAGGAAAGTAACCTACAACAGTGTTCAGCTATGTGGTTGGAGTACTCATGGGTAACAATGAGTGATGCCTTTTCCCCTCCTGCATTTCCTTCATTTTATACTTTCTGATTTTTAAACCATGTAACATTACCAATAAGATAATATAAATACATAAAACCAAAAATGAATAGATTGAGCTAAAAATGTATATATGTAGACTTCTAGAAACCAGGTGCCATTAACTAGGAATTCTCCTTTATTATACATTCTGTTTATGGCAAAATGAGGTCCCCTCTCTCACCTTATAATTGGAAAATATAAATGCCCACAATTCAGTGAAAGCTGAAACATTCTGTGATTTTTATATTTTTAAAGTATCCTACCTCTGCCTAAGCTTCTTGCTGCCACCATTTCAACAGCAAAAAAAAAAAAAAA
>NW_003852501.1:4697410-4699328 GCF_000181295.1 Otolemur garnettii
AAAAAAAAAATCAAAGGCAGAGTGTGCCAGGGGACTTGTTAGTGTGGCAGGCCTCATATCGACACCTGGTGGACCCACACATTCACATGCATGCACACACACAAATACATGTGTACATGTATAAAGGTAATTCAAGATTTTCTTGATGGTTAAAGCATGAGTCTTCTTCTAATAGGATAAATAATAAATCAAGTGATACGAAAAAATTGTAAAAATTGAGTAACTGACTATGGTCTCTAATAATGAATGACAAACAATACTGTGAAACTAACACAATGAATTATTAACTTTTTGACATGAATATCTTTATTGCTATTTACTTTAAAGTTCCTTTTTTTATATACAAGCAGAATGACAAAATTATAATCCCAGCACCCTTATCTGTAAAAATAAAGCCTTCTTATATTTTTTCATATAATTATCTTTTCTCTTGAATGTGTTTTAATTTTTTAATTTAAGTAAATGAGTTATTTTAGAGTTTACAGTACTATGAATCAGAAGAAATATTTTAAGAGCAAAATGATTTCTGAAGATATCACTGCTTGGCAAAATGTAGGGCAGCCAAGGTAGGGTTTTTCATTGTTTGTCATTTTAACAGTAGAGTTTATGAAATTATCTTCAGCCATAGTACTAATCAGCTGAGAGAATCCCACCCTCCATCCTAACGCCAGCTGGCTCATGTAGCCACAGATTTTTTTTGGCAAATGTTCAAATACAACACACATTTTAAGCAGCTGGATTAACCTAACAGCCCTTTCATCTGTTTGACAGAGATAGAAGGCTGCTATTTAATTATGGTCTAATTGGAAAACACATGCACATGTATTCCTAATCAATGATATTGTCACACAAAACTGTAACTTTGAAATTCCAAATAAAAATTGTTATTAAAAAATAAAAGCTTTTAAGTTTATAATTTTCTTTATATTTATTTTATTTTATTTTTGAATTTTTGGTTATAATTTCATTTGAAAAACAGATGAGAGCTGTTTGTTATCTTCCTGAATTAATGGTATGTTCTTTAATCTAAAAACCAAAATAACAAACACAACACAGAACAGAAATTTTTATAAAAAATACTGGGATTCTCAGTTTAGCATGCAGGTCCTTTTTTTCCCGTCTGAGATTATAATCAAAACAATATTGGTCTTTCTTAACATTTCAGTCTCCATCATGACGATATTTGCAAGGTTCTAAATGAGAACCATATGCTTGTCCCTAACCTATTTAACAGTGGTAGCCAGATGTTTGAACAAATTGTGAAGGACAGCTCTACCAGCTTACCCTAACAGGCATAACACCGACCACTAGCAGTTCTCACAATCTATCCTCAACTCCACCAGCAGGAAAAAAAAAGTCTACCTTTTGTACTATAATGATTGGGCCTTATTATATTTATCAGTATTAAATAATGACAAACTTTCTGAGAAATAAACTAAAATATTGTTTAAAACTTAATAGGGTTAAAATGTATTATAAAAGTAGTGTCTTTGTTGTAAGTGTATTAAATTCAGGATGAACTTCACAACAGTTTTATTATTAGCTACAGCCATAATTTCTCAGTGGACATTCTTTTGATCCTGCAATTTTAATAATGGATTCCTTAATGTTAAAGGATTTTGCTATCTTAACCACACGAAACAGATAAAGCAGATTAGATATTATCTTCTGAACCAGATGTGTAAGGTAACCATCTCAACATGCAATGTATCTGCATTATGACTCCTTTCTACATGTTAAGGATTGGATTCATTTTCAATTAGTTATATTATAATTAATTATGATTAATTAATTATAATTATATAAATATAATATTTTAATAATAAAGAAAAAAGCAAATGCCTTCATATATATGCTTAATCTATACACATAAACTATATCTTGCAATTCAGATTGAAATATAATAGCAACAAAAATA
>NW_003852501.1:4699493-4722935 GCF_000181295.1 Otolemur garnettii
TAATAAGAAAAGATGAATGCTAAAAATATTCAAGAAAAGTGATAAAGGAAAGTGAGAAAAAGTGAATAATATGACTAGCAGAAAATAAATAGCAAGATGGTAAATTTTAAAACTAACCATATCAACAAATACATTAAATATAAATGGTTAAAAAATACAGTTAAATAGCAGAGATTATCAGAATAGATAAAAGAGCAAGCTCTTACTATATGCTGTCTATAAAAACTTTTTTAAATCTAAAATCATAATTTATAGCAATGCCAAAAGATATACTGTGTAAACACTAATTGTTGCAAACTAGCACAATGAAGGGGAGCAAACCAGAGTGGAATGGGTGAGGAATGAAGAAAATACAGCACAAGAGAAGACACAGAGGCAAAGATGTGATCAGGAGGACTGACTGAGCTGATGGCTACAGCCAGCACCAAAGCACAAAATCAGCTTTATTTTATAGTATCTGTACAGGATTGTCCAGGGGGAAGTAGCATAGACAATGTGGTGAAATAGCATAAACAAAAGACATAGTTTTGGTCTTAAAGAACAATAGGAAAATGTAAATGACTTTAATAAAGACAAATCATCTTGTTAATGGTTTTTACTCAACTTCATTAATATATGACAAGAAGTAAGGAAGAAGATCATGAGGATTCCAGCACAGTTACCAAAGTTAGCTAGTTAACAAAACAAAGGAAGAACTATGTAATTTAGTGGTTACTGCTTAACTTTGTTAGCATATGACAAGGAAAAGGAAGGGAAAGATTATGCAGATCTTTGCATAGTTAACAAGACAGAGAAAGAGCTACATGAGTTCTGGCATAGGGAACATGAAGGAAAACAAATATGGCTATTTTGGGAATGATGGAGAAGCAACTGGGAGCTCATTCCCTGAATGTTCCCCAGGCTGTGAAGGCCCTGCCATCTCACAGCACACTCTCCACAATTAATCAAAAGAAAGCTGAGATGGCTATATAGATAGTATAGAAAGCAGATTCTAGAATAGAAATGAATATCAGAAATAAAAGTGATATTTTTTAATTATAAGAGTTGATTTTTGAGGGGGAGATAAATATGAATGGAGATAAAAAACTGTTTCAAAGAAACTAAAACAAAAACTGATAGAACGTGAAGCATAGATAAACAATACGTAGATTTTCACATATTTCTTCCTATTAGATAAAACAATAGGGAAAAATCAGTAAACATATAAGAGATTTTACTATCAGCCAACTTGTCTGATATAGTCAACATGTATAGAACCACAGAGCATGCTACCAGCAAAAGCAAACTACCCAGACTTTCAAGGGCACAGGGAACATTCACCAGAATAGACAAAATGCTGAGCCTAAATAAATAAATAAATAAATAAAACCAACTCTTGGTATATATAAAAGAATCCAAATCAAACAATTATGTTCTCTGACAAAAATAAAATTATATTAGAAATAAATAACAAAACATATCTGAAAAATCCAAAATTATTCAGCAATTAAAAAAAAAAAAAACTTCTAAATTGCCCATATACAAAATAAGAAATCTTAAGAGAAAGGAATATATTTTGGAATAAAATAAGATAAGAATTAGTAAGATGCAACTATTATGTGTTCAGTGGGTAAGCTCTAATATTAAAGTTTGACATTTTATCTTAAGAACCCTGAGGATAGCCAAGTAAACACAAATAAATTAAAAAATGAGTTACAAACATGTAAGCAGAAATTGGGAAAATAGAATTTACAAACTCAAAAGCTGTCTCTTTGAAAATGTCAAGTAAATCAATAAAACTGATCAAGTAAATAAAAGATGCAACAAATTAACAATATCTTATAATTTTATGGCAATAAATTTGAAAATTTAAATGAAATTGATAAATTGAAAGATACAAATTACCTGAATTGGCAAAAGGAAAAACAGAAATCCAAAGAAGCCTATACCTAGTAGAGAAATAAAATTTATAAACACCATAAAAAAAAAGAAAATTCCCAGGCCTAAGTAGTTTCACTGATGAATTCTACCAAAAATATAAGTAAGAAATAAAAAATCATTATAAATTCTTTCAGAAAAAGAGAAGAATGAAATACATTTCAAGTCATTTTATGAGGTGGCCATTAGTTGGGTGGTAAAACCTAAGGAAAACTACAAGAGAATACTATAGACCAATATGACTCATTAACATATGTAACATATTCCTAATAAAATATTAGCAATACTAATACAGAGATTACCAAAAAGAAAAAATGATATATCACTGCAATCTTGGTTATATATCATTTGATTGAATATTTGTTTTAATATTTAAAAATAAGTTTACATAACTATATTATATATTATATATAGAGAAGTGATATATACATATATGTGTATTTTCAACTCAATATACGCAAAAACCAAGCATTTGATAAATTGCAACATAGATTTATTATTATAAAAATAAAGTCTCAGTAACCATAGAATAGAGAAAAGATCTATCTTGACCTGATAAAGGACATCCACAAAAAGCTAAAGCTAAGTTACAACAAATGATCAACCTTTGAACACTCTCGCCTTAATTTATGGAGTACGTCAAAATGTCCTCTCTTGTTTCTTCTGCCAGCATTTTATTAGAGGTTTTTTCAGTGCGATGAAACAAAGCAAAATAAAAGGTATATATACACACGTAGGAAAGGAAGAAGTGGCATTTTCTTTATTCATAGACACCATGATAGTATATGTAGAAAATCCTCAGGAATTTACAAAGTACTTAATCTAAGTTAGTGAATTTAGCAAGGTAGAGGGAAGAGAATACAAGATAAACATATAAAATAAACTGTACTTCTAAATTCTAGGAATATTAAAATGTAGATTGTTAAGACTCATATCTCTGAAGTAAGTCTATGTAGTAGAAGACAGGTAGGTATTACCTAGCACTTGCCTGCCTATCCCAGATGTTACATCTCAATACTTCAAGATCGCATTAGCTTGGACAATTTTACTTTGGTCTCACAGATTCTGGCTAACTCTTCTTGTGTTTTAGTAACTATTTCTTCTTACATAATCATTTTAATAATATGGAGTAGAACAAATCAGGCTCTAATACCAATAATAATTTTATTATTTAATAATAGAATTAAGTTGAATAAACTTATGGTAGATAGTAATTTCTAGATTTTTGATTCTAAACTTACTTTCTTTCTTTTTTTTTTTTTTTTTGCAATTTTTGGCCAGGGCTGGGTTAGAACCCACCACTTCCGGTATATGGGGCCGGTGCCCTACTCCTTTGAGCCACAGGCGCCGCCTATTGATTCTAAACTTTCAAACTAACACAAAATGAGAAAAAAGCAACAAAAATAAAAGAAATACTAATGAACTGAAGTAAATTTGGCATTATTGGAACACAGGATGATAACTGTCATTAAAATTAAGATTTGAATTTTTTGACTTGCTGAAAAATCAAGTATTGAGTGACTTCAGCAAACTTCAACAGAGTAAATGCATATTTTAAAGGTGAAAACCTTTAAATCCTCATTTTAATTAGAACTAAAATATTTTCTAATTCATTTGTGATTTCTTTTTGACTCATATTTTATTTGTAAATTTTATTATGTAATTTTTTACATAATGCATTTCTCATTTGGAAAGTTTCCAGATATTTTTCTGCTATTCATCACTACTTTAATTGTTTTGTAATATGGTAACATTTTTTTGGTTGGAAATCTCTTATATGCATTGAGACTGATTTTATGGTTCAGAATATAGTTTATTTCATGAATGTTTTCTGTGTATTTAAATAGAATGGGCATTTTGCTCTTGCTACAAGCACCATTCCATAAATATTGATTTGCTTACATTGCTTGATGGTATTATTCAGGTATTCTATATCCTTATTGATTTTCTGTATAATTATTTTAAGATTAGGAGAGAGGTATATTGAAATATCCAAATATCAATATAATTCTGAATTTGTCTGTTTCTCCTTTCAGATCTATCAGTTTTGCTTTATATATTTTGAAGCCCTATTATCAAATCCATATATATTCAGTACAATTGCATTTCATGCATGTAGTCATGATAGACTGACCTGCTGTCATTAAAAAATGGTTCTCTTTATTTATTGTACTATAGCTGATTCTAAAATCTACTTTCTATGATAGCAATATAGCTACTTCAGCTTTCTTTTGATTGGTACATCATAGTATATCTTTCCCAATTTTTAAAATGGGTTTCTTACAGATGAGCCATAATTGGTCTTCATATTCTTATCCAGTATGAAAATGTACTTTTTACTTGATGTGTTTAGACCATCTACATTAAGTGGAATGATTGATTTTGTTATATTTAAATATACCATCTTTCTTTTGTTATTTTTTTCATTATTTTAGATTAAATATTTTAAATTTTTTTTTTTGCCCATACAATAGAAAACTCAATTCAAGCTGGGGGAAGAGGGGGAGAGATGAGGAAGAGAAAGAGGGAGGGTGACTGGTGTGCTCTCACCTAATAGCCACAATGTAAGGGTACATGCCACACCTCATGGGTACAGGGGCTTTACTTAACAAATGCAAACAATGTAACCTAATCATTTGTAACCTCATATTAATCTGAAATAAAAAATTAAATAAAAATTCAAAATGATTGATTTATCTTTACTAATGGTGTATAGCTGTTCCTCTTTGTTTTATTTTGCTATAGTTGCTCTTGAATTTACAATGTGTATTTTTTAACTTATAACTATCTACATGAAATAATGTTTATGAAGTTCGTTGCAATTTTAAGTTTTACACTATTTTAAATTATACGTGAACTTTGTAGACACCGTGTATAACACTTCACATATGATATAGAAATCCTACAACGATACTCTTTTATGTTTATGTTCTTTCTCTTTTCAGCTATTTCAGTCCGTCATTTTACTTCTATACATGCCATAAATCACATAATATAGTGTTATATAGTGTAGGATCTGTGTAAGTTGACTGTCCAAGGGACTGTAACAAACTGGTCAACATATGAAGATGGTAAACATAAGGAACTATGCTTATTATACTGATACATACATGTGATGCATGTGCAATCTATAAAAATTAGGCCTTCATAATGAGGTGGTAATTTAAGGAGCTGGTCAACTTTGGAAGTTGTACTATATTTGCTTTATATTACAAATTGCCCTTATAATAAATTTAAAAGTGTACTAAATTTCTTTTATATTTACACATAGTATTATGAACGTTGTCAATACTAAGTCTTCACATATTTTTTGTCCACAATCCTATCCTTCTGGGACTCCATTGACACATATCTTAGGCTGCTTAATACTGTGCCTTATTTTACTAATGCGCAGTTTATTACTTATCAGATTCTTTTCTTCCATGCTTCCTTGTACAGTGTCTTTTATTTCTATATTATCAAGGTTACCAATCTTTACTTCTGTTATCTAACTATCAAACTGGTAATAATCCAATCACACGTATATTTTATTCCTAACATCAGATTATTATCTCCAGATTCCACATGTCTGATTTTTATGTCTTTCCTTTCTCTTCCTGTCATGCTATTGTTTTCCTTCACCTTTGTCTCCCCATCTCAATTTCTCCTATTCAGGGACTCAGAACATAGTCATAAAGGTGGTTTTAATATTCTTAACTGCTGCTTCCCTTTCTTTGTCATCTCTAGGCTGCTTCTGAAGATTAATTTTCTCTTGGTTGTCAGTCACATTTTTCCACCTTTTTTCCCCTTCTCTTAGAGATGGGGTCTCACTCTGTCACCTAGACTAGCTTGTTTTGGGCATGATCATACCTTTTCCTGTTTTTACCAATGCTTGGTCATTTTTGATTTAATGGCAAGTATTGTGAATGTCATACTGTTGCTTGATGGATTTTGTTGTATTCCTTTACACAGTGTTTAAATAGTGCTGGAATTTTTTTCTGTCATACAATTAAATTACTTAGAATCAGTTAGAAGATTTAAAAACTTTTTTTAAGCTTTTAAGATCAGGACTAAAGCAGCCTTAAATCTACAACTTCACTAGCTGCTAAGACATCGATCTTATGAGAATTTAAGTCACTGTCTTGTATATTACAATATCTTGAAACATAAACTGCTCCCAACTTTGCATGAATTCTGGAATTTTTTTTTTTTTTTACTTTTCTTCTTCTTAGTAGTTCTTTGACCTTGGATAGTTTCCTCTCCTGCATATACAAATCAGTCCTCAGTCAGAGGCTCTGCAACTCTCTGAATCATTCTATGTGCAGTTCCTTCCTTTATGGTATCCTGCCCTGCAAATTATAGGTGCTGTGGCCGCTCTGAACTACCAGTTCAGTCTCCTCAACTCCAGTATAATAGCAGGCTCTATTTGGGTTTTCCTTTCACTTACTTTCTCTGGAAACTGCCTCTAGGAAATCATCTAAAGATTGATTAGCTAATGTAATTATGGATTTTCTTTCTTTCCCTTTTTGTTCATTTTGATACTTAAGTTGCTAGTGTGTGTGTGTCAATGCATGGTGGGGAGAGGCTAAATCCAACTTTCCTCATTTCATCTTTACTGAAACTTAACTTGATTCATTTTTAAAGTAAAAAAAACTACAATTCTAAAGCCACAAAAATTCTATAAATTAGCCTTTTTAACAATATTACCTCACAAATTTCTAAATTTTCATTGATATTTTTGAAAAGCAACATTATCCTTTGCAAATGACAACACATCCTTTCACATTAAGTATGTTGGTTTGGCACCATATTTGTTTGCAACCAAGAACTAGGTTAAAAGTATACATCATTAAATTCCTATGTATCTACTTTTACATTGCACATACAAATTTAATATAGAGTTACCATTGCCAAACCATAAAACAGGGAAGTAAAGGCGGTAAAGGAAAAGAATGTTAGCAAAGTGAATAGGGTTAGCAAGTAGTGGAGGATTTATATAAGATCAAATATAGCACATATGCTTTCTGAGCAAAATGGTTTCTACATCCTGTATGTTTCCCTTTCTAATTTGGAGGTAACCAGACCACCCTCTAGTGGGATAAAAAAGCATGTGAATTAGCCAAATTCAGTGTGCTTTGCCTTCCTCACATCTTCTCTAGGAGATTTTACTTCAAATTTAAGAAATCACTATAACTTAGAACTTTAAAAATTTTACATCTTTCCAAAATGTCTTACTGTGCTATTTTTATAAAATCTTTGTAAGGTAGGTAGAACAGAAAATTCACAATCCTACTTAAAAATATTTCAGCCACTCTTTGAAGATAGCTTGACCTGCCTGAGTCACCTGTATTAATAAACAGGTAATGTGAGTGGAACTGTGATGTCATCGGTAAGGTTCTCTGTGTCATGATGGCAATGGGAGAAGTTTCTACAAGACATGGCTACTGAGACTGCTCCTACATCTGTAATGATCATCATGTTGCAGAATGTCCAAGTTTCCTATTAGGGAAAAACTTTTTCATACTTTTTAAACACACAATATTGATAGTAGTTACTCAGATTATTGCAAATAAATAAATAAAAATCTCCCTAATTTATCATATGGGTTTTAAATTTCAAAGTAACAAAATGAAGTAGCAAAACTATATTCCCTGAAGGTAAAATTGCCAAGAATTTTTGGAAGAAAAGTTTTCTTTGTATGAAAAACAGATTTCCATCTTCTTATTTGTATTATCTTCCAGTAAGTACTGGAAAATGTCCTCCTTAAGGGTATTGGGGAAATTCCTAAATGCTTCTTTGGTTTTGTGGTACAAATTTATTTAGAAGCTCCGTTAACTTTATTTTGCTAAGAAACCCTTTGGTCCCACTTATTCATCATGGATTTTTGTTTTAGTGACTAAGATGGATGGGAGGACCAACCCAATTGCCTAACTTCTAATTTTATCTCATCACCTCAAAAACATATTTTTACACCTATTACATAAAGTGTAATTAGAGGGGACAGTAGTGTGGTTTAGCGGTTAGAGACTAAAGCCAAGAATTAAAGAACCTGGTCTCTTTACGCCCACTCCTTAAGCTGACTCTATGTCATTGTGTTAACCCTTGAATGCCTATAAATGGAGAGTTTTCAGAAGGAAAACCAGCACTACCAGAGGTGATGAGGTTAGTATTTTCCAAAATACAGCCAATATGTAATTGACTGGTGAAGCTGTACATTATTTTGAGATTTTACAATTAATGGTAGATTTTGAGGGCAGCTATTAAGAGATCATGATGTCAATTGGGCAGAAGCCACACTCTCTGGTTGGCCTCAGGTCGGCCTCAGGTCACTGCTGTGTGCCAGAGAAGGCAGAAGAGAGTCTGGAAGACCTGCTTCATTTAGCAAACAAACTGGGTACTAAGAAAAGTTGAAAGTATCAGTTTTATTCTACTTTTTATCAAATCTATAATGCTTTCTAGGTAATGGCATACAATTTTAGCTGCTGTTTAATCCAACAGTACTATCAGATTCAAAAAAACAAGGTGAAATAATATACATTCCCACACCTGCCACTACATACCTCCAAATATACTGAAAAGAAATTAAAGAAACAAAAAACAGAGAAGATAATGCATCTTCACCAGGAAGAGGATAAGAATCAATTTTGTAATTCAAATTCTGGAAAATATTAATTGCACAGTTTGAACAAAGTGGGGGAGAACATTGGGAATCTGTCAAATAAGTACTTTTGCAGTAAACAAAACCCCAAATTTTGACAGATATTGATTGCATTTCCCAAAGAGTATTTGACATCACTCAATTTTTACTTGTAGAAATTAAAGGAAAAGTGAACTCTCTGACATAAATATAAGACAGAAGGATGACATAAACATGAACTGGCATATCCAAAAGGCAAAATTACAGGGAAAAAAATAACACATCAACACATAAAACAAACAAGACAAAATTACAGGGAAAAAAATAGCACATCAAAACATGAGTAGAAATGACACTGGAGAAAAAATTAATTAACATAAAGTTTGAAATAATCAGAGTATAAAGAACTCTTATGGGTCAACAATAAATAAATAAATAAATCAGTTTAAAATTGAATAAAGGATTTGAATAGACTTTCTACAAAGAAGATGGGCAAATTTCCATGAGAACATAAAAAGATGTTCAACATCATTAGTCCTTGGGGAAATGGAATTGAAAGCACAGAAAAATACTACTTCACACCCACTAAGACAGCTAAAAAAAGACACATGTGTTGGTAAGGATGTATAAAAATTAGACTCATCATAAATTATTTGTGGGATTATAAAATGGTGTCATTACTTTAGAAAACAGTCTAGCAGTTTAATCATGGAGTTAACCATTGACTCAGCAATTCTACTCTTCAATATATGCCCGAGGGAGATGAAAACATACGTCCAGACAAAACTTATACATAAATGTCCATTGAAGCATTATTCATAATTACCAAAAGTAGAAATCATCCATATGTCCATCAAATGGTGACTGTATCAACAAAGCGTGGTGAAAGCAAACAATGGAATATTTTTCATTTTTTAAAAGCAGTGAAATGGAGAAATGAACGAGTGGAGCACAGACGATTTTTAGGAATGGACAACTATTCTGCATGAAATTATAATGATACACACACATCATTGTGTATTTGTCCAAATCCATGGAATGTACTATACCAAGAGTGAACTCTAACGTAAATAATGAACTTTGGATGACAATGATCTGGCAATGTAGGTCCATCAATTGTAAACAACACATCACTCTCGTGTGGGATGTTGATAATGCTGGAGGCCGTGCATATGTAGGTGCTGAGAGCATATAGGAAATTGCTGTATCTTCCTCTCTATTTTGCTATGAAGCTAAAACTACTCTAAAAAAGTTAAAGTCTATTAATGAAACAAAATTAAAGGAATGAAATTCTGACTTCCACTAAACTTGGATGAACTTTGAAGACATTAGGCTAAGGGAAATAAGCCAGACACAAAAGGACCAATATTGTCTAATTCCAAATGAGGTCACGTTCCAAGGTTCTGGGTGAACATCAGGGGGGCACTATTCAAAATGAGGAACTATCCATATTTTTCCTCTGTGAGCCCACTTCCTATTACTCTCTGCTTTGCATACTTGATTCAGCCAGGCTGGTGTTTGCTCTTCCTACAACATACCATGCAAGCTCCTGCCTCAAGACTCTCATGCTTGTTAATGCTCCTTCAATTCTTGACTCACATATCATCTTCTTATTGAAGCCTGTTCTCATTATTCCAACTAAATCTTCTCTAGCCCTTGTGGTTCCCTTACCCTATTTTGTTCAGCACTGTCATTTTTGAACATTTCTTGGTTAATAGAATAAATGAGAAAAAAAATCCATCATTCATTTAGATGCCTTAAAGAGCAGTTGATAAAATTTGATGCCCAACTTCTCATTCAAGATATAACTAATACACATTTCATTGCACAACAAATGGAAATACTTTTGTAAAAATACAGAAAATACATAGTTGACTTAGAAGAAATAATAGATAATCTTCAGGGTCCAGAAACAATGAAGGAAGTTGTAGCCCAAGAGTAAGACAGCGAGTTAAAGATTAAATGGTTCCAAGGGATATTTCAGACATGAATCTTAATTCTTCTTCTTTCTTCTTCTTCTTCTTCTTCTCCTTCTCCTTCTTCTTCTTCTTCCTCCTCCTCTCACTTTATTACCGTCGGTAGACTGCTGGGGTATAACACAGCTCACAGCAACCTTCAACTCCTGGGCTCAGGAGATTCTCTTGCTTCAGCCACCTGAGTAGCTGGGACTACAGGTGCCCGCCACAATGCCCAGCTATTTTTTGTTGTTGTTGTTGCAATTTGGCTGGGGCTGGGTTTGAACCTGCCACCCTTGGAATTTGTGCTGACACCCTACCCACTGAGCCACAGACACTGCCCGAATCTTAATTCTTTACCTGTGCGTTCATAAATGAATTTTTTTTAAAGAAACTGTCAGCTAAAAAGAAGAAAAAAGGCAGGGTGTGGTGGCTCATGCCTGTAATCCCAGCACTCTGGGAGGACGAGGTGGGTAGATTGCCTGAGCTCACTAGGTCAAGACCAGCTTGAGCAAGAATGAGGCCCCTCATCTCTAAAAAATAGCTAGGTGTTGTGGTGGGTGACTATAGTCTGCTACTTTGGAGGATGAGGCAAGAGAATTGCTTGAGCCAAAGAGTTGGAGGTTGCTATGAGCTATGATGCCCAGCACTCTGTCAAGGGCAACAAAGAAAAAGAAAAAAGAAGAGAAAGTTATGAATAATAATAGAGAGCATTAGCCTCAAAAGCATAGACACCTATGCTACATGGTGGCAGAGTTTAAAGCAATTCCCAATGGGAGGAACAGGAACAAGCTAAAGAGGGTGGCCCATGTAAAATATTTAATGTAATGTTGAGAAACCGTTAAAAATGGGAAACCAGGCCAGACACGGTGGCTCATGCCTGTCACCCCAGCACTTGGGAGGCCAAGGCGGGTAGATTGCCTGAGCTCACAAGTTTGAGACCAGCCTGAGTAAGAGCAAGATCCCATCTCTAAAAAATAGCCGGATGTTGTGGTGGGCGCCTCTAGTTCCAGCTACTTCAGAGGCTGATGCAAGAGAATCACTTAAGCCCAAGAGCTTGAGGTTGCTGTGAGCTATGATGCCATGGGGCTGTACCAACGGTGATCAAGTGAGACCTGGTCTCAAAAATAAAAAACAAACATGGGAAACCAATCACTATGATGTGTAGTTGAATGAATCATGGCTAACTTCAGTTTCTGGAGGACCTGTTTGCAATAGAGTAGAGAAGTTCAGATTGTTTCTTGATGGTTGGTCATTTTTGGTCCTGCTCAATATTTTTACCCACTTCAGACAGCCACATGAGGACTCTTTTCACTGTGCTGCATTTCTCCAAGCTGCTCGTGTCTGTTGTCTACAGAGTTCCCTCACAGACATGGATTCTCGGGCAAACCACATTACAATGGGACATAAGCAAGATGCACCTTGCCTGTTGACAACATGGTTTGAACTCTTTAGCATTTTAAAAAATTTATTTAATATTCACCGAATACATATGCTGGGTAAGGGATAAAATGGCAAAAAAAAAAAAAAAAAAGGGAGTGGTGAAGACAAATACTGACCAAAGTGATTAGAACTTATGATAAGAATTATGAAAGCAATTAGTAGAGTTCATTAGCACGAAATAAGGACAGCACAGGTCTGTTGAGTATGTGGGGTCAGCACTGTTTGAAATAAGGGTCATCTAGTTAGCTCTGGGGAGATCAAAAGTCTGTCTCCAAGGTCAGCTTACCTCTTGCTTTCATGTGAGGTTAATATCACATTTCAGTATGTTTAAATTCACTTGGTTGTTCAATGCTTAATGTTGTTACTTAATAGTCCTAATTATATTTTATAAACTTAACACAATTCCATTTAGAATTGAATTGCTGTTTTTAAACATGGTTATTTTATCATCTGAAAAAATAATCATGCTAGAAATTTTAATAAATTTTTTAAAAATTAAAAGGACTACCAGAAGATGTTTCCACATTACAATGCATTAGAAAGTTACAATTAACTAAAGGAGTGTGATTACTGGTAGAGATAAATCAATGGGATGGAAATTCTGAAGAGCCATGCAAATTATTGGAAGGTTTTACAAATTTCAAAGATGGAAATTGTTGTTTCTCCGTAGAGTACTCATCGTGGTTTCCCACCTTTTTCTCTGATGCAGGATAAGCATTCCTAATCTGAAACACTGAAATCCAAAATCCCTTGAAATTTGAAACTTTAGGAGCACCAACATGATGTCATGAGTGGAGAATCCCACACACAAGGATTTAACATAAACTTCATTTCATGCATAAAATTATTAAAAATATTGTCTAAAGTTACCATAAGACTACATGTTTAAGGTGCATATGAAACATAAATGAATTTTGTGTTTAGACATGGATCCCATCCCCAAGATATTTCATTATGTGCATGTAAAAATCCTAAATCTGAAAAAATAAGGGATACTCAATTTGTACATAATTCATGGAACCCATCAAGGACCTTTTATTATTATGGCTCTCAATCAGGATTCACCAATGGGAAACAAGAGCACAAACATAGCAGGGGGGCAGGGGGCTAGTTTGTGGTATTTATTCCCCCAGCTCCCTTACTGTTGGCCCCTGAGGACTGGGAGACTGCCCTCTGCTGGCAGTCTCTGCAGCTGCTCTTTTGCTTTCCCTCTGTGCCCCTTCTGGAAACATCCAGGCACCCACTGTTGCTAGCCTCAGGCTAGTGCACTGTCCTTTATTTCTTTCCCTTAAACCTACCCACATCTTACATCAAACCCATAATATGCACCTAAATGATCTCATATTATTGCACCAGCTGTGTCTTCTTAGGGCTTCTAACTAATACAGTACGATTCAGCAGAAAGGACCTCAAGAAAAGAACTCTTGGGTTTGAGTTTCTTCCACATTCAGGGAAGAGAGGGATAATCTAAGCTTTGGGTGAGGTGAGAACCCTGCTAACTCCTGGTACACTGTGTTATTGATTCTTCATATAAGCACTTCCATAGCAAGAAGTGCTAGTTGTTGTCAAAGTATTAGATGCTCAAGTGGCCATGGTAGGCAGTTGTTTTGGCAATAATGGTAATTATGGTGGTAGAGCAGGAGGCTGATGCTGTTGGCTAGAGAGACTGTATTCAGGGAAGAAGACACATCAAATGCCTCGAACTATTAGTTTGTGATATTGTGGTGCTGGCAGAGAATTGTTTTCTGTGATACCTGTGAAGAGCTTCCCCACACTTAGATGTGGGATTGCAGAGTTTGTTTGTAGCTCCAGGTCCCTTATATGAAAGTCTAGAGAACAGAGGGAAGGAAAGAGAGCACTTGAGAAGAAGAACTTTAGGCAGACACAAATAAACTAAAGACTTTAAAACTGCTAAGTCCCTCAAATTCACTTGCTGGTTAAGGCAGTTTGCCCATCTGATCTGAGGAAAAACATTACTTCCAGACAAATATCCTTGGGTAACTGCTTCTGGGATGACTGCCCCTCAAGGGATGCCAATCATTTCCAAGACTCATCCCCACTGGTCCTCCCTGACTGTGGTTTTATAGGGTCATATTCCAGAAGAACCCAGACTGAGAATGTGAGGTCTAGTCCTACTAAGAATTTCCAGACTTCCCAAATTGTTACCAGTGGGAATCTGAAGAGCAATGACCAGAATAGATTCATAGGTGTTAGTCTGAGAAGGATAAACTATTATGTTTTGTTCTCACTACATTTATTGATGTAGTGGACTCACCTGGGACTTGAGGTATAACATGTTGATTTAAGCACATAGAAGCAGTTGGGATGCCCACCATTGCCTGCCTCTGACTCTGTGGTTGGTTTGGGTCAGTGAGAGGCAGTGCTGGAACTCCCCTAGCATACCACAGCAGGAGATCTCTGAGCTCAACAAGTTGAGAATGATGGACCAGATGGATCCTGAGCATGCTTCTTGACTTTTCTATCATCAACTCTGAAAGAGCCAAAAGAACACTCCCTTATCCCCACCATTAAGAAATGCATTAGTAAGAGTGATGGAGATCCTCCAAAGGTCTGCACTGATGCCTCCTCTAGGGTGGAGAGGACAGTGGAGGATTAAGCCAGGTGGGCACTGTAATCTTCATGGGAATGATGCAAGCCAGAGAAGAAGTCAGAGATGAGGTGGTGTGGTTACACAGAGGGGTCTGCAGTGCTCTACCAAGTTACTACTTAATATATATTTTTCTAGAGATGTGATGGGCAGAAACATAGTGCAAGACCCTGTGGAGGAAGCTTACACCATATTACCTGGTCTTGAGAGAGCAGTTGAAACTCAGAGCACCTTGAATGAAGAGGAAGCCAGGCCTGGAAGGAAGGGTCCAGGACAAGAATGGGTGTATGTATTCTGAAGCTTCCTGCTCCCTTTTCTGGAGGAAACTGCAAAAATACATTGAGGAAAGAGAATACTAGGTCTTTCTAGGAATTAGTATGATGGGACTTATAGGGACCCAAACTCCTGGAGACCCCCAAAGCCACTGTGGCTCCCCACAAGAGCCTTGGCTTAGTTCTCTTCTCTCCAGGGAAGCCCCACACAGGTCTCTGTTGTAAAGTCCTCTGAGAGGCCCTTGCTCAGCCTAAAGTTCCATTGACCATCATAGCAGCCCCTTCCCTTGGTGATATGTGCTAATTGGGCACAGGCCCCTCCAGTCAACTGAAGATGCTGGGCCTTTGTACTGCCTATTCTCCACAAGGATTCTCAGCTCTCCCCAAAGCAAACTCCTTCCCTCCCTGAAGCTTTTACTCAAATGTTCCTTTCTCAGATGCCCTGACTATTCTATTTAAAACCTGATTTTGTGTCACTTGCATTTACATTGCAGCTCACGTGGGGATGGTGGTTAGAAAATATTAAAAATGAGATAAGAGATGGATTTTGTGTGGACTGATGCTGAGAGTCCCCTACGAAGGCAGCAAAGAGTGAGTGCCTAGGAGGAATGAAAGTAGCTGGGATGCATAGAAAGGGCAGGTCAAAGCCAAGAGCCTCCCTGTGACTGCGAGGCTGCCCGTGGTTCCTTCACTATGGGAAACAGCACGGGGACAATGACATCTGCATTCAGATAATATCTCCCGTCTGGACAGGGTGGATTCATTTCTCTGAGTTAGGTAACTATTATCACAGACCAATGTGGTATCGTATGATAATGAGAGCCCAAGAAATATCACTCTTTGTTGCATCTAATTAATAAAAAAAGTACTCATTTGTAAGAAAAAATGGAGGAGGGAAAACTGATTTAAACAATTTCTTTTCATTGTTGCCTAAAGTCTGTAAAAGTAATGGTTTTCTCTCAGAGTAGTGCATGCATTGAGCTTTCTTAAATGGCACACAGCAAAGTGAACCATCTATGAATATAAACCAGTATTGACTTAACAAGAACATTTTTATGATCAATAGTCATCATCATAAGAGTCCTGACTTATACATTACTACATAAAATATAATAAAAATATAATAAAATTATGCATACTTAGGAATACAAAAAAAAGTATTTAGAAAAGTGTAATCAAAGTAGTAGGGTCTACATAGTTTCAAAAAGAAAAAAAAAGCTCTAGGTAAGCTTACACAAAAAAATGTCAAGCAAAATACTGATTCATGCCATAATAATCACAAAGAAGAGTTGGTCAAATTCGCCAAAGTAAGCCGCAAACTTACTGGTTTGTATAAGACATTAAAACTATTAATTTTTTCCTTTTGAGTTTAATGTACATATTTACAAAAATAGAAAATTTAATACATGAGGAGTATACACACAAATATATTTTAAAATTGTTCAGAACGAGGATGTATGTCAGTGTTTGGGTTACAGCCCACACGTATCTAAAGGGAAAGCTATTGGTAAGTGTTTTAATTATCCCACGGGTCAACAAGGCCAAACAGAAATCTAGGAGGAAGTGACAGAGACAAATGGAATCCTTAACAATTCATTATATTCTGCTGGTGATAAGCAAACGCTCAAGGCTGACATCCTCCCAGGGACCTGTTTCTGTACTTTCTTCTCACAATGAAATCAGCATTTCAGCATCCTCTGAAAGAAAAATAAAGTAACAAACATTTCTGAAACATTAGTTCCTATGATTCATAATTCCTGTAAGTAGGAGGAAGGAGAAAAATTACATTAAAAAATTCTCCTATCCTTTATCCTGAAGATCTCATAGCACACATTGTGTTTTCAGCATTTGGTAACAAATTGGAGGTTCTGTGGGTCCTAAAGCATCAACTAATCTTTACTTGCACCTGAAGGCAGAGAAGAAAGAGGACACAAATGACCGGTATTCACAAGGCAGTCCTCGGGGCCCTGATACAGTCACCTCCTGGAGGAGCCACGCCTGACAAAGCTGTTAAGATCATTTCTCACGTATAAAATGATTCTTAGAAGTGATGGTCTCTCATGTGTTTGTGTCAGCAGCAGTGCCTGGCTGTGATCTAAAGGCATCTAATCTGCAGAGCTTTGGGGGAGCTTACAACAAGTGCCCCAAATCTGCTGGTGCCTATGGGGCACCTCTGAATCCAGCTTCACTGGATACCTTGGCTTAGAAGCTGAGAACTACTCACTGCTGGAATGTGGGAGGAGGGCACACAATGGCTAAAGGAGCACGGCACAGCTTCAGAGGGGAGGGCATCCACCACGCCCACTGCAGAGTGGCACGTGGGGACTAGCACCAACACTGGCATTCTATTCCTATGTGTCTCCCAACTGCAATACACAGGGGAACATCCTGGTGCCTTCTTTCTCTGTTGAGCTGTGTGCTCTAAAAATCTACACTACTCCCAAGATAAGCAGCATGGATTAGCACTGAGATATGCCCCTGGCCTCACTGTGTTGTTTTCTCATATCCTGGGATGAACACAGTTGGAACCTTGCATGTGTGTTTCAAGCCCCTAGCTATAGCCAAGAGCCACCCTGTGCTCATCACTCACTGTGAGCTGATAAATGTCTTGATAGAAAGGCTGCCCTGCACTTGTCACTGTTCCTTACTGTAAAACACGTGTCACCTCATACCCTGCATCAACCATGCAGAGCTGGCTTCCTAACTCACCCCTGGGACTCCTGTGACCCCACTCCCACAAGCAGTTGCTGTTAATCCCTCTTCGTTGGAGAAGAGTCAGATTGGGAGTCTCACAGAAGAGGCTATTCTGGGTCTATTTGCATACAAGTATGTTTATTCTCAGAAATCAAACTCTTTTTATTTTGAGAGGAGCAAAACAAAACAGAAAAAAAAAACCCACAAAACTTAAAGATTATTTAGAAATCCAATGGAGCATGAAATAGATGAGGGGAAGGACACCGGTAATTGTAAGAAGTATTGCAAACCATCCAAACTGGCATGTGGGTTGAGACAAGAGTGTTAGCATTCATGGTGAAACATGGTGAACATCATTCTGTTTCAGGCTTCATCTACGTGATCCTTAACCACGGCAAACTGCAGCTTGAGCTCGCTTGAAATCTATATCTCAGGGCTGCAAGTGGTGGAAGGTTTCCTGATGCCCCGGTGCTGTGCACTTGAGCTTCAGAGCAGGAATGTGTAAGCCTGCATTGCTGCAGGAAGCAGGGGATCCTTAGGAACAGGAATTGAAAGGCAATTATCTGGCATCAGACTGGCACAATCTGTTCAAGGGACTTGTCTGCCAGCATGGGGTCAGTGTGCAAGGGGACTGAGCAGCTCAGAGAACCTTCCTCCAGCCTCAGCAGTTCCCAGAGATAGTGAACGGTTCTTGCCAGGTCTTGGGACCAGCAGAGCTGCATCTTTCAATTTGTTTTGTTTTGCTTTGTATTTTACCTGTGCAAAAGATTTCTATTTCAGACATTGAAAATCTACATTTTTATAATGCTGTGTGCTTTGGCAATGTTTATAACTAGAAAACTCCTTATTTGCCTCCTCTTATAAATTATCTGAAATGAGTAATTATATTAGCCAGAGTCAAGGCAAGAAAAAAGGAAAAGCAAAGCACACAAAAATAAAACCTACATGAAAGAGCAAATAATGATCTAGGTAGAATGCAATTTGGATAGATTTCTATTTTGGAACACCAGCTATTTCTTCCTCTATTTTGGAAATCCAACTAAAGAGAGCATACATTATACACAATGTAGTGTTCTTCTGGCTAAATAAACCTTAAAAGTACTGAAAAATATGATTCTAGGCAACATTATGGAGGATGAATTAGACAACCACAGCACCTTCCAACCACAATGCCTTAAGTATTCCTGAAATGATACTGAGACTGGAGTTTTAATGCCTAGTGCAGAAATAAAACTTTTAGACATCTATCAGCCAAGGAGAGTGAAAGTATATGTTTGCAAAAAAACTCAACAACTTTTATGTACTTTTACTCAGTATACATTGTTTTATATAGAAGGACAAATAGGACAAGAAAGCAACCAGTTAAAGACTGATTTGAATAGATACATGTATCCCTGTTTTTTTCCAAGTTGGCAAATTAGAGCCTTTGTTAGCATGTCTCACCCAGTTGGAAATGGCAAAATAGCATGTGGATATTCACACTGTGAACGTTTGTATGATACAACAAAGAACATGGAAGCTCAACAAAAAAGTGAGAGAAACTTTGGATACTCTGAAAAATATGGCAGGTAGCAGCATGCACCCCAGGCCAGATGGAAAACTATGAGCATGAGAGGGGCAGAGACTGTCTCTGTGGTGGATGTTCCCACTGGGGAGGCAGGCAGTCAAGGCCACAGGAGAGCTCCTTGACCTACCAAGCACTAGATCCGACTGGGGGCAATGGAGAGTCTGAAAGAAGGAAAGGCTTCGGAAAGTACTTTGTGTCACTCCCAGACCATGGTGCCAATAGGAGGCCATTCCTGATCCTACCTCACATGGGGCTGCACAGAAATCTGCCAGCCAACCCAGACAGGAGGCACTGATGTGGAGAGGCTCTAAACTGAGATTTATGATCTATTCTCATGAGTGGAAAGAGCCCCCACAGCCAGAACTGAGAGGCAAGTGTGTGTGGGCTTGTGCTAAAGGCATAGGAGTTGGGTGCTCTCCCCACTTTATAGAATCCTGGGCAAGGAGTTTTACAACCTGGGGCAATTCTTCCATCCAAGCACAGACTTCTTGGGACTTGGATGACTGTTTCAGCTTGCTCTAGAGGTGGGCTATAAAGGGTAACTCACATTTATTTAATGGTTTTCATTTTCCTTCAGAGTAGTGATAGCAGATGCATTATGCTTTCTTAAAACTGTACACACCAAAGTGAACCATTTATGAAAACAAATCAGTATTTACTTATCAAGAACATTTTTCTAATCAACAATCATCATCATAAGAGGCCTAACTTATACATTACTACATAAAATAAAATAAAATAAAATAAGTACAAAATTATGCATATTTAGTAATATAAAAATTCTAACAAGTAATGAAAAATATGTATTCATGCAATATTAATACATCAAACAGAAGAGTTGAGCAAATTTACCAAAGGCTCTTTCCTCTGGGTGGCTCTTTGTGTGACAGATGTGACATTCACTCCACCAGCCACAAAATTGCCTTCTGGCCCTTGGCAGGGCTGGCATTTGCACCTGCCACTGGGGACACTAACTCGGCCTTGCTCAATCTAGTGCCTTCCAGCTTTCTCCCTCTACCAACCTGGCTTGGTGGTAAAGCATAGGACAGGGATACATGGGAGTCCCATCATTCAGCCCATTTGAGTACTTCCCCTGAGTAACAGAAGTCTAGCATAAATCCTACTGTCACCTCTGCAGCTAGCTCTCACCTGTAAGCACTAACTATTGACTGGGAGGTCAACCTACACAAACCATTTTAATACCTACTGACATAATGACATAGAATTTGTATAGGAGATAAGCTTTGTGTGACATTATTTCCAAGACCACTTTGGCTACTCAGGTGACCTTGAGCCAGTTTACCCACTTGGCTTGTTAGTACTACTACTGGCATAAATCTCTAACAAGACAAGGAAGCTTTCCTCCAGTATTTCCTCAAATACAAAGCTACCACACTAAGGGTATTTATAACCAAGGAAATGTTACAGAATTTATACCACTCCTTCACCTCCGCATCAGGACTGGTGTTTGCACACACTGCTGGGGGCTAGAGAGTGCACCTGCATGGTCCAGCTCTGCCAATTTCATCCCCCTCCTATGGGACTAAGTAGAGCACAAACCATTGTGTGCCTCACAGACCAGCCCATGTAACTAGAGCACTTAGTTAAACAAAGATCAAGCATACACCCTACTGCTACCACTGTAGCCAGCTCTTAGCTGCAAGCACCACCTATTGTCCTGGAAGCTGAAATGCAAAACCTAGTGCAAAATTAACTGACACAAATGTACAACAGTGGGAATGAGGTAAGCTTCTTAAAACCTCTGCCACCCCAGGTCCTCAGAAGGGCTAGAGTCTATTTACATGCCCAATACATTGTCACTACAATTGGAATATGAAAAAACAACCACACTAAGTCTATCTATAACCAAGAAATTTATACAGAGTGTTGGCCACTGAAAGCACTCAGAAACAAAGCCAAATGACACTACGCAACATACATTATAGTCACATTTTTAAGGAAAATAAATAACATTCCATCCAAACAAAAGTAATTTTAAAAATAAGAATTGGCATTTTCTCCAGATGATCAGTAACCAGCATAAGAATTCTAGAAGTATGAAAAAACAAGATTCTGCAATACCCTCAAAGGATAAAACTAACACTCTATCAATGAATCTTAACTGCAATAAAATTTCTGAAATCCCAGATAAATAATTACAAATATTGATTTTAAAGAAACTCAATGAAATCCAAGTGAAATCTCTAAATCAATTGAAAGAAATCAGAAAATCAATTCATAATATGAATAATAAATTTAACAAATAATTTAAAAAAGCAAACAAGTTCTGCAAATAAAAAATCCATTGAATAACTTACAAAATACAGTTCAAAAATATACTTGATCAAGCAGAAAAATATTTCTCATAATTTGAAGAGAGATCTTTTGAATTAATTGCATCAGACAGAAATAAAGAAAAAAGAGCTTTTAAAAAATAAACAAAGCCTTTGAGAATTATAAGACTATTTAAAATGTTTTAATGTACTATTTATAGGTATTTGTGAGAGAGAAGAAAAAGTAAAAATTTTGAAAAAAGTATTTGAGGAAATACTGGAGGAAAGCTTCCTTGTCTTTTTAGAGAAATCTAGATACAACAGGCTCAAAGAACTTCAGAAAAAAACATTATAAGAACTATTTCTCCAAATAGTTGGAGACAGTATTATATGTCTCCATCATATGAGTATACTCATATGATGAGTATATGATGATATATACTCATCATACTGTCTAATGTCAATGTGAAGACAAAAGATCCTTTAATCAATAAAAGAAAAATATCTAGCCACCTATAAAGAAACTCTCTTGAGAATAAGTGTGTATTTCTCACCAGAAACCTTACAAGAACAAGCAGATTGTGATCCTTTCTTCATAGTTCTTCAAGACAAATGTTGTATGGTGCTAGAATAGGCTTCATAAATGAAGGAGAAATAAAATCGTTTCCCAGACAAGCAAACAGTGAGGGAATCCATCACTGCTAGAATGACTCTACAAGAAATGCTCAAGGAAGTTCTAAACATGAATTTTTTTTTTTGTACAAAACTTACAGATCTTATAAAGCAATTACACAAATGAGACTGCAAAGCAGCTAGAAAACTATTAGCATTATAACAGGAACAAAACCTCACATTTCAATACTAACCTTGAACATAAATGGATTAAATGCTTCACTTAAAAGGTACATATTTGTGGATAGGGTAAATATTCATGATCTAACTACATGATGTTTACAAAAAAATCACCTAACCGGCAATGATACTTATAGACTGAGGGCAGAGGAATGGAGAAAAACATTCCACACAAATGGAAACCAAAACCAAGCAGGAGTAGCTATACTCATAACAGATAAAACAGATTGCTAAATCAATAATAGTAAATACAAATATAATCATTATATAATGATAAAGGGATCAAGCCGACTAGAAGATATAACAATCCTAAATATGTATACCCAATATAGGAGCACCTAGATTTAGAAAACAAATAATACTAGACCTAAAAAAAAAAAAAAAAAAAGATAGACAAGAATACAATACCAGTAGAGGAATGTATGTAATGCCTCACTGACAATACTAGACAGATCATCAAGACAGAAAATTAACAAAGACACATTGAATTTAAATTTGACTTTAGACTAAATGGGTTTTAACAGACATTTATAGAACATTCTACCAAACAACCATGGAATATACATTCTTATAATCAGCACATAGAACATTTGTGAGACAGATTATTTTTTAGTTCTCAAAAAATTTCTTAGTAAAACTTTTTTTGAGACAGAGTCTCACTGTGTCTCCCTTGGTAGAGTGCCATAGTGTTATAGTTCACAGCAACTTCATACTCTTGGGCTCAAGTGATTGTTTTACTACAGCCTCTTAATTAGCTAGGATTAGAGGTGCCCACCACAATGCCAAGCTATTTTTTAGAGATGGAGTGTCACTCTTGCTTAGGCTAGTCTTGAATTCATGAGCTGAAGCAATCTACCCATCTTGGCATCCCACAGTGGTAGGATTAAAAGTGTGAGATACCACACCCAGCCTTTCAATAAATTTAAAAATAATAAAAATCATATCAAGTATCTTCTTGGACCACAGTGGAATAATACTAGAAATAAATTCCAAGAGGAACTCCTAGAATTTTATAAATACATGGAAATCAAGCAAACTGCTCCTGAACAATCTTTGGACCAATGACAAATTAAGAAAAATTTTGAAACAAATTAAAATATAGATCAAAGACACCAAATATCTAGGATATAGCAAAAGTACTGCTAAAAGGGAAATTTATTACAATAAATGCTTACATCAAAAAAATAGAGAGATTACAAATTATCATCCTAATATTGCATCTCAAGAAATTAGAAAAACAAGCAC
>NW_003852501.1:4723071-4723985 GCF_000181295.1 Otolemur garnettii
ATTGATATCACAGAAGTACAAAAGTCAGAGACTAATATGAACAACTCTATATTCACAAACCAGAAAACCTTGGGAAAATGTATAAATTCCTAGAATTTCCATACAAACTTCTGAGACTGAACCAGGAAGAAAAAGAAATCTTGAATAAACCAATAATTAGTAATCATATTGAATCAGTAATAAAAAGTCTTCCAATAACAACAAAAAAAATGTTTAGGACCAGATGAATTCTACAAGACATACAAAGAGAAACTAATACCAATACTACTCAGACTGTTCAAAAAAAGCAAGGAGGAAGGAATCGTCACTAACTACACAAAGCCAGTATCACCCTGGCACCAAAATAAAGAAAAGACAACAATAAAAAAGAAAAAATATTAAAAAGAAAAAGACAATTATAAAAAAAAGGAAAAAGAAAAATTTAAAGAGGCAGAAAAGAAAAAAGAAGAAAAGAAAATTACAGACTAATCTTCTCAATGAACATAGATTGAAAATCCTTGCCAAAATACCAATAAATTGAATCCAACCAAACATCAGAAATATAATACACCACAATAAAGTGGATTTTTTTCCAGGTCTGCAAGAATGGTCCAACATACACAAATTGTTAAATATTATTCACTAAATAAACAAAACAAAAACCACATGATCAACTCAATAAATGCAGAAAAAGCATTTGATCCCTTCCTGACAAAAACTCTTAACAAACTAGGCATAAAAGAAACATATCACAAAATAAAATAATAGATGTTAGTCAGGTGTGCATACATAGTGGCTCATGCTTGCAATCCAAGTATTTTTGGAGGCTGAGACAGGAGGATCACTTGAGGCCAGAAGTGTGAAACAAGCCTGGATAACATAGTGAGACCCCATGTCTATAAAAGAAATTTAAAAACTAAAAATAAGTAAAATAA
>NW_003852501.1:4724486-4727554 GCF_000181295.1 Otolemur garnettii
GGCTTCACTTCACAGGATTGTTCAGTGTTTGGCATCCTGTAGCCTCAGAAACTATCAGGGAAGCAGCAGCAAATAAATCAGACTGAAAGTGTTTGGGTGAATCACAGCCCAGATACCACAAGGCATCTCAAAGTGAAACATAGACTGCCACTTCAACATCTAAGCACAGAGACAAGGACTATTAAGGAGAAGGAGGAAGAGAGAGGAAAAAGTAGAGAAAGAAAGTGAAAAAGAAGAAAACACACATGAGGAGGAACCAATAAAAAAAATCTGGCAACATGAAAAACCAGAACAGGTCAACTCCATGCCAAGGGATGATGAGGCAGCTACCACAGAAGATTCCACCTATAAAGAAGTTATAGAAGTGACAGAAAGGAAATCTAGAGTATGGATGGCAACAACAATGAAGAGAATTGAAGGGAAAATGAAAAATCACCAAAAAGAAATTCAAAACTTGACCCAAGAAATGAACAAAAGACATGATGAAATTAGAAAGTCTGTATCAGAGCTTAAGGAATTAAGAGAGTCACTCAGGGAAGTTAAAGATGCAGTAGAAAGTATCAATAACATATTAGCTCATGGAGAAGAAAGAATCTCAGAGCTAGAGGATTGTTTCATAAGTCTGGGAGCCAGACATTACTCAGGCATTTAAGGAGGCAGAAAAGAAGAGAATAAAAGAAGAGCAATCTCTGAGAGAATTATGGGAATTCATGAAGCATACAAACATATGAATTATGGATATTTCGAAAGGAGAAGAGGAGTGACCCAATGGTATAGAAGCCTTACTGGAGGACATCATAACTGAAAATTTCTCAAGTATTACCAAAGATTCTGACACACTTCTTTTAGATGGATATTAAACCTGTTTCATCTCAATCCAAATAAGGCATCTCCTGGACACATAATGAACATGGCCAAGGTCAAAATGTAAGAGAAAATTCTACAAACAGCCAGGAGTAAGCACCTATTGACCTGAAGGAGCAGATTCATCAGGGTGACAGAGGACTTTAAAGATGAAATTTTTCAAGTTGGAAGAGAGTGGTCATCTAACTTTAACCTTCTTAAACAAAACAACTTTTAGCCCAGTATACTGCTAAACTATGTTTTCAAAATCAATGCAGAAATCAAATCTTTTACTGATATAGAAACATTGAGGAAATTTTTCACAGTAAGACCAGCTCTGCAGGAAATACTCAGACCTGTTCTTCACACTGACCATCACAAAGGCCCACCAGCAAAGTAGACACCCAGAAACTAAAGAACAAAACCTAGCTTCCACGATGGCACAAGGGATTAAAAGAAAGAATGGACCTTCACAAAATAAGATGAATGAAACTCCACAAGACTTATCAATTCTCTCAATAAATGTTAATGGCTTGAATTCTCCATTAAAGAGGCACAGGCTGGCTAATTAGATTTAAAAAAAAAATCACAGGCCATCTATATGATCTATATGTTGTCTCCAGGAAACACACCTAACACTGAAGGACAAAACAAGATTCAAGGTGAAGCATTGAGAAACAATATTTCAGGCAAATAGAAATCAGATAAAAAGGATGGGTTGCATTTTATTTTCAGATACAATTGACTTTAAAGCTATTAATGTTAAGAAACACAGAACAGTCACTTCATATTGGTCAAGGGAACAATACAATAAGAGGACATTTCAATTCTAAATATTCTCAAAGGCTTACGAAACAAACCCTAACTAGACGGAACAATATAATGCCCTATACCACCGTAATAGCTGGCCACTTTAACACCCCTCTGACAGAATTGGTAGATCCTCTAAATGGAAACAAAGCAAAAATGCAAGGGACTTAAATGTGACCCTAGAACAATTGGGTTTAATAGATATATATAGAAAAGGCCACCCAAAGCTAGTGAGTGTATCTTCTTCTCATCAGCCCATGGAACATACTCCAAAATTGATCATATCCTAGGACACAAATCAAACCTCAACAAAATTACAAGAATTGAAATTATACCTTGTAGCTTTTCAGACTACAAATGAATAAAACTTTGGCTTTATTTCTCTTCAACTCCAACAAAAACCTTCTGCCCCACATAACATCATGAAAACTAAACAAACTTATGCTGAATGACAATTGGGTAAGGGGGAGATTAAAAAAGAAATTATTATATTTCTCAAATAGACAACAATGAAGCCACAAGCTACAAAAACCTGTGGGATACTGCATAAGTGGTCATAAAAGGGAAGAAAGAGAGCACATTAACAACCTAATAAATCTCAAATAAATGAAAACGGAAGAGCAATTCAATGACAAACTTACTAGAAAGAAAGAAATAAATTAAATCAGAAATAAACTAAGTTCAAAACAAAGGAATCATTCAGAAAATTATTTTTTTTTAAGTTTACTCTTCAAAAAGATAAATAAAATCAAACAAAATTTTGGTCAAATTAACTAGAAACAGAAAAGTAAGATTTCTAATAACCTCAATCAGAAATGAAAAAGGAGAAATAACAACAGATACCACAGAGAGATACAAGAGATCATCTTTGAGTACTACAAAAAAAACTCTATGCCCAGAAATTTGACAATTTGGAGAAAATGGACCAATTCTTGGATTCAGAAACTCTCCCTAGACTTAACCAGAAAGAAACAGATCTCTCGAACACCATATTAAGCACCAAAATTCAAGAAACAATAAAAAACACCCAACCTAACCAAACCAAACCAAACAACAACAAAACCAACCAAACAAAACAGACCTGGACCACATGGCTTCCCAACAGACTTCTATCAAATCTTTAAAGAAGAGCTTTTACCTATACTGCAGAACCAATTCTAAAATATTGAGAAAGAGGAACCATTTCCAACACATTCTATGAAGTAAACATCACCCTGATACCAAAACAGGAAAGGATCCAACTAAAAGGGAAAACTACAGACCAATTTCACTAATGAATATCAATACAAAAATAGTTGATAAAATCCTAACATATAGAATACAGCTACACATTGAAAAAAACATACATCACAATCAAGTAGGCTTTATCCCAGGGATGCAAGGTTGGTTTAACATACACAAATCCATAAATGTGA
>NW_003852501.1:4728381-4732763 GCF_000181295.1 Otolemur garnettii
TAGAGACAAAGTCTCACTTTTTCACCCTCAGTAGAGTGCTGTGGTGTCACAGCTCATAGCAACCTTCAACTCCTGGGCTTAGGTGATTCTTTTACCTCAACCTCCTGAGGAGCTAAGGCTATAGGTGCCCACCACAACACCTGGCTATTTTTGTGTTGCAGTTTGGCCGGGGCCGGGTTTGAACCCATAACCCTTGGTATATGGGGCTGGCGCCCTACTCACTGAGCCACAGACAGCACCCCCTTCCTTCCCAAATTTTTGGAATATTTTCTGCAGTTTAGATATAAAAAGCTCTTCTTTTAAGGTTTTATAGAATTCTGGTGTGAAGCCATCTGGACCAGGGCATTTTGATTGTTGGGATATTTTTTATACTTTGTTTGATCTCACTGCTTGAAATTGGTCTGTCCAGGAAATCTATTTCTTTGTTTTAAGCCTAGGGAGAGGGTGTGATTTGAAGTATTGATCCATTTCCTCCACATTGTCAAATTTCTGGGCATAGAGTTTCTTGTAATATTTAGAGATGATCTCGTCTATCTCTGTGGCATCTGTTGTTATTTCCCCTTTATAATTTCTATTTGAAGTTACTAGAGCTTTTACTTTATCCTAGCTCAATTTACAATCACCAAAATGTGAAAACAACCTAAAGGCCCACCAATCCAGGAATGGATTAACAAGTTATTATATATGTGTACCATGGGATAGTATTTCGCCACTAAAAAAAGGAGACTATACATCTTTTGTACTAACTTGGATGGAGGTGGAACACAATCTTCTTAGTGAAACATCAGAAGAATGGGGAAGCAAGAATCCAATGTACTCAATTTTGATATGAGGATAATTTATGACCTAGTACATTGTGGGAGGTGGGGGAATAGGAGAACAGAGGCAGGGAAGAAGGGAAGGGTGTGGGGAGTTATGGCGTTTGGCACAACTCTTGGAGAAGGAACACATTTATAAGAGGGACTTTTCCTGCATGACAAATGCCATTAGTGTAACCTAAATCTTTGTACCCTCAATGAATCCCCAACAATAAAAAAAGAAAAATGTCTATACTACCTAAAGCAATCTACAAATTTAATGCAATCCTTGTTAAAATACCACATCATATCTTGAACTGGAAAAAATAGTTCTTTATTTTGAAATAAAACCATATAGTCAAGGCATTTCTTAGTAGTAAAAACACATCCAGAGGCATCACTCTAATAGACTTCAGGGTACACTACAAGTCCAGAGAGATCAAAACAGCAGAGTATTGGCATAAAAATGCCCTAGAGATGAAACCACCCTCTATTGCTACCTGATCTTTGATAAACCAAACAAAAACATACAGTGGGAAAAGGAATCCCTATTCAATAAATGATATCAGGAAAGCTGGATAACCACATGTAAAAGACTAAAATTGTATCTACACCTTTCACCACTTACAAAATTTGACTCATGATGGATGAAAGACTTAAATTTAAGATATAAAACCACGAAATTCCTAGAAGAAAGCATGGGAAAAACTCTTCATGATATCAGCCCTGAGAAAGAGTTTATGAAGACTTCATTGGCAATCACAACAACAACAAAAAATAAATGGGACTCAATTAAATTAAAGTCTTAAGTTAATTTTTATAAATGGTGGGAGACAGGGGTTTGCTTTCATTCTTCTGCATATGGCAATTCAATCTTCCCAGCACCATTTAGTAAAAAGGCTGTCCTGGCCTTTTGATTAGAGATTAGGCCAATCTCTATAGAAAACAGTACAGAGATTACTCAAAAAACTAAAAACAGAACTATCATTTGATCTAACTATTCCACTACTGAACACCCAAAAGACAAAAAGTCATTCTATCAAAAAGATACCTGTACTCATATTTATTATAGCATTATTCACAATAGCAAAGGTTTAGAATCAAAAGTATAGCTAAGGATACTATAGTTAAAGCAAACAAATATCTTTTTCAACATGGAAAAAGATATTTGCATGTCATGAATCTGACAAGGGTTGATAACTAGAATATACACAGAACTCAAATTAATTAACAACAAAAGGTCAAACAATCCCATCTACCATTGAGCAAGAAATATGAACAGAACCTTCTCTGAGGAAGATAAACAAATGACTAATAAACACATGAAAAAATGCTCATCATCCCTAATCACTAGAGAAATGAAAATCAAAACCACCTGGAGATATCACCTAACCCTGGTGAGAATAGCCCATCTCATAAAGTCCCAAAGCTGCAGATGCTGGTGTGGATGTGGAGATAAGGGAACACTTTTACACTGTTGGTAGAATTGTAAACTAATACAACCTCTTTGGAAAGAAGTATGAAGGTTCCTTGAAGAGCTCAAAGTATACCTTCCATTTGATCCTACAATCCCATTACTAGGTATGTGCCCAGAAGAAGAAAAACATTTGATCTTAGGGACATTTGCACTGGATTATTCATCACAGCTCAATTTACAATCCCCAAGATGTGGAAACAACCCAAGTGCCCATAAACTCATGAATGGATTAATAAACTGTTATGTATGTACACCATGGAATACTATTCAGCCATAAAAAGATGAAGACTTTATATCTTTCATATTAACCTGGATAGAAGTGGAGAACATTCTATTTAGTAAAGTATCTCAAGGCTGGAAAAGCAAGTATTCAGTGTATAAAATAGTAATGTGAAGTCAGTAGACAAATTTATACACAACCACACAAGAGAAAGACTCAATTTAATTCAAGTTGTGGGGAGAGGAGAAGAGGGAAGAGTGAAAGGGGAAGAGGGAGGACATTGGTGTGCTCTTCCCTGATGAGCACAGTGGAAGGGTTCATGGCAGAGCCCCCAGATGAAGGGCACAACTACAATAGGGATCTCGCCAAACAAACGCAAACATTGTAACCTAATTGTCTATACCCTTATATTAAACTGAAATTAAAAATAAAAGTAAATCTCATTTACAAGAGCTACAAAAAAACCTGTAGGAATACATTTAATCATGAAGGTGAAAGACTCCTACAAGTAAAACTATAAAAGATTGATGAAAGAAATTTTAGATGATTCAAACAAATGGAAAAACATCTACGCTCGTGGTCCTATCATATTATACCTTATCATTAAAATGGTCATAGTGCTTAAAGAAATCTATAGATTCAATATAATTCCCATCAAAATACTAATGCCATTTTTCATAAAATTAGCAAAAGCAATCCTAAAATTCATATAGAATCAAAAAACTATCTCAAATATCAAAAAAAAAAAAAAAGAAAAAACCCTAAGCAGAAAGAACAACGCTGGAGGCCTCATGTTACCTGACTTCAAATTATACTGCTAGGGTGTAGTAATCAAAATAGCATTGTGTTAGTATCAAAATAGAAACAAGGATCAGTATAACCCAATAAATAACTTAGAAATAAACCCATATCCCTACATCTGACCAGTCTATGACAAAATAGATAAAACCATACGCTGAGGCAAGGACAATCTTTTTACTAAATGGTGCTGGGAAGATCAAATTGCCACATGCAGAAGAATGAAAGCAAACCCCTGTCTCCCACCACGTATAAAAATTAACTTAAGACTAGTTAAAGACTTAACTAGTAAGAAAGCTAAATATTCTATAGGAAACCTAGTGGAAACTCCTCAGGACATTTGTCTAGGCAAAGAATTCTTAACTAAGACTTCAAAAGCAAATGGAACAAAAACAAAAATAGACAAATGTGACTTACTTAAACTAAAAAGCTTTTGCACAGCAAAGTAAATTGTGAATAGGATGGATAGCAAACTTGCAGAGTAGGAGAAAATATTTGCAAACTATCATCCAATAAAGGACTAGTGTCCAGAATCTATAAGGAACTCAGTACAAAACCCTGAATCACTCCATTAAAAAATGAGCAAAGGGCATGAAAAGACATTTTTTCAAAGGAATACATGTAAATGACTAATAACCATATAAAAAATGCTCAACATCACTAATTGTGAGAGAAATGCAAATTAAAACCACAATATGACACTATCTTATGCCAGTCAGAAAGGCTAGTATTAAAAAGTGAAAAAAAACAAAAACAAAAACAAAAACAAAATAGATCTTGGTAAGCATGCAGAGCAAAGGGAATGATTATATCCTACTGGTGGGAATGCAAATTAGGTCAATCTCTATGGAAAACAGTACAGAGATTGCTCAAAAATCTAAAAACAGAACTATCATTTGATCTAGCTATTTCACTACTGAATACCCAAAAGACAAGAAGTCATTCTATCAAAAAGATACCTATACTCATATTTATTATAGCATTATTCACAATAGCAAAGATTTAGAATCAAAAGTAGGTAAAAGTATGGTCTTGTTTTATAAAATACACCGTATGTTAACACATGCATTGAAAATATGAACTTTGACTT
>NW_003852501.1:4733003-4747171 GCF_000181295.1 Otolemur garnettii
TCCTGATAGTTTTGGAACAAAAATAAAATACAACCTTTTGACATTTTTAAGTGAAAGTGTTATAGGTTTTAGGCTCTGGTGAGCTTCAGTTCACAAGGAGTGGCCAGTCCAATACTGGTCACCAGCAGTTACAAATAACATCACGTCTGCAGATCTCTTAGCAAAACAGGTTTTATGGTTTTTAAAGGCCACGCTCCTTCTGAAGTATTCCCAGGAGGACAGCTTTTATCAGAGCACTGCATTAGTCAGGGTCGCTTTCAGTTGAACAATCTGCTTTCCAACACACAGACTTTGGACAGAAACTAATCTCCTATTTTCCTCCTCTATATTTTTGTGAGCTTGTTACTGGCACAAATATATTCCAAGTTACCAAAGCAAAGGGTGGAAATAGATGAGATGTTTATAAGGATTCCAAAATTTGGGGTGGAAATTCTTAGTGCAAATGCCTTTGAAGATAAGAGGACCTAGAAGCCAAAATTCTCAGCAACTCAGGGTCAAACTACTTTCAGAGATGCCATTGAAAGGTCGGATGACCACAGCCACGACCACAGCCACAGTGAATGCAAAGCTGTCTAAACAGAAAATTTAAAACTTCTGAGACAAAGTATTTGCCTTTCCCTGCCCTCTGCTTGTCAGTTTCAGGCTGTTGAATTTTTGCTAGTATCTTTTGGTTTTATCATCAATATATGGATTCAGCCTGTCAACAAGAGTTAAAAGGGATAAGAAGGAAATTTGCTAGCCAGGGTTTCTGCTCCTTATCCCGTACTCAGGACATCAGCCAGCAGCGGGTATACTTTTAGCTCAGAAACTCATGACCTGGACGCCTCTTCCTTTCTAACATACACATGAAAGTCCAGGGAATGGGACAGAGCCATCAATAGAAATGTCTTTCTTCAGTTTTGGAAGCCCTATTCTAGAAAGAAATCATGCTATTTACCATGAACTAACCCAAGGGATACACTTCTAAAGCATTATTTTCTGAAGAAACTTTGGAAAAGCAAGATTCATCTATTGCCTTCCACATGGTCAGGGGCATATGCAAAATCATTCTTTAGGGTTTTCTAACACTTGGAACAACTTTCTCTCTGATGATTTGCTTTACATGTTAAATGTATTTTGTTAATATTTCACCTATTCTTTTCCCAGTTCCACATGAGTATCCAGGAGAGTGCCAGAAGATATTAATTACAGTGACTGACACAGGTGAAATATGCATAGTTTGCTAATTTTGGTTTTAGACTTTATAGAAAAATAAAGTCAGATATTTGACTAAATTACCAAGGCAGCAACTGTTCATTCTAAATTTCATCTGAGTAGGGCTGATTGCCAGTGAGAAGTCCAGCAGCCTGTGATGCCAAATAATTTACAGCCAAAATTGGCAGAAATTCAAGCTGTTCAAGACTTACTATGTATAACAAGATCTCATATTTATTCAACTTGCTAAAGACCATACTACAAAGTTTTACACTTATTTCATTTCCTAGGGAAGATAATGTAATTTCTCATTTGATGAATGAGAAAAGTTAGAGAACGGAAAGATGAATTGATTTGCTTGCATTCTCTCATTAAATTTGTCAATGGGACTCAGGATATAAACGATAAGTCACTTGAAAACAGGGTTTCTGTTGTACTCATCTCTAAACCAGTGCCCTTCTAAGTGATTTGACTGAGACCAAAGAAGAACATTTTATATGTGACCTAATAAAGGTACAGAGTCACAAATCTTTAAAAAACTAAAACTAATGTTAACCTTTTTTCTCTCTTTTTCTTCCTTGGGACCCCCACTTCCCTTTCTTTTCTTTCTCTCTTTTTCTTTTTTTGATGTGATCTGACTTAGGTTTCTTCTAAACCAAAACTGCTAGTTGGACTCATAAATTGATTTCTCAACCCTCTAATGTGTGCAGGTGCACAGATGGAAAACACTGCTCTAAATTATAGGTCTTCGTGTGCTTCCTGTGCTTTCATTGTAGCAATCCGGTTCTATTATAAACATTTAGGAAAACAAAGCAATAAGGGTGACGTCAACATACACTTAACAAGAGACCTTGCTAGGGGAGAACTCTCCTTTTTCTGACCACCAATTAATTCTTCTGACTATTTTGAATGAAAGACTCATTGCTCTTCACCCCGGCCACCTCTCCCATTTGAAACAAGGATGATATTATCTCAATAGTTATTTTTGATTTTGACACTTCTGCTTGGCATAGTTAAACAGTTCACAATTTTGTATAAGTTCTCTAAATGTAAAAGGTTTGGTTAGCATTGAAACATTTATGTTGGTTATTTTCAGGTATGTAAAATCACCACGTGTGACAGCAGCTAAAAACAGCAGTATCATCTTCCTTCTGCTGCCAGCTTTGGCCCTTCACAAATACCTAATACATAAACATATCTCAAAAAATCTGATTTTTCCAAAAGAATATAGCTGCTCTTATAATCAACTAGAAATAATTATTTTAAAATTTGGAAAAACAATGTTCCTGAGAAATATTTACTATGACAAGGATTATATTACATGGCTCTTTTTGTTATCATTACAGATCCATTTTTAAATAAGCTAAAGCTGTGTCATCCCAAAAGGTAGACATTAACCTCATGTGGCTACAGAGCATGGTCACTGAGAAACTGAATTTTTTATTTTATGTCTTTACAATTAATTTAAATTTAAATTGGAAAACTGACACTCAGCTAGTTATTGGAAAACCTTTAAATATGTTTGGAACAACTTGAGTATGTGACATTTTGCAAAACCAAAATATAGATCAGGTACTTCCAATGAAAATGTATCCTTTGAATTGAGATGTACTGTAAGAGGAGAATACACCCTGATTTCAAAGACTTAAAAAATAAGGTAAAATATGTGATTAATAGTTACGTTGATTTCAAATTAAAATAATAAATGTTTTAAATATATTAAGTTAAATAAGGTATATCATTAAAATAAATGTCACAGTTTCTTTCTTGTCTTTTAATGTTGCTTCTAGACAACTAAATTACCTTGTACCTTTTTTATCTAGCAGAAGTGTTGATCTAGACCTTTCCCCCATTCACAGTCTCCACACATGTCCAAACATCAAAATAATGCATACAGATCCAGGATGAATAGACCCTTTCAACTGTTCCTACATTCCTGTCTAGTCATCCCAAGCAAAAAGCTGCCCATATGTCATTATCGTCTCTGTTGGACACAAGGGGAAACTGGATCTCAGGAATGTTTAGTGACTCATAGGTCAACTAGTGAGTGGCAAAGCTGGAGTAGCCCAGATTAATTAATGCATCCATTAATTTTCTATTTACTGGCACTTAAATATATAGGTTCTATTATACCTACCTTATCAAGTTTTTAAAAATTTTAATGAGAAGGGTAAATACTCATCAGACCCAGTAAGACTTAAAAATGTGAAGACTCTGAAATGATTATGTTTGAATGGATTATACATCACCACAATTAATAAATTTTGAATATATAAAAGTAAATTGAGAGCATTTTATTACCTGAGGAATATCATGTTCTTAACATATAAAGTTTGATTTATTACATATATAACAGCACTAATACTAACGAAGTTACATAATATGGGTGCTGACTCTGTGTTAGGAATCCTCCCCAATGCTTTAAATATATTATCTCATTTAATTAATTCAATTGAAATATATTATCTCATTAAATTAATTCAATTGAAATATATTATCTCATTAAATTAATTCAATTGAAATATATTATCTCATTTAATCCAAAAAAGTAATTACTCAATATCATCTAATCACTCAGTAACACTTTTGCCAGGGCACTGGGAATTTTATATACAGTGACTAAGATAAAAAACTTCATGGGACTTAATGAACTTATCCAGATTACAGAACTGAGGGAGGAAGAGCTGATTTTTGGCCTGGCCTGGGGCTCCTAATCCTGCTGATATGCACTATGTGTTCTTTCATTACAAAATCTTTGTACCCAGAGGTTCTGTTTCTGTACCCGTGTCATGCTTCTAGTCTTAAAACCAGTGAGAAAACAGTAGAGGTGGGAAGGAAGCTAAATGGGAAAGTTTTTAACTCACTGTGATAGGAAATTTATTCAGAAGAAATAAGCAAACTTAAAAGGAAACTGGCATGGCTGCTATAAGGGGAGAACGTGATCACTTCTGAACATTTACCTATTTAATGAATTGTGTTTCAATTTTAAGACAACAAAGGAAAATGATTGCTATGTAGGTTCTGACTCCTGATCTGCATGATGGAAAAGAATTCTGAAATGACAGGAAAATGAGATAAAGACAGACTAAAGATGAGAGATTAGAAGGCAAGGACAAAGCAATTTTTAAAAAGTGATGGCAACATTTAAAAATTCAAAATATCAAATGTATGATCCTGAGTTAGTTACCAAACTTGTTTAAAATGGGCATTTAATATATTAGTCTCAATACCCACTACACTCAGTGTCAGCTTTTAGCTGGAAATTTAGTACTCAAGGGCTGAGTTCCATGAGCCTTAGGGTAAAGGATACCACACACTGGAAACATACATGGTCAGCTCCCTGCTCTGCCTAACTCCATCCAAAACCGTGCTCAGAAAGTGTAGTGGGGTTTCGTCAGCCAGAAGAGAGACAGCTGAAGAGGAAATGCAAAAATTTACTGTACAGGTGCTCAGATGCTACTGTGTTTCCCCCCAAATAAGAAATAACCCCCAAATAAGCCCTAGCAGGATTTCTATGCATTTGTTAAACATAAGCCCTACCTCAATAATAAGACCTAGTGATAGGTGTGGCTATGCAGATATGCTACACCATGCATTTCGGCGCGGAGAGGATGACATCCCCTAAAAATAAGCCCTAGTGTGTCTTCTTGAGAAAAAATAAATATAAGACAGTGTCTTATTTTGGGGGAAACATAGTAGAGGTGGGCACCTTTTCTCCTGGCAGATATTTGACTCAATTGGCAATCTGAATGTGTCCAGGAAGTATCCACATCATACATATGAATTCTGTAAATAGACTTCCTGGGTAAAAAACTCAGCTTTTTATTTATTATCTGTGTGTCCTTGAATATGTGACGCTCTAAGCCTTTGTTTCTTTACCTGTAAATGGGACTAATAATAAGAAGGTGGCATTGAGCTGGGAACTAAAAACAGTGGGCACAATCCAGATTTGCAGCAGAGATAAAGGGATCTGATAAACATGTGTGAACCCATGAGCTAGAGAAGACTGAGGAGCATCGAAAGTACTGAGGGCCAGTGGGCTAGGGTACAGAAATAACACAGCTGACGCTTGCACTGGAGGCAAAGCCAGGCCATGTGTAAGTTGTGGTCATAATTTTATCGTAAGCCCAAGAAGAAACCAGGAAAGGCAGTCTGAGTTATGAGCCCTTTGGCTCTCACTAGGTAAATCCAACTAGCCTGCAGTCTGGTTTCAGAGCCTTTAAACTTGCTCTCTACTGGTTTTATACACTGTTTCTAGATTAATCTTCCCAAAGTAATGGTCTTATTAAAACATCTCCCTGCTTAGAACAGAATATAACCTGAAGCTTTGTGTAGACATTCAAGGTTAAGTCAATTCTACCTCAGATTTTTAGATTTATTTTTCAGAACACTTTTAAAATCTAACTCAAGCCGGGCCTATAATCCTAGCACTTTAGAAGGCTGAGGCAAGTGGATCGGTTGAACTCAGGAGTTTGAGACAAGCCTGAACAAGAGTGAGAGCCTGTCTCTACTAAAAACAGAAAAACTAGCAGGGCACTATGATGGGTGCCAGTAGTATCAGCTACTGGGGAGACTGAGGCAAGAGGATCACTTGAGCCCAAGAGTTTGTGGTTGCTGTGAGCTAGGCTGACCCACTGTACTCTGCCCAGGGCAACAGAGTGAGACTGTCTCAAAATAAAATAAAATAAATCCACCTCACCATGTTCTATCACTGACTATTATGTAGGCACGCATACCAAAATCCAGCTGTTTGAAAAGATCATTAAAATCAACAAGCCTCTTAGCAGGCTAAGAAAAAACAGGAGAATATATACAATATTAATATCACATATTAAAGGTAAACAACACTACAAATCTCATGAACATTAAAAGATGATTGAGGAATACTATAAATAACTTTATGCCCCCCAAATTTATAGCATACATTAAATGGACCAATTTCTTAAAAGACATAATCTGCCAAAACTCACTGAAGAAGACCTACATAATTTATTAAAGATACCTGTCAACCAAAACAGAATGTAGTTGGTACAGAAAATAGCTGTGATATCACTCAAACAATTAATGAGAAATTATACCAATTTAATCTCTTCCAGAACACAGAAGCACTCTAACTCATTATATAAGGGCATTATCACTGTAATACCCCAAACATGCAAAGACATAAGAAAACTACAGACCAACATCTCTCTTATACACCCAGTGTATAAAACCAGTGCAAAACTCCTCAACAAATTATTAACAAATCAAATCCAACTATATTTAAAAAATTATACACTATGACCAAGTGAGATTTAACCAGGTATGCAAGACTGATTCAATATTTGAAAGTCAATTAAAGGGAATTATTGTATCCAGAGACAAAGGAAGAAAATCACATGATCCTATCAACAGATGCAGAAAAAGCATTTGTAAAACCCACATCCATTCATGATCCAAAAAAAAAAAAAACCTCTCAGCAAACTAAAAATAAAGGGGAATCTTCCTCGACTGGGTAAGGAACATTGTTGGAATTGAAATGTTCATTTCCTCCAAAACTCACAATGAAATTTAATTGCCAATTTAATGGTTTGGGAGGTAGGGCCTTTAACAAGTGATTAGACCATGAAGGCTTCACTCTCATGAATGAGTTTAATGCCTTTTAAAAGGACTTTTAGGAGTGAGTTCCCTCTCTTCCCTTTCTGCTCTTCTGCCATGTGAGAAACAGCATTCCTCCCCCTGGAAAATGCAGCATTTAAGGTTCCACATTGGAATAAAGCACCAGGGCCTCATTAGATGCTGAACCTGCCAGCACAGACTCCAAAACTGTGAGAACTAAGTTTCTGTTCTTTATAAATGTCTCAGTTTATGGTATTCCTTTATAACAGCATAAAAGAGACTAAGACACATATCCACAAAAAACCTACAGCTAATATTGTATTTAATAATGCGAAACTAGAAAAAGCTTTCCTGACAAGATCAGAAACAAAGCAAGGCTCTCTTCCTACACTCCTTTTTAATATTGTATTCGAAGTTCTAGCTAATGCAATAAGTAAGAAAAAGAAATAAAATATACCTACTTATATTAGGAAAGAAGAACTAAAATTGTCTGTTCACAAATGACATCATTATCCACATAGAAAACATGAAAGAATTGACAAAAAATAATTCTGTAACTTCAATAACCAATTATAGCAAGGAGGTTATGAAGTACAAGATTAGTATAAAAAATCAATTACTTTCTTATATGTCAGCAAATAAGCAAGTGGAATTTTAAATTAAAAAACACAATACCATTTCCATTAGCACTCCCAAAATAAAATATTGAGGTATAAATCTAATAAAATGCATATAAAATCTATGTTAAAAAATTACAAAAAGTATTCAAGAAATCAAAGAACAACCAAAGAACCAAACAGATATTCCATGTTCATGGATAGGAAGAGTCAATATTGTAAAGGTGCATTCCCACCAGTAAGGAATGAGAGTCCTTGTTTACTTACTCACCAGCATTTGGTGGTGAGTGCTCCCTAATTTGATCTATAGACTTGTTAGAATTCTAATCAAAATCCCAGAAAATTTTTACTATTATTGAAGTTTTTGGCCAGGGCTGGGTTTGAACCGACCACCTCCAGCATATGGGGCTGGCACCCTACTCCTTTGAGCCACAGGCACCGCCTACAGAAAATTATTTTTTCAGATATCAACAAAATGTTGCTAAAATTTATATGGTGTATTGAAAACTCTTAAACTTCATATCTTACTTATGTCTCCACACTGGCTTTGAACACCCTCCTCCCCAGGTGACCCAGGTGCACTGGTGTGACAAGACTGGTCCAGCCAGAAGTTCTTCTCTTGTCCACCCCTCTCTGTGACTCAATATCACTCAAATACACCAACATTTCCTTTGCTTGTATACTCCCCCAACCACAGGAAAGGCACTTTCCCACAGATCCTGTCTTTTGGGGGGACCCCACCTATTTGGCTGAGCAGCACTGTGCCCCCTGTATGTCCTGCCATGCCCTCCTCCTTGGACTTGTGATTATAAGTCCTTTAACATATAATTAATTTTATAAGCATCTCCAAATGTAATTTTCATGGCTGTGTTGGAGTGATCCTTAAAGGCCCCACAAAGGGGACTTAGGCTCCCATTTACAACACAACAGGGAAAGGCAAAAGTCCAAGAATAACCAACACAGCATTAGTGAGAACAAAATTGGAGGATTGATTCTAAAATTAGTATAAAGTTATAGTAACTAAGATGATGTGGTATTGGCAAAAGAATAGATACATTGATCAATGAAACAGAATAGAAAGCCCATAAATTGATCTGCATAGATATAGCCATCTGATCTTTAACAAAGCAAAGGCAACACAACGTAGATAAGATAATCTTTTCAACAAGTAGTGCTGACAACTGGACATCTACATTTTTAAGAAAAAATAATCCAAGCATGCAAGCACAGTCTTTATACTCTTTATAAAAAACTAACTCAAATTGAATCATAGACCTACTTCTAGAAAATAAGGTAGGAGAAAAATCTAGATGACCTTGGAATAGGTGATGAACTTTTAGATAAAATACCAAATGCATGATCCTTGCAAGAAATAATTGGTAAGCTAGACTTCATTGAAATTAAAAACTTCTACTCTCAAAAAGACAATGTCAGTAGAATGAGAAGACAAGCCACAGACTGACATTAAATATCTACAAAAGTTGTAATAGAGGACTATTACCTAAAATATCCAAAAATCCTAAAACTCAACAATAGCAAAAAAATAACAACCCAATAAAAAGGGGACAAAGGACCTGAACAGACCCTGACAAAAGAAGATATACAGATGGCAAGTAAGGATATAGAAAGATGCTCAGCATCATATGTTTTTAGGGAATTATACATTAAAGCAACAATGAGATGCCAATACAACCAATTAGAATGGCCAAAATCCAGAACATTGACAGCACCAAATGCTGGTGAGTAAGCAGAGCAACAAGGACTCTCATTCCTTACTGGTGGGAATGCAAAACAGTACAATTCCTTTGGCAGTTTCCTACAAAACTAAGCATTCTTTAATCATACAATCCAGCAACTGTGCTCCATGGTTAGTTACAATTAGTGATCCCGAGCATCCCTTCATGTGCTCATTGGTCATTCATGTATCTTTTTTGGAGAGATGTTTACTCAACTTTTTGCCTATTTTTTAATCTGTTTGTCTTTTGTTATTGAGTTTAAGGAGCTCCCTATATATTCTAGAAATTATTCTCATATCAGGTATATGATTTGTAAATATTTTGTCCCATTCTGTGGAGTGTCTTTTTACTCTGTTGATAGCATTTTTGATGCAGAACATTTTAAATTTTCATGAAGTCCAGCTTATCTATTTTTACTTTTGTTACCTGTCCCTCTGTTTTTATCTCTAAGAAATCATCACCAAATCCAATGTTATTTTTATAACATTTTATAGATTTATGTCTTACATGTTGGTATTTGATGCATTTTGAGTTACTTTTTGAATGTGCTATTAGGTAAGGGTCCAGCTTCATTTTTTTTTTTTTATTGAATGGTAACTATGTACATTAATGCACTTCTGGGGTACAGTGTGGGGTTTTCACATGCAATCTGAAATACTTCCATCAAACTGGTCAACACAGCCTTCATGTCATTTTCTCAGTTCAGCTTCATTCTTTAGCACATTGATGCCCAATTTTTTCTGGTACAACATCATTTGTTGAAAGTACAGTCCTTTCCCCATTGAATGTCCTTGTCACCCTTGTTGAAAATCTTGAAATTGTCATAAAACCAGAAAATAATCTAGCAAAAGGAACTAAACTGGAGGCATCACCCTTCCCAATTGCAAAATATATTATAAACCTATTGTGATTAAAACAGCATGGTACTGGTGTAAAACCAGACACATAGACCAGTGGAATAGGATAGAAAGCCCTGAAATAACCCCAAGTTTTTATGGCCAGTAGAATTTGACAAATGTGTAGCAGCTCTATTTTGAAAGTATAGTTTGTCTTCCAATCTCCAACTATAGTTGATCTCCAACTGAGATTAAAATTTTAAATGCAAGGTTGATTGTATCATTTAAGTCTAATTTATCACTTTCCCTAAATTTATTTTTCAAATATATTAATAATATATTGCTACAATTAACTAATAACACCTGGGCTTTTATTTTTGTCTTTAACAGAGTTTTCTATCTGAAAAAATTATTTTTATAACATTATATAGTATCTATATATATTCCAACCATGAAACCCCCTTACTAGGTTAGTTTTGTTCTAGGATTTATAGGTGATTAACTTAAGATTTTAGATTAAAGAGTTATAGGGAAAATCATGTAAATCCCTCCAAAAGCAATGTTGTATTCAGACTAATCTGTTGTTTTGGTTCCCGCACACATTTTTAAAAGAATCAAGTGCCCGATGTGAAAAGAAAAATGGTATAAATGTACATTTCAGAGGAAATCTGCTGTTGTCTTATTTTTTTTGCTCACTTAGTTTCTTGTGTATTTATTGTCCTATAAGTTTATAAAATTATCAGAAACTCTGTGTAATAAGTTTTTTTTTTTTTTTTGAGACAGAGTTTCACTTTGTGGCCCTGGGTAGAGTGCCATGGAGTAACAGCTCACAGCAACCTCCAACTCGGGCTTAAGTGATTCTCTTACCTCTGCCTCCCAAGTAGCTGGGACTACAGGTGCCTGCCACAACACCTGGCTATTTTTTTGTCACAGTTGTCGTTGTTTGGCAGGCTCAGGCCGAGTTCGAACCTGCCAGCCCTGGGGTATGTGCCAGTGCCCTAACCACTTAGCTACAAGCATGGAGCCAATGTGTAATAAATTCTAACTATAGAGTAGTATGTCACTACAGAAAATATGATAAACCAAACTTGAATGTGTGCAGATCCCAAGAAAATCTTCACTTTCTTTATGCTCTTAACTGTCTATGACTTTTGGCCCATGCTTTAGCTCACATATTTGTCAATTATTTGTTCAACAACAAATATTAGTTTCAAGTAAAGGATCTTTCCCCAATTTCTGTATTCCTCACAGACACAAATAATGTGCCTTGCACAAAGTAGAAGTTTAATATATGTTGCTTAGATGTAAGCTAAGGTACAATGAAGATAATTAGGACTTCTGCGAGTGGAAAGGTACAAAATTACTGCTATTGAAGACAGTGGATGAGAGAGGAAGTTTAAAAACATTTCTCCTAGTTCTAGAAGTTTATTCTTCTACTCCATTTGTATTTCACAGACTACATCACATAGGTTCCTCTCACTGGAGACAATGGAAGGGTAACAAAGGGAGTAGGGTGGAAGACATAGAGTCTACTCTAAGAGGCTAAGAGTGGGTGCTTAAGGGCCAGCCCCAGAAAAGGGAATTAATTCAAGGGATGCAAAGGCAAAAACCCCAGAGGCAATGGAAAAGAATTCAAAGCAAACACAGGAGCAGAGAGGTTTATCCCAGTTGCCTGTATAACTGGGACACATGCCCAGCAACCATTTCTGTTGGTCCTGGGCATTTGATATACTTGTGGGTCAACGTGGTTTAAGCCACAGGGTCAGTAGGGACACTCTTCCTGTAACACTGTAACAATTGCACATCTACTATCAGATTGTTTCAGGTATGTTGATTTGGTAATTTGGCAGACAGTTGCCAGTGAATAAAATTTGAAAGAACATTGCTTACATAAGAGTGGGGATAATTATGATGCTTCTTGATTTGTTCTAAATAAGCTGAAAACAAAGACAGAATATCTAGTGAGATGAAGACAAAGCATTGCTATGGCAGGCGCTAGATGAGATATTTTCTTTACAGCCCCAGCTGGGCCAAGTTTTGTTAAGTTGTATTAGATCATCAAAACAAAAAACTACTGTAGGGCTTTGCATTTGGACCATCTATTTTTCTATAATCTCTATTGAAGCTTCTTAAGGGGGTTCCTGAATAAAGCTTTCTTTTAGTTCATCTGTCTACTTTAACTTCTTTTACTCTTAAATGCATTAACAGCATGAGCTACTGTTTCATTCAGTCTTCAAGAATATACTCAAACTCTCTGCACCTCACTTTCTTAATCTATAAAATGGGAGTAATAATAGTGCTTGGTCCGTAGATTGTTTTGAGGATGCTAAATAAGTTAATATCTGCAAAAGCACTTAATATAATGTTTAACATGTAAAAAAAAGTACATCTTGTTATAAACACAAAGCTAAGAACAAAAATAAAAATACTGTAATGTATAATTTTCTTACGTATTTTTACAGAAATATCATATTGTGTGCCAGTTTGAATTTATTATATCTATTATTTGACTCAAAAATTAGTGTTGATATTTTTGAGTCAATATAAAAGGAATTTACTTATTCATTTCTAATTTTATTACATATATTTCATTGTATTATTTCCTATATAATAATCTATTACCTCTACTGGGTACTTAGATTGATATTTCAGTCAAGTATTATGCTAGGCTTTGTGGGGGATGAAAATTTGAATAAGGGATGTCCTTCTAGAACCTCCACTATCACCTCAGGAACATGTGTCCATGTGGCAAGTAGGATATAAGTTATAGAAATTCAATGCTATTGAAAGATTTTTTCTGGATGGAATGATGGAAGCATCATAGAAGAAGGTGCATTTCTGAAGAATCTCAAGGAGGAATCAACAGCACTTTGATAAGCAAATATACTAAAAATTAATGCATAATATAAGAACATTTAGTACAACCACACAAAAGTATTATTATTCCAAGTGGAAATAATGGTAGGATAAAGCAAAACTTTTGTCCTTGAGTATCCCTTTTATTTACACAGTTTTTAATTGACAGACAGCTGTAACTAGGATAGTAAAAAGTGAGAACAATTTGTGATAACATAAATGTCAACAATTAGCTAAACATTGTCATTAATTCTTCAAGCACTACTGGTAAATGTTATATACTGGAAAGCCATCTTTTTATTAAACATTTGCCTAAGGAAATGTAACTAAGATGTGTTTTATTTATTTTGGAATATTAGGGAGGCACAAACATTTTGGTTACACCAATAAGCGATAGTTAATAGAGGTTTTGAGGAATATAAAATAGAAGATAAGACTTTGGCACACAAATTGAGAACACCTGAGTATTTGAGTAAATGTTTTAGATTTGAGAGACCTGGAATCTTAGGGAACCACTGAAGCTTTCTTAGAAGAAAATTAACACTATGTTGTAAGGTGAATCTCACAGCCCTACAAAATGGATTGAAGCAAGAGTAAATTTTTGCAAGAGAGTCCATTTAGAAGGCTACTGAAACAGCTGTACAGGAGGTGAAAGAAATCCCAATAGAGCAAATGTGGCAAAACAGAAGTAAAGAGTCTGTGAAAGAGAGGAAGAAAGAAGATTTGACAGAATTTGGTGCTGCTTAATTCCTTTTCCAGTTGCTACTTAATGTTCCTATTCATATCTCTGTCATTTTTTGTCTACCGCATCATATGTAATTTTGCTCAACAATGGTCTTCAACCTTTTCAGCACAGTCTGCTGAGGCTACTTGCTCTTGTCTCCCCCTGCCCCTGCTCCTTATTTGGTATCCTATTTAATGAGATTTGATTTTTTTAAAATCTCCAAATCTTTAGTTAATCTGCCCACTTCCCAATGTACTTCTGCTCCACTAAAATTTGTAGTTTCAACCTCTCAAGGAATTCTACTTCTTTCCAATTATGTAGCATTGCTATTCCTATCTTCTGTGTATATGATTGTAATTGTATTTGCAGGCATTTATTGATGCTGATCGTTTATTTACTTTTTTTCTTCTATCCTGTTAGTTTCTATGTCTTATATGAATAGGGCTATTTTTAGTAATTAGTGCATGAATAAGCTACCATGTGTTTATATACATTGTGAGGTAAATACATGTTTAATTGGTAAGTAGAAAATTATAATGGAAAGACAGTAGATAAAAGCAAAACCCCTTATTTTATAAGCCTCTTAATCACTGAAATTTTATTATGT
>NW_003852501.1:4748214-4750301 GCF_000181295.1 Otolemur garnettii
GTCTGGAAAACAATTCCGAAGTCTGGCAAATTCAGATTCTGTCTGAGATGAGCTCTTACCACAATAAATATAATTTTGCTTCGTAGTAAAATGCGCCATTAACCCAGCACATATGTGTGTTGTTATTGGTCAATCTCAGGATCTTCCTTTCTCCCTTCCCCTCATTGATTCAGGGGCAGAGGGCCAGTGAGAGCTACCGTTTCCCCAACTCCTGCATTCACAGCTTCGCAAACAGTGCTTGGTTCGTGTTCACTAGATGCCACAAAAACCTCTAAATAATGAACTTCAAGAAGATGAAACATGACATTTCCTTTAACCACTTACATCTTTCTGTCTGCCATTCAAACACTGTTTAAGGGTTTAAAAGGTGGGCCTTTTTTTCCTCTTCAAATGTAGCAAATGTACTATTTGTTATAAATGCTGTAACTATTATTGCAGCATGCTTTTTATTCTGAAGCCCTTTAACGGATTTGCCAATTTCTTTCCCCATTGGTTTCTGGCTCCCAGTCATCAGAATGCTATTAGACCTATACAGCATTATTTGAATATGCAAGGCAAGTCCTCTGTCATTTAAGTTTTATTGTGGCCATCTGTTCACAAGTTGAATGATGTTAGCTAGGAGTATTTTTAAAATAAATAAGTGCCTGTGTTTATTAAAACAAAAGATAATTTTTGCTTTCCTCCTTCAAAGAAGACTCCAGTATAAAGTAATTTTTTGTTGTTGTTGTTCTCAATATCTTCTATCTTGGAAAAATGACATGCAAAAGATATTGGTTAGATGATGTTAAAACGTCGAGGTTCAACATTCACTTTGGAATTGAAATGTAGCTACCCCTTACTAATGCCAGGTTTGAACCCTGACGCAGTTTGAGGAATATCACATGAGCTCTGACAACTTGCACTTCCGACCACTGTCATTTAGCTTTGCCTATTTCTCTACTCTTTGTCAAGAACTGATTAAGCGCCCTCCAGGTTTCATCTGTATCTTTTGCTTTCCATGTGTAGAAATCACGGTTTTGAACTGAGAAATAGCACAAAAAATCAACCTGATTAGTTTTGAGTGTTTCATTCAGGTCAGTCATGTGTTTTGAGTTAATTTGTGTAAAAGATGTTAGGCCTGTGTCTAAATTTGTTTCTTGGCATATGAGGGTCCAGTGGTCTCAGTACTCTTTTGGAAAAGACTATCTCCATTGAATTGATTTGTTCCTTGTTGAAAGGCGAGTTGACCATGTTTATGAAGGCCTACTTCTGATTACGTTATCCGATGCATTTGTACTTCACTGTCTTGATTACTGTAGCTATAGTTGGTAGTGCCTGTCATCTAACTTTGTTCTTCTTCACTATTGTGTTTGCTATTCTGAGTCTTTTGTTTCTCCATATGAACTTTAGATTCATTAAATCTTTGTTAATTTCCACAAAGTGACTTGCTAAGTACTTTGACAAAGATTGCACTACACTGAATCTGTAGATCAAGTTAGGAAGAACTGGCATCTTGACATTAGTGTGTCTTCAAATCTATAACCATGAAATTTCTTTACTTTAGATTTTTTTTATTCCTTTATTTACTTTGATTTTTTATTTACTTAGTTTTTTTACTTAGATATTTTAGTGTTATGTATTTATCTATAAAACATATTTACTTAGATATTTTTACTTGGATATTTTTATTTATTTAGATTTTTATTTTATTTAGATTTATTTCTCTATTTACATAGATTTTTTTATTTCTATCATCATATTTTTGTAGTTTCCTTATATATACCTTGCACACACTTTGCTAGATTTATATCTCAGTATTTTTTGGTGCTAATACAAAGTATGTTATATTTTTAATTTCAAGTTCTAATTGTTTATTGCTGGTATAGAGGAAAGTAATTGACATTTATATATCAACCTATATCCTGCATATGTGTGTTATATGCCAGTTCCAGGAAGAGTATTTTTTTTTTTAATTTGTCAATTCTTTGGGATTTACTTCATAAATATTCTACAATAGAGCTTCATACTCAGTTTTTATCATTTTTGTTTTATGGTTGCACCAGCTATAAACTATTCCTAATTCTTGAATTTCCTTAAGTTGAAGCTTA
>NW_003852501.1:4750321-4752182 GCF_000181295.1 Otolemur garnettii
GTTAAGAAATTAAAATTATATATATTTAAGATGTCTAATTTGATTATTTGATATACATATAAATTGTAAAATAATTATCACAATAAAGCTAATTAACATAACCATTACATCAGCCCATTTTTTTTAATATATGCATTTAATGCTATAAATTTCCATCTGAGCAATGCTGTCACTGCCTTCCACACATTTTGATAAAGTGTATTTTAGTTTTCATATAGTTTAATTTTTTAAATCTTTCTTGACACTTCTTTTACTCACGTCTTATTTAGAAGTTCTTTGTTTAAAATACAAATATTTGGGGTAATTTCCAATTATTATTCTGTTCATTATTAATAGTTTCTAGCATATTTCCATTTAGGTCCTACATATTAAGGATTTTTTTTCTTAGAGAATTTTCACTTTTGTCATTTTATAATCTCTTTTTTCCCTGATAATTTTCTTTGCTACGAATTCTGTGTCTAAAATTAATATAGATAACTTTTGATTTTCTTTAGATCAGTGTTAGCATGATACATCTTTCTATGCCTCTTTAGTTTTAACTTATGTCTTTATATTTAAAATATATTTCTTATAGAAAATTTATATAGTAGAGTCTTTTTTATTTAATCCTTTCTAACAAGCTGTCTTTAACTGGTACATTATGGCATTCATACTTAAAGTGATATTGATACAGTTTGATTAGTATCAACCATGTTTGTAACTGTATTCTGTTCATTGATTTGTTTGTTTGTTTGTTTCTCTTTTTCTCCCCTTCTTTTATCTCTCTGGTCTGGCTTAAATTTAGAATTATGCATAATTCTATTTTCTCTCTTCTCTTTGCATTTCAGTTATGTTGCATTTTTTAAAAATTTAGTGATTGCCTTAACATTGGCAATACATGTTTATAACGAATCTAATTTTACTTTCAAATAAGTTATATTGCTTCAAGAGGTATGCAGATTCTTTAGAGTATTCCTAAATCTTCCGTCCCTTCATTTATGATTGCTGTCATTAACTTCGCTTGATCATACACTCCGGTCACAAAATACATTGTAATTATTTTGTTGTCTATTAGATCAATAGAATAAGATAAAAGAAAGATTTTACTTTGTCTTCCTGTATTCCTTCTCCAGTGCTTTTCCTGTATGTATCAAATTTCTGACCTATATCATTTTCCATCTCTCTGAATGATACCTTTTAACATTTCTTATAAGGCAGGTCTGGTGGTGATGAATTCTTTGTTTGTTTGAAAAAGTCCACTTTTTCTTCAATTTTGAAGATTAATTGCTCTGAATGTTAATTTGTTAATTTCAATTCAAGCTTGGTGGGGTTTCTTTTTTTCTTTCACCACTAAATATTTTAATCCACACCCTTCTCACACACATAGTTTCTAATAAGATGTATGCTATAATACTTTTCTTTTCTAGAAACTGATTTTTTTCCTCTGCCTTCTCTTGAAATTTTCTTTGGCTTTGGTTTCATTTGGTTTAATATGATAGGCCTAGGTTTGGATTTTTTTTGGTGTCTATCCTGTTTGGTGTTCTCTAAGCTTCCTGGATCAATTGTTTAGTAAATAATTAATTTTGGAAAATTATCAACCATTATTGCTTCAAATATTTTTTTCTGTTCCTTTCTTTCTTCTTTAGTATTCCAATGACATGTATGCCACACTTTTTGAAAATGTCCCACAGTTCTTGGATATTAGGTTCCTTGTTTTTATTCTTTTTTTCCTTCTACTTTAGTTTGGAGGTTTCTAACTTCACATTCAATGATTTGTTTAGCCATGTCTGGTCTATTGGTGAGTCCAATAAAGACATTCTCCAATTCTGTGACGGTGATTTTGATTTCTAACATTTCTTTTGACTCAGCTTATGTTACCAAT
>NW_003852501.1:4753722-4757130 GCF_000181295.1 Otolemur garnettii
TAAGTGTTCTCCAAACATCTTTCCAAAAGGAATGTATTAGTTTGCATTCCCACCAGCAATGTAGAAGTATTCCCTTTTCTTCACATCTATGCCAACATCTCTGGTTTTGGGATTTTGTGATGTGGGCTAATTTTACTGGACTTAGATGATATCTCAAATCAGAAAAAACCTCGAATAGCCAAGACATTACTCAGAAATAAAACAAAGCAGGAGGAATCACATTACCAGACCTCAAACTATACTATAAATTGATAGTGATCAAAACAGCACGGTACTGGCACAAAAATAGAGAGGTAGATGTATGGAACAGAATAGAGAACCAAGAGATGAACCCAACTGCTTACCGTTATTTGATCTTTGGCAAGCCAATTAAAAACATTCAGTGGGGAAAAGATTTCCTATTTAACATATGGTGCTGGGTGAACTGTCTGGTGACTTGTAGAAGACTGAAACCACACCTTTCACCATTAACTAAGATAGACTCTCACTGGATTAAAGATTGAAACTTAAGACATGAAACCATAAAAATACTAGAAGAAAGTTCAGGGAAAACTCTTGAAGAAATTGGCCTGTGCGAACATTTTATGAGGAGGACCCCTCAGGCAACTGAAGCAGCATCAGAAATACACTAATGAGACCTGATCAAACTAAAAAGCTTCTGCACATCCAAGAACACAGTAAGTAAAGCAAGCAGACAGCCCTCAGAATGGGCGAAGATATTTTGCGGGTTATGTCTCTGACAAAGGTTTAATATCTAGAATCCAGAGAACTCAAACATATTAGCAAGAAAAGAACAAGTGATCCCATCTCAGGGTAGGCAAGGGACTTGAAGAGAAACTTCTCTGAAAAAAACAGGCACACAGCCTACAGACACATGAAAAAATGCTCATCATCTTTAATCATCAGAGAAATGCAAATAAAAACTACTTTATTTCTTACTACTTTTTTTTTTCCTTCTTAAGTGAGAGAGGAAGGCTAAAGTGGACCTGAGTTGAATAAATGCTCTTCGACTTATGTGAGATAAGGCTCTGGTGAACTCTTCCACTGGAGAGTAAGCCTTTGTTTTGGAAAACACACTGGGAACAATTTCAAAAGAGTTGTTTTCTCCTCCCCATGCTAAAGGCACAAGGAGATTTTTCTTGATGACTGTTATGAGAATCTGCTGACATTCCTCCATTTAAAATCTATGAAAATGGGGGTGGTGCCTGTGGCTCAAAGAAGTAGGGTGCTAGCCCCATATACCAGAGGTGGCAGGTTCAAACCCAGCCCCAGCCAAAAAAACTGCAAATAAATAAATAAATAAAAGCGATGAAAATACAAAAGGCTTACTAAGACTGCAGCCCTCTGGAGTTATTCACTGACAACCTTGCCCAAACTTAGATTCCACCAATTCTCTGAATCACCACCTAAGTGTGCCCACCAGATTACACTCCAGGGGCTTCTATTTCAAGTAAGATGATCTTGGTTGTGTTTCTCCAAATTTGCCTGTCTCTCTAGATTTCAGGGTGGCAATTTGCCCTGCAACCTCAGTTCTCTGCTGGGTCCAAGAAAAGCCATAGATTTTCATTTGTTCTTCTTTTTTCTTGTCATAAGGATGAGAGTGACCATTTTAAAACTGTTTACATGAGGGAGCTGAAACCGGAAGTCCTCTATTCTTTTTTTTTTTTTTCTCTTTATGTAGCATATTTCAAAAGCCTTGACACTGTGGTTAACATCTGGTTACTAGATTAAGATTTTCTGGCTAGGAAAATATTTTTTAAAGTACAACGCTGAGACCAACCCATAAAACTTTGCATAAATGAAGAAGTGTTCCTTGGATAAAAATCCTTTTAGCAGTTGGGGAGGGGAGCAGTGGTCATAAATCCCCTTTCTTATAGGCAATTTTGCTATTTTAGCAGATGAACATACACTTAAAAAGAAAAGTATCCTCTGAACAAACTCTTCTATTAATTAAGTTAGCTAAGATCTTGCTGCATTTTCTTATAAAGACATTTGTTTTTTGAGGAACAGGTTTGGGATTAATGTTAGACAAGTAAGGCATTTTCCTGGAGCTCAAAATTTAAGAGGGACCAAAAAAATTCTTTATCAAGATAAATATTTTAAAGCAATACTTTTTAAAGAAATAGAAAAGAATGGAAAAACTACAATTAACATAATATCAAAAATATCAAAATGTATTTAAATAAAGACAGAATCAGAAAAAGTCCTACACAAAGCTATATTGGAACCTAAGGCAAAGGGGGAAATATTCCTTGCTGATTTTTTTGCTGTTTCCTTAAATGTTGCACCTTGGGCACCTTATCCTAGCCCTGGTAGGGAATATCTAGTCATCAGACACCAGAAAAACACATTTAAATTTATATATTGGTGTCACTGTGTGAATAAAATCAGCTGGAACCGTGGATTGGAAAGACGAGGCTTCCTATATTCCAAGGAGACCCTGGAGCCACCTCTGTCCTGGCCTTTTACTGAAGCATTGTACAACAGGTGTGGGAGCCCATGCACAAGAGCTGTGTGCTTAAAGATTACTACGTGCTCTCTGCAACCCCCCAGCTCCCACCCTGCAGCACCTTGAAAATCCAACGTATACCACCTGCTTGCTACCAAGCCATGATCTTAGCTCATTAACGCACGCGGCTGCTTGAGAGCCCATGCAGGCTAGGAGATTGTCCTACTCCCAGCACCTCTCTCAAGCGTGGTGCACGGTCTCCTACATATCGGAGGTAGAAAAATTGAGGTATGTCAAATACAGAAGGGCTTTATCCATACATAATTTAATACAGTTTGCACTTGAAATTTCATGTAATAAGTGCAAAACTATGGCTGATTTTATAAATAAAAGGTTATTATTTAATTTAATAGCTCTTTGTGTTTGAAAATAATACCGACATGGTATTAAATGTCAATGTATCTGTCACAGTCTACACACACATGCACACACATGTGCATGTTTGGTTACACATATAGAAATAACAAATTGAAAAGTAGACATCCGCAGCAAAGGGGATTTCTCTTTGGCTGACTTTCTGGTCATCCTTAATTTTGGACTGCCACTTTTTCTCCAGATTCCTGCATGCTTCCTTCTCAGGTTGTTCTCAGCCTTAAAATACCCGTTAATTTTTTATATACCTTTTTTTACTGTAAATATTTGAGGTATGCAACATAATATTCATAGTGAAATGATTACTATAGTCGATCAAGTTAACATATCAATCTTCTCACATGATTTGTGTGTGTATGCGTGTGTGTGAGTGCGTATGGTAAGAGCACCAGAAATCCACTTACATTAGCCATACCTTTGGCGACTTTCTGCCTTCCTAACTTAAGAGGCTTGAATTTGCGTTCAAATACAGTATTTTTTTCTTCATGTAAAGAAATCAACCTTTTAAGTATCATAAATAGCCTAAA
>NW_003852501.1:4757170-4767821 GCF_000181295.1 Otolemur garnettii
TAAAAATATGCATACCCTTCTGATATATACATGGAGCAAAATTATTTAAATATATATTATGTAACTTAAAAATGTATACACCCAGAGAGTATCTATCTCATCATTTAAGTACTCTTTTCTTTTGATCCCATTACATGGGATCAAAATGCATGGGACCGTGAGGGTTGCTGCTTCAGGGTGGTGGCAGAAAGAAGTGAGCAGCTGTTCCTCTGCCGGAATGGCTGGAAGGCTGGACACACCCTGAGCCCTCCTGAGCACCAGGACCTCACCAGACCCCCTGTTGAAGCACAGGTGTTGAGAAACAAGACAACTACAAAAAATGAGCTCCTCAGAGTGTGCTCAGATGATAATCAGGAAAATAGGGGATTTAATATTTTTCAGAACTTTAATGTCCATAAAATTTTTAACAGCAATAGAGAGAAAAGGCCAGGATTATCTTCATTTTACACGTAGATAAAGCATGAGTAATACTTTAGTAATAAAAGCATGAAATACTCAATGTATGAGTATTTCCAAACTCATGCATTGAATCACAGGTAAGATAATTAACTTAAAAACATATGTACAAACTTAAATTATTTCTTTAAATCATAAGGCTAAGACTGAGTCTGAAGCTACAAATATGCAGATTGCTTTCAGAACTGAGACCTGTTGATTTCACTGCCTTTATCAAACATTCTTTCGTCTCTTTCTATCACATCTTGCTAATGTCTTTAATGTTTAACATTTAACAGATATAAATCAGTAAACAGTATACTGATTTTCTATTTCTGAGACATGTTAATCTTGAATCCAATTTTGCCATTATAAAAAAAAAATGAAGGAGGATATTAGTGCTGCACATAGTTTACTAAGACACAGGGAGGGTAGAATATGCCATAATAACTCCTCATCATCATATCCACAAGGCAGGAAACAAAGAAATTTATTTCAAATGTTAGAGAACACATTTAATTGTTTCTCTGGTAAAAAGCCTTTTATTAAGCATGCTACTTCTAGGGCCCTCTCCATAATCTCCCAAAATGACCCGAAGTCACACTGTGGGAGAGAAGCAGAAAAGCAAAGATAGAGGCTGAGACCTGAAATGTGATGATATGTGCAAGAAACCAAGTCTACAGCAGAGGCTTTTTCTCTTCATAAATTACCATCTTGATGGACATTCAATACCAGCAAATCCAATGCACAAGTAATGCAAAGAATTTTTGTGGGTGGAAAAGGCTGAAAGAAGAGATCAAGCAACAGTGTCAGTAGCTCTGGATGGTTTGATAATGGTCCCAGATTTCAAGCAGATACTTAAATACATTCCTTGCATAACTTAGAGCACCCGGGTGTTACCTCTCACAGAAATGGTATACTCATTGTGCTGTTTTTATTTCTAAGTGGAATCTTGAAAGATCTCGCTAAGTAAAATGTTGGCAAAGAAACTATCCCATCGCTACCTGTCCTTGTCATTCTGTCTTTTATGTGATTGGTTGCAGATGGTGCAGAATCGCTCTCTGCCTCTCCACCTAACTCAGTTCACGCTCAGCCACTGACTGAGATAAACACACTGCTCAGCTATGGTGACCCAGCTTTAAAACTTACCTTTTTTTTTTTTTTTTTTGTTGTTGATCTCAACCTACAAGTGCTTTTTGTAGGTAAAACTTTCAAATGATTTTACGTATAAAATAAGGCAGTGATGGGTTACTTAGGAATTTTATTAAAAATGAGATTAAACCTCAATGAAGGCATTTTATAGAAATACAAGAAATATCAAATAAAGACAAATCTGAGATTAAGTTCAATTATAAATAGATTTGAACTGGGAAAGCATAACTAATACTTGCATCATACCTTTAATCATACCTAAACACAAATGAAGTTTGTAATAACTGAGTGCTTTCATAAGTGAAGAAATATTTAGGACTATTTTCAAAAGAAACGAATAGTGGATATCCTGAAAAGTTACTTTCAAAGCTATTGCATTACTTATATAACCTAGTTGAAAGAATTGCATCTTATATTCTTTGTAAGATATGACAAAATGGGTTTTGTTGTTGTTGTTGTTGTTGTTATACAATTAAAAGTTGTTCAGGAAAGAAGGCTAATCATCATGAACTACACTGTTTAACTACAAGTAATACTTGCACAGTCTTAAGAATGTTAACTATATTGATGTAACCAAAAAGGGTGATACAGGTATATTGGGAAAATAGATTAATTTTTAATCTCTCTAGAAGGAAGTAAGAGCTATCATGTAAAAATAAAAATTGGGAAATAGCTATCCAAACATTTTATTTGGAAACAAGAAGATAAGTGACACTTGAAACAATTCAAAGATATAGGCAGGATGCAGAGGCTCACTCACACCTGTAGTCATAGCATTCTGGGAGGTGGAGGTGGGTGGATCACCTGAGTTCAAGATTTTGAGACTAGCCTGAGCTAGAGACCCCCATTTTAGGCATTGTGACAGACATCTGTAGTCCCAGCTCCTTGGGATTTTGAGACAAGAACCCAAGAGTCTGAGATTGCTGTGAGCTGTGACCACAGCACTCTAGCCCAGAATTACTGAGACACCATCTCAAAAAACAAACAAAATTTCAATATATAAAAATAGCAATAAAATAGGAAGAATGAACGAGGACTATTGTTTTTCTTGGAGAACTGTGTTTTTAATTATCACCCTGATAGTATTGTTTTGAGTATATGTACATTCAATTTTGATACAATTAAAAACTTGGATTGAGTGGCACCTGTGGCTCAGAGGATAGGGTGCTGGCCCCATATACTGAGGGTGGCAGGTTCGAACCTGGCCCCAGCCAAACTGCAACAAAAAAATAGCCAGACATTGTGGTGGGCACCCAGCTACTTGTGAGGCTGAGGCAAGAGAATTGCCTAAGCCCAGGAGTTGGAGGTTGATGTGAGCTGTGATGCCATGACACTCTACTGAGGGTAACAAAGTGAGACTCTGGCTCTAAAAAAAAAAAAAAAAAAATTAAAAAAAATTGGATAAAAATAACACATAAAAGAATTTTGTAAGAAATTAAGTTCTATTAAAAATTTTATAGTGAAGGGGAAAGCTACTTCAATATTTTTTTTAGCTAATGGAGAAAAGTGGAAATATTAATTAACCAAAATTATTATTTCTTTTCCAAAATTTTATAACACCATTAAGAATGACCAAAATGAAAAAATACACTGTGCAACCCTGTTTCACCAACAAATAAAACTATTTTGCTGTCCAAACTTGTATTTGGTCATAACATAGTGACCAGCATTGAAGGATTTGAGTCAGACTATGATGGTTTGAATCCATAAGGATACAAGGTTGTGCCCCTTATACATTTACATGAGTAAGTTAATTAGCCTATTTAGTAAACACATGCACCACTGCATTGTTAAAAAATTAAATAAGGGAATAAACCAAAGCATTTACCATGATGCCTAGAAAAAAATTCAGATTCAATAAATGTTATTTATGGTTAAAATCACAGCATAGAAATGTTTTTGTATCTCTTCACATAGGCACAAGTCCTGAGCCACTCTCCTCCTCTTCCCACAAGGCAGCCTGCTGCCATATTCCTCCTGTGTTCACTCGCTCCTGCCCATTCTTCAGAAAAACTGCACTAATTCCTGGTGTCAATATCATGGTCCCTTTCCTATCTTTATCTTTCATAGTATCCCACTTAATTCCTTAATAGCACTTAACTAGAAAAATAAATATTTTTAACTTCAAAATAAATATTTTTTAATGTAATTTTTATTCAATTTGCATTTGTGTCTGATAATAGGCTTAAAACTTTTTGTAGCGGCTCAGCGCCTGTGGCTCAATTGGCTAAGGTGCCAGCCACATACACCTAAGGTGGTGGGTTCGAATCCCCAGCCCGGGCCTGCCAAACAACAATGATGGCTGCAACCAAAAAATGGCCGGGCGTTGTGGAGTGCGCCTGTAGTCCCAGCTACTTGGGAGGCTGAGGCAGGAGACTCGCTTGAGCCCAGGAGTTGGAGGTTGCTGTGAGCTGTAATGCCATAGCACTCTACCCAGGGGGATAGCTTGAGGCTCTGTCTAAAAAAAAAAAAAAAACTTTTTGTAGCAGGGCCTATTTTTATGTCCATCTTAATTGGATCGTTGGCTCTGAACAGCGTTTGACACATCAAAGATGTTCACAAAATAATTGGCTCAAAGGGTGACTAAATAATAATTCTTGTGGCTACATAACTTTCCTTGAGGTTGCCAAGCTATTTCTTTCAGAACTGTTACCTTACTGTTGGAATACATCCCTTTTCCAGTTACTTCTCTTATCCATAGTCTCATCATTAAAAATAAGGATTTTTCTTGTTTTGAATTATACATGTTTAAGAAATACGCCTAAAATGTGAATACTTCTGTTTATATTCTTTGATCTTGCTTTATACTCTATATCCTCATAGTCACCTGCTCAAATAGGCAAGCAACATTATGTTTGAATATGTAAGTGAATCAATGGAGAAAGAAAGGAGTTAAGACCATCAATTAGGCAATTAGAAGTTTTCCTGATTTAATTTTACTTTGTGTTGTTTTTCTTAATTCTTCTCCCTAGTTGCCAAATATTTTTGCATGATGATCTTTTGAAAGGGAAACAGTACAATGTAGAGTGCTGAATTTTTTTCTTTGTTTTGGATATTAATAATTCTTTTTCTTCAGATTAATATGAGGATACAAATGATTAGGTTACACTGTTTGCATTTTTTAGGTAAAATCCAAGCTGTAGCTGAGCCCTTCACCCAAGAGGTGTGCTGTCTACCTCTACATTGTACCCATTGGGTGAGAGCACACATTTCCCCTTCCCCCTCCTCTCTCACTCCTCTTCCTCCTTCTTCCCCCCAACTTGAATTAAATTGAGTTTTTCTCTTGTATGGGTGTGTATTAATTCATCTACTGGCTTCATATTAGTATTGAGTACTTTGGAGACTTGCTTTTGCATTCTTTTGATACTTCACTAAGGAGAATATTCTTCAACTCCATCCAGGTAAATACAAAATATGTAATGTCTCCATCTTTTTATGGTTGAATAGAGTTCCATGGTATACATATATCACAGCTCATATATTGATGGCATTTGAGTTTTTTCCACATCTTTGTGATTATGAATCGAGCTGCAATGAACATTTGAGTGCAAATGTTCTTATGGTAAAATGGATTTTTAATTCTGGATAGATACCTAGTAACAGGATTGCAAGATTAAATGGAAGGTCTACTTGTAGCTCTTTGAATATTCTCCATAAATATATAATAATATATTTTTATAATAAATAATAATTCAATATGATAATAATATATAAATATCATAATATTAATCATATATACTATTATGTAGATGAATAATATATTGTTCAATTATTATATATATAACATTGAATAATTATTCAATATAATAATAATACAGCCTTCTTTCCATAAAGGCTGTATTAATTGGTGATCCCACTAATAGTGTAAAAGTGTTCCCTTCCCTCCAGCATTTGCAGCTTTGGGATTTTGTGATGTGGGCTGTTCTCACTGGGGTTAGTGGTGTCTCAAGGTGGTTTTGATTTGCATTTCTCTGATGACGAGGGATGTGTTTGTTGGCCATTCATTTGTCTTCTTTGGAGAAGGTTCTGTTCGTGTTGCTTGCCCACTGATAAATGTGTTGTTTGCTCTTTTCTTGTTGATTAATTTGAGGTCTCTGTAGATTCTAGTTATCAACCCTTTGTCAGATTCATAACATGTGAATATCTCCTCCCATTCTGAAGGATGTCTGTTTGCTTTAGTTGTACCATTAGCTGTACAGAAGATTTTTAATTTGATCTTGTCCCATTTACTTATTTTTGGTTTTGCTTCAATTGCCAATGGGATCTTCTGCATAAAATATTTTCCCAGGCCAACATAGTCAAGAGTTTTACCCACACTTTTGTCTAGAGTTTTTATTATTTTATGCCTTAAATTTCATTCTTTTATAGAGCTTGAGCCAATTTTTGTCAGTGTTGAGAGGTACAGGTCCAGTTTCAGTCTTCTTCAAGTGGCTGATAATAATTCCTTCTAAATGCCCACTTAAAAACCTCCTTCTTTAGCTGGGTGTTTTTGTGGGCACCTGTAGTCCCAGCTACTTCAGAGGATGAAGCAAGAGACATTGCTTAAGCCCAAGAGTTTGAGGTTGATGTGAGCTGTGAAGCCACTCTACTGAGGGTGACATAGTGCGACTCTGTCTCAAAAAGATAAATAAATAAAATAAAATAAAAAATAAAACCTCCTTCTTCAATGTAATTTTATAACTACTCAAAGCTGACTCATTAGAAAATATTTCAAAATTCTTTTGTGAGTCACTGCTTTTGGATAATCCTTTTTTGTTGTTATCTAAGCCTGATTTAGTTGACCCCTCTCCCTCCAAAAATCATCATCATCATCATCATCACCACCACCTGATACATCCTGAGTGGTCATGTGCAGGACATCATGGTAAACATCCTGTATGCATCATCATGTTTCATCATGCAAAAACCACACTCATTACAAAGCCAAACTCCTTAACTTGGTACATAGACATAAAGTCAAATGAAAAAGTAATTTGGCTATGACCCACTTTCAATTTCATTTTATCCAGTAGATAATATTATCCCCCCTTTTACAGATGTGAAAACTGAGCCTCAGAAGGTACAAGTCACTAGTTTATGTCATGAGATAAAGAGCAATGGGTCTTTTTGTATTCAAAATCCTTATCATCAACTGGTACAGCATGCAGTCCCTATCCTCTACTTCTAGTCTGATATTTATAATAGCATTTTTACATTTCTGCCACTCAACTATAAGCTCTGGGGTGTTACATACTGTTCTTTATTTTTAGTTGTGTACTTACCACATATCATAGGGCACCACAGGTACAAGTCACCCCATGATACTAAGTAAACTTTATTTCTACTGACCTTTATGAATGGGCTCACCCCAATGTCTTAGAAAGGACTCTTGCTGACATCACATTCAACTTTCATATTTCTGCCATTTTGCAAAAATAACTTTACTAACTTAACTACATGTTGTGTCTCTTCTTATTTGAACTTTCTACTCTGAATACTATTTAAGCCTTCTAAGTTTCATTTGAAATAACAAAAGAAGTTTTAGTCATTCTGATTCAGCTTTTTATTTTTCTTATTTCTCTGTCAGTTCTTCCTCTCCCCTGGGAAGATAAATACCCAGCTCCTCCCAAATCTAAACAGTTTAATGAGTAGACACCTGAAGATTTAAGGAATGTAAAAGATCTGGAAACAATCAAAACAAAAATTCCCAAGTAAACTCAACCAAAAAGAAAAAAAGGGTTAATTGGTTTAAAAAAAAGAATAATAAAAAAACTCAAAATGTCAGCTGGAGTCTCCTAACTCTTCAGAACTTGTTAAAATTGGCTCAAAACCCCATCCCATCTCCACTGTTCTCCCAGATTCCTGTGAATCCCTGATGCGTGGGTTTCCCTAACAATTAAATCCGAATGATAGTTGCTCTTTTTAAACAGTCCCTTGACCATTTCCGTAGTATTACTTTTTATTTCATAAAAGAAGAAACTGAGGTCCAGAGAGCTATTTATTAATCCTTTTCTAATTCACACTGCTGGAATTTATAATAAAAACTCAAAACCCACATCCAAGTCACTTTGATAGGGTGACAGTGTGACGTGTTTAGTGCAGATGGGCAGGATCAGAAGTGCCCCTTGTCTGCTCTGCTGTGCTTGCTCTCATCAGCTCCTGCTCAGGACTAACACTGTCCTCAAGTCACCTGCAGCTGGGCTACCGCACAGCAAGTTGGACTATTCCTCTGCTTTGTAGAACTCTAGTTTTGGAAGAAACATTGACATTTTGTCTGGCTTTGACCGTCTCTCACCAATACAAGCCGCCTCAGGCTGTGTGGTCGCCCAGCCACCTCCTCCCTTCCCTCTCCTTGCTCCCAGGTTCAGGGCTCTGCCGCTGTCCTCTAACTACTGTCCTGAGGCCTGGAAATTCCCCTCTCCCCTGTCACTGTAAAGCTGTGACTCTTCAAGGTGTTTTCTAAACCAAAAGAGATTCTTTTCTTATTTCCATCACTCAGCGACTCTTTTATGTCTCCTGCCACATCATTGTCCACCCCCAGCCCAGCCCTCTCAGGTGTCCTTGGCCTCCTGTCTTTGCAAGGACAAATCTGCAGACCTCTGCTCTGCACAGCCCTGGGAATATGTAACTTTTCTGTCAGTAAAACCAGAAATATTAATTAAGATTTCTTCAAATCACACCTTAATTGCCAGAGTTCTTTCTTTTTCAATTTGGTGGAAGCAAAAATAGAAAATTGAGTATAAGTTTTCTAGTACTGGGCAAAAGCATCGTTGCTTTTTAAAGAACTGTTCACCGAGATATTAGCTATCAGTCAACTTTGACATACAAGTGACCCTATACAAATACAGTATTTATATCTGTAATTCTATACAGGTAGATATATATGGAGGATGCCAACGAACTGTATATACATTTTAAGAAAGGAAAAACTGTGGGGTGGTGCCTGTGGCTCAGTGAGTAGGGCACCAGCCCCATAGACTGGAGGTGGCAGGATTCAAACCCAGCCTCAGCCAAAAACTGAAAAAAAAAAAAAAAAGAAAGGAAAAATTGTGTTAAATTTGTAATACCATGTCGTGTTTGACTTCTGCAATTACAAGAGGTGCTCAACGTGACTTGTATTCATCTTTTGTTATTGGTATATATTGAGTATTGCAATTTTAATGCAGTTTTTCCTTTCTTAAAATGTGAATACATTTTTTGGCACTCTGTACTTATATAGAGGTGACATAAGAATATTATAAAATTATATTTTAAAATATATTTTTATGTATATGATATATAAACGATATACACAAATATATAATTGTCAAAGCTAATTGATAACTATATTATATATATAACACAATACATATAAGTATGGATATACAACGTATATGTATGCACATACATGTATATGCATATATATTCACTATGTATTAAACTTTATGTGCACATATATATAAGTTCACATGCATATCTGCACTACTCCATTGCATAGTAAAATACAGCACGTGTAATATATCTACCGCCTGCAGTTTATCTCTTTCGTAAGGTGTTGTTTAAAGCAGAAAATTCACCATGTTCATTCACGTACACATTCTTTCTTGATTCAACATAGCTGTTGTGAAGAAAAGATGTCCCCAGTAAAAACTGTTGCTTTTATTTTGGCTACTGGTTTTAAAGTCATGTTACGAAATGGCAGAAAGTTATGGAGTTTAGCAAGATCATATATTTAACTCAGAAGTGAAAGTTGGATGTGAAGTTCTATGCAGGACCCCCAGCTACTGTTCTACACCCCGGCTACTGGTTGGCTACATTGTAGAACATCGCCGTGGCTTCCTCATTTGGTGAGAAGGCTGACTGGTCTTCTGCCTCTTCCCCCTCCCTCACTTTCCCAGAAATTGGCTCTCTATCTATATACATGCAGTCAAGGTATTTCTTCTCCACAGTATGTCATAGACCTAAAGAGTCAGATGTTATAATTTTTCCATTTTTCATCCTTTTGAAAGCTTTAATATTTTGCTGTAAATGTGATTGTAAAAAGCTATAAATTTCTCACCTAATCCTTTTTAAATCCCTCTGACATGTGACCAGGAGTTGGAAATACATAAATGTTAAATTTTATGTTTTTTTCCGTGTCACCATAGCCTGTTATTCTATTATAAACTGTCATCTCTTACCCAATCAAAGGAAAAGCTTATGGTAGTCCAAGGAACATTCCTTTTTGCATGAATTTACCAATCTTCATTGGATGTAGGGTGGTGGATGAAACTTGGCATTTTCAAAAATGGTAGCACTGAGTAGGGGGAAAAAATGTCTCACTTACCCCTGCTTTGCTTCTCCCTAGTTTCAGTATAAAAATCTCTGTCTGTGTTTGGGTGCATTCTGTCACCAGAAATATTTCTCTGTAATTTAAGAATATTTCCTTCTGATTATTTTTTTAATTTCAAACTCAAACTCAATCTTCACAGCTTTTGATCCCAGATGAAGATAGGGCATGTTTTGCTCAAAATTGCTATTTTTTTCATAAAATAGAGAATTGGCACACTGGTTTCAGAACAAAACTGTTTTACTCGGCCTTTCACTGTTGTTAAACACTGGCCAGCCAACAAATCAATAATAAGAGTTTGTGATCTTTTGTTTCAGTTCAGGAGAGGTGAGAGGAGTGAGGCGTAGGAAGCTTGGAAGACTTCCATGGCAATCCCAGCACCTTGTTTTATGAGTGTCAGATACTGAGCAAGTACTTGCCCTTTTTCTTAGCCTGTTTCCTCACCAGCAAACTGGCAATAATCACATTTACTGTAGGGTTTCTTGTGATGTTTTTAGGCTTAAAAGAAATAAGGTCTTTCTGTCACATAGCATACATAGGATTATCAGTCACTAGTTCCTAATAGCATCAGGCGGTTGCCAAACTAAGTTTGAATCATTATTTTGCTCTTTGAACAAGTGGTTGTTTCCAAGATATGAGCAGGGGATATACATGATGAAGCTGGAGCACCCTGTGATGCCAGATAGAGAAAGTGTTTAAGAGAGAAAGGGGATGTCTTAAGGGGACACACAAGCCAATCTGAACAAGCTTCTACTGCCCAAAGTTAGAAAAATTTGA
>NW_003852501.1:4768036-4768369 GCF_000181295.1 Otolemur garnettii
AGAAGAGGTAGCTCTTCCTTCCTCATTCTGATACAGGACAGGTGGCGCCCCAGCCAGCTCAGCCCAGCTGGGCTGGAGGACCCGCTGCCTCCACCTTGGTGGTGTTTGTGCAGTGGTAGCCGGCAGAGGAACCAGTGGGCTGGAAAGTAGGCAAGGGCGGGGAGCCTCCCTCCCCCACCGGAGGCTCCAGTAGCCAAAGGGACTGGACAACTGCTGGGGAGACACCGGCACCCTGGTGTCTCCTTCCCTTTACACTTAGGACTAAATATGGAACCCCCATTTCCTATGCCTAGGTCAATTTCATGTAAGTTTCCTAGGCCTCAGTTCTGTGAA
>NW_003852501.1:4768493-4772350 GCF_000181295.1 Otolemur garnettii
CCCCAGCTGAAGGAACTATGTCCATTCATTAGTACATTCATTCACCGTGCCCCAGTGGAAGAGACTGTGTCCATTCATTTCCTGGCCTCATATAGAAGGAACCCATGCACCTATATTTACTGCTAAAGGGAGAGAAACAGAGAGAGAAACATGGAGAGAGATTTTCTCTACCGACTAGGGTTTTCTCTCTCTACCAGGAACTTCAGTGTTTTTGTATTCTTTTCTGTAATTATTCTTCAAATCACCGAGACCAAGAACCTTAAAGTCCAGTGTCAGGTTTGGTGAGCCAGCCAGGAGGCATGATGAAATTCTGGTATCAATTCCAATGGATGAATATAGAAGGAATGTAGAAAATATACAAGATTCACTTAAAAACATGAGTGGCATGTTTTTAGGATACTGACATAGGATACTGCACCCTCATTTAAAACTGAATTATGTTTGTAATTTCCCCTTTATAATAATATATATATTTTTTATTTTAAAATTAGGTGTATCCAGATTAAGCAGAATGATTTTGAAGTATTTCTTCTTTTTCTGTTTTCTATAAGGTTTGGCATGATCTGTTTTTTTGAAATTATCTTTTATTTTTATTGTCTATTTTTTGAGACTTAGAAAAAAATAATAAGTTAATCGATGACTCCATACTGAACCTCAGAGTCAAAGCATTCTATAATAGACATACTCTTATTTGACAATATGAATGTTACTTTCTTGGCATTACTATTATGATTATTGCTTAATACTTCTTTGCAGCAATCATCTGATTTCTTTTATGAATGTATTTATCCTCATTCATTCTTCACAAGGTTTTTGTATCTAGTCCTTATCTTAAACATTATTATTGTTGTTAAATTTCAAGCCTTTTTAATTCTGGGAAGGCAAAAAGTGGAAACCTTATAATCACATGTATATGTAAAAATTAAAAAAAAGATTTAAAAAAATGAGTGGCATTTTGAGGTGAAGCAAAATCATTGTATAGTCTCAAAGTATTTCCCCAAGACACTTACTTAATCATAAATGGAAAAGAGTACATTTATAATGGAAAACCCCACAGAAACCCCTTCAGCTAAGTATCAAGGTTAATATCACTGCTGACAAAACACCCTGGCAGGATCTGCCTCCCCCCCTCCCCCGCTAAGATGCACTAAAAATGATACATCACTTCCGTGATCTTCTTGCCAAAAAATGAGCAACTTCAATCTAATAATGAACAAATATAGAACAAGTCCCAGAGGACATTCTATAAGACAGCTGGCCAATACATGTTAAGCATCAGTATCATGACAGACCATGCAGGACTGAGGTCTGTGTGAGTCCTGGCATTGGACCCTGGAACAGAAAAAAGGACATTAGTAGAAAAATGGGGGAAAGGCTAAGAAAATCTGTGTTTAGTGAATAATGTAGCACAAATGGTAATGTATTACTTTTGATAATTGTACTCTGGCTATTTAAGATGTTAAAATTATTGAAGACTATTTTTAGGGTATATGCAACTTTTCTGTAAATCTAAATGTATTTTCTACTGAAAATGTCTTTAGAACCGTTATAATTTTTTTGGTAATAGATCTAAAATATCAATGAAAATGACTTATTTGTAAATATATTATCTCAAATTAAAATGTAAAATTGCAAGGCAAATGCTACGAATCTATCCCAATTAGATACCCTTTTCAAAGATAAATGCTATTGTTTCTCATCAACTGTTTTTAATTTTCTTTTTTTGAGGTGAGTATCATGCGCTCAGGGTCACAGCATAATTTGTTGAAAGGCAAACCTATATGAAATTGTGGCATAGAATCTGAACTCAGAGATGACATCCAGGAATTGTCTGCAAACCTCTGTGCAAAGACTATCACAGAGAAGTTCAGGAGGGAGTGAACTGACTTTGCTGATCATGCTATTTTTGACTCTTGCCTCAGATTTTTCTCTGTTTGAGGAATGAAAAAGTACCTGATATCCTCTCAGAGTAAGCACAGTATAAGAAAGGTAGAGAGGAAACGTCAGCTTCCCACACCATATCCAAATATTCCAGAATTGAAGATAATTCTTGCATCATCAGAAAAGTAACAGAATTGTGACCAATATAAGAAATAAAACAAAGTCATTGAAATCATGGGTTCATTTACTGCAACATGATGCAAAAAACAAGTCACATTTATTTTCAGTCAAAATTAAACATTTAAAAACGTTTTTAGGTAAGTGTAATAGTCACAGGACTCTTGGTTTCAAAGTATGGAAACTTTTTAAAAAGAAACCTTAACATTTTACTAGACATACCAAACATGATTAGTCCATGATGATGCAATCAAATATAATTTATGTAATTATAATTAATAAAATGATAAATATCCATGTTTCTTAAATGATATTATCTTTGTTTTTTAATGTATAAAAATTCATGCAATTTCTAGTAAAAGTCAAAAGATATATGCATGATTATTAGAATGCTCATTTCAATGTTAATGATATTTACAGTACCAGCTCATGGCCAAGGATTTATCGGTCCAGCTTCTCAATAGTAGAGTCACTTAATTGGAGAGAAGTTCTGATAATGCCTGGTATGCAATCCTATTTCCTGCTCTAGCCTAATAGGACCAGGAAAATGAATACTAGAATTGGTGTCTTACAATACAATGTCCTACAAAGGAATTTGAGATAATTTTTTTATTTTTAAATAGTGAGACTTAAGAGCAAAATAATATTTTTAAATAAGACATGAATTGTTAAAAAAAAAAAAAAGACATGAATTGTTTAACTATCTGGGAAATGATAAATTGAATTTCACTGCAGTCTTCTGTCTCCAAATAATCAATGGACTGCTTAGTGACGCTTCAGTTCTCAACCCTACCCTAGCAAAGAGAGACATGGTTCTGATGAGTTGTCTCTCTGCTTCCCATGATCTGGTGTGTGTTCTTTCTTAAAGCTCAAATGCAGTGATCCTTAATATTTTGGATCAGCCCTCTCTGAATATGATAAAATTTCAATATTCTGTATGTATATCTCTAAACTCACCACAATATTCTTGCCATTTCAGACAATTCCTTGCTCTCCTGAAGTCCTCCCACTGGCTTTGGTTTAACAACATGTGTGACACAGCATTTCTTACTCTACAATTACTATATCAGGCATAGCTTTGGCCTACACAATTAAGAAGCAGGAATATTGGTAGCATTCTAACACTGGCTCTCAAGGAAATCACAGTATAGTAGGGGAGACCATATACCCTCTCACAGAAACAAAAATTACCTTTCACGGGTATTTTCCACATGCTTAGCATGTGTTATTTCATTACCTTTCTGATCCTGTGTCAGACCTCATCTGACATAATGATTTTCCTGTTTTGCTCCAATGTCAGAAAATTTCTGACATGTTTTGTGTGTGTGTGTTTGTATGCACACACCTGTCATGCCATGACAAGGAGGTTTGTGACAATGCTGAATACACCCTTTGGCCCTCAAACACAGTTGATTGCTGGTTGTAGGAAGAAATAGCCTGTTCAATTTGAAAACCAACAGTCGTTCTAGAATACACAAAGTTCATGGGAAGAGTGGACAGAGCTGATCAGTACTGCAGATGGTACAGATTTACAAGGAGATCCTAAAAATGGTGGGAAAAAACTATTCTTCTGGCCAATGAAAGCTGCCGAAACAGCTATGTCCTTGACTCATTAGATAAGAAGAGCAGAGGAAAAAAATGCAGACACACTTTTGTTACAGGAGAAATCTCATCACTTAGTATGTGATCAAAGTGAGGAACAGAAATTCAAGAAAGAGGGGAAGGCCATCATCTTCTGACATTTAGGAAAGGCTAAATGGGAAGATGCATTTTAAAGTGCAAAATAAAAAAAAAAAAAA
>NW_003852501.1:4773646-4782295 GCF_000181295.1 Otolemur garnettii
CTGATGGTCCCAAAGCCAACTCAAATCCAAGCCACAGTGAGAGGGTGAGGACAGAGGCTGACCAGGAGGAGACCTGGTCTAACGTACCAAAGCACAACTTTCTAAATGTGCCCAAGGGATGGGTGTCGGCCACAGAAAGGCCTACTCAGGGGAAGGTCAATGTGAGGTCCTGAGGAAATAAAGATGAAGGGGGCTGGTCAAGGTGGCTAACGCCTGTAATCCTAGAACTCTAAGAGGCTGAGGTAGGTGGAAAGCTTGAACTTAAAAGTTTGAGACCAGCCTAAGCATGAGCAAAACCCCATGCTCTACCAAAACTTGCCCAGCATCCTGGCCAGCACTTGTAGTCTCAGCTACTCTAGAGGCTAGAGGCAAGAGGATCACTTAAACCCAGGAGTTTGAGGTTGCTGTTACCTGTGATGCCATAGCAATTAAGCCTGGACAACAGAGTGAAACTGTCTCTGAAAAAAAAAAAAAAAAAAAAAGATGAAGGGTAAAGACATCCTTGAATAAAGTTTTTGGTGTTCCTAAGAGCAAGGGACAGCTGTGTTGAGATGCACAGCACCAAGGAACCTGTAGCAAGCACACTGGGAAACAGGCAGAGAGGAGAGAGGCCATTGTCTAGGGGACCTTTGATGCATGCATGTGGAAAACTAGGTTTAGTATAAGAGGCCACAGGAAGCCACTGGATCATGAGTCACAGGGTTTTGATCAAGAATGTAAGCAATTCATAGGCAAAGTCACTAGATCCAGATGGCATGAGATCATGGAACATTCTAGAAGGCTAGCTGCCATGAAGCAAGGGAAAGGAACAGGTGCAGGAGCCACTGCAGGGAGAAATTCATTAAGTCTGTGTAATAATGGCTTTCACTTGGAAGAAAAGAAGAAAGCAAGTCCCCTCCAGGGAAGAATGGACAAGGTATTTGAAGGATTTTAATAGTATTATTTTCAAAACACAAAAATCCTTAAGTCCTCACTGAACTGTGTTCATTCAGATTTAACCTCCACATTCATGCTACTGATTTCAGCCTGTATGAAGGACTTTCTTCCTTCCTTGAGTGTCACTCCTGTTTCTCTAGATTACTAAATAAATCTGAATATTTTCTACAGTGGTTTTCCAACACAGACTTCCTTGGAGCTAGTGAGAAAGACAGGGGAGATGCAGACTCTGACTGTAATATCTTGGATCCCCAGACATGGGATCACATCCTTGCTTTTGTTGTTTTTGTAAGAAAGACACAAATCAGGTAATTACTGGCACCATAACCAAGTTGCCCCATGACAACAGCTTGAAGGCACACAGCCTCCGTCTTTATACCATGTCCAGCCATCCAATCATGGTGCGATGGTCTAACACAGAACAGAAAAGAGTGGCTGAAACCAGCATCTTACCTTCATTGCACTTATTTTAAGGTTTGTTTTTTTTTTTTCCTCTCAGCCAATTTGGTGCATTTGTTGGGTGCATGATGTTGCTAGCAAAGCTTTCTGGGTTATTGTTAGCCAATTTCAAGAGTTTCATGTTGTCAAGTCAAATTCATCCATTTTAGTTCCACCACCAAAGTTAGCTAATTCCCAAGAAAGCCAGAAGGCAAGTTGTTGGAAGACAAGCTGATTGTGAAATAGAAGTCCACGTTCTACCCAGCATGCTCAAATTGTACTAGCGCAATGCCCTTTCTCATAGTTATCCAGCATGCCGTGGCCCCTGCCTCTCCTGGGAATGTAGATCATCATCGTGACACTGAAAGCCACACCTCCACAAGGGCATGTCGGCACTCAGCACAGTAACTCAGATATCCATTGAAAGATAGACAAGGGTAAGCACTGCTCTTTATAAAGCTTAGCTGGTCGTCCATGCACACATCTACAGACAGGATAGCTGAGGCAGGAAAAAAGAAAAGAAATATATATGTGTGTAAATGTGTTGATTTTAAACACTTTTTATGCAGGTTTTAAAAAGTCACATGAAGTTTAATAACAGTATATTAATTTGCTAGGGCAGCCATAACAAAGTATTACAGATGGAGTGGCTTAACGACAGAAACTTTCTGTCTCATGTTATGAAGCTACAACTCTGAGATTGAGAGGTGGGCAGGCTTTGTTTTCTCCTGAGGGCTTTCTTCTTAACTTATAGACAGCCTCCTTCCCCCGGTGTCTTCACATGGTCTTCTCCTTGTCCTCATTTCCTCTTCTTATAGGACATCAGTCAGACTAGGTTTGGAAAACCCAATGACCTCATTTTGCCTGAATTACCTCTTTAAAGATCTTGTCTCCAAATTCACTTTCTGAAGTACTGGAGGATAGGACCTATGAATCTGGGGGGACACAATTCAGCCCAGGACATGTAGTATCCCGTTCAGTAACTTTGTGAGGCACAATTCTTGATGTTAAGTTTAGGAGTTAATTCAGGGTATGTCGTACACAGCTCCAGAGTGAGTTGCAAAAATATCATTGATTGGACTTTGTCTGACACTCTAGAGAAAAGACTTTCATTTGTTTTTGTTTCTCATCACTCAATTCTTGATGTTACACTCATACAATACAACACACTGGTCATTGTGCTATGAATAGTAAAGGATTCCAAGACATCTGACACAGTCCTCATTTTCAATACTATTTCAAACCATATTTGAGAACTAATGAGATTATGGGGTGGGTATATGAGCAATGCCAAAATGTAAGCCCTCAAAGCAGAGACTGGCACAGAGTCAGCATTGACTACTTGTTTTCTGTAAATATCATATGAATAAAATTATTTTTGCAGCACAGTTTTTGGCATCTGAAGAGAGTAAAAGTGAAGCTGATTCTGTATTTCAGAAGATAACTTTGTGGCATTTTTGCAGTAAAGACTGAGGTTTTAGGAGTAAAGATGAGACTGTGTCTTATGAGAATCAAAAGTCAAAAATGAAAGTCGACAGCTAAAGATCACCTACGAATAGTCATTCCAATTCCTTACCTTTCAAAAAATTTTCAAGAATTTCTTGAGCAAATCAATTATGGGGAATTGGTACATAGGAAAGCTAAGAGGCAAAGAGTTATAAAATTATATCACGTTTTTAAAATGTCATATACAGTTTAATTACACATTAATCTCTTATTCGATTAATGTATTTCCTTAGTTAACAGAATTTTGTCTTCTTAAGGTAAGAAATCTGCTAATTTCATGATATGTCTTTAATTTTTTTTTTTTTCTCTGTGGAAGACAATCTGAGTCAACAATTTAGTCCTTTTTTCCCCTTCCAGTGTTATGGAAAATACTATTTCTATATTGACAGCCAGCATATCATACTTTAATCCTTCTGGAACTTCATTTGTGCCAAGTAAGAAACCTTCAAACACAGTTGTTAAGAGTGACCAGGGCGGGCTGTCTTTGAAAAGCCCCTGGCTGCCACACACCCATTGCTAGAATTTCTGCAGACTCAAAGCTAACACGTAGGCTTGTGTAGTGTTTTTTAAGATCCTCAGTGTTAGTAATAAAAAAGTCATAAATAATTCCTGTGTGAAGCTCTCTAGTTTTCATCAGTATTTTTGACTTAATACAAAGGTATTTTAGAAGTAAGCCTTATTACTGTCTGTGAAACAATGCAAGGCTGTGGTAGGTCTATTTGAGACAAGATTTTACAGCTATGTCATAAAACATATCTGAGTAAAAACACATGGTTTCTTGATCATTAAGATTTTTCCAATCGAATGGGCCAAGCTTCACAATACAGCAGAATTTGGTTTCTGTGTTGGTACCTGTAATGAATAACCAAATAAACCCAGAAGGCCATGAGAGTAACATTCCCTAAAATCTAGTGCATCTTTCCTGAAGTACACAAATAAACCTCTTGATTTAGTCCAAAATAAAATATGCCCAGACGTGTGGGCTCAAATCCATTCAATTGCTCGTAACAGCTTCTATCTGTGGGCATCAGGGCTGATTTCCTGTTCCAAATCACTTCTTGATGATATTAAAATGTTTTCTGCAAAATGGTAGTGATGTAATTCCTTGAAAAGGAATCAGATAGAAATGTAAATCAAAGAAACTTCAAGTTAGGAAAGCATTGGCCAAAATTATTTCCTAAAACTCCTTTTCTTACCCCACCATGGGGAAAACTTTTTAAGACATTGAAAAGAATCGGGCAAATTTCCAATACAGTATTATTAACTCTAGATCTCATGATGTACATTAGCTTTTTCGACTTATTTATTCTCTTTAACTGTAAATTTGTAACCTTTGACCTCCATTTCCTCATTCCCTCCACCTCTCTGCTTCCATAACCATCTACCTACTGTTTCTATGTATTCCACTTTTTAAAAAAGATTCTACATATGAATGACAGCATGCAGTATTTTCCTTTCTATATAAAAGCATGATGTCGTACATCTTAAATTTGTGTTAAAAAAAAGAAAAGAAAAGAAAAGAATATTGCAATATGTAACATGCACCTACATTTCAAATTTCAGATTAACGGCCTGAGCTCAAATTGGGTTAAAGAAAGCACAATGCATTTAGCAATCATTCATCCCCCCCTTACTTGGTACTCTCATTGATTTATTTAAAAAAAAAAAAAAAAAAGAGTCACTGTGACCAACAGGGTAAGATGATACATGCCATTGTTTATTCTCAACATGTGTGTGGCTGAAATATCTGAACTTCACATTCTTTTCACAACCTATTTCCTGGCACACAGTGCCCAACTCTGGGTCCTTAACAGTACGCATGACAGGGGGAAGGTGTGATCCCCATAATTTTCTCTCTATCAGGGGTCCTAGTGACCCTCCCTCCACACCTACTGTTGTCCATATTCCAGGTCTGGCTACATAGTTTCAGATTCAGGGAACTCCTGGGAATAAATCATAGGATGGAATCATTCAGGAAGTCCTGTAAGCTAAGTGTTTTTAATGCTACTTGGCTTATTCCAGGTTCTTAAGTTACATACACTCCCAATGTGCTGTTCTGGATGTGGGTGGCCTCAGTAAGTCACCAGCAGCCCCAACCCCTCTGGCCCTGGACAAAGAGCTGCTCTCCACTCTGCTCTCAGTGGTGGAGGGAGGAGGGAGGAGGGAGCAGGGAGCTCCCTCCCAGTCCCAAGGAACAAACAGGCCAACCTGTGAACCTGTGATTTCAGAGCATTAAACACGTTCCTATGTTGGAACTCAGTTTCTGCAGCACACTCACATTTTTCACAGGAGACACACCAAATCCTTTCATAGCTTTTGTACACACACACAGAGAAAAACGGAATAAACAAGTCATTCTTTGTATTCTAAGCAAATGAGCTACTTGGATTCAAAACACATTATACCTTTATTGCTAATCATTAGTAAATGAAACTGATTTTGGATTCCAGCAGTATATATACATCCAAATGGCCAAATTTCATAACTAGGATGAACACATACGTCAGTAATTACCAAATAATATGCAGCTTTTATAATACAAATAATACTGATACTAAGGTATACTGAGCTTGTACAATGTATCAGATACTGTTCTTAGTGCCCTTAATGATCTAGACCACAGCCCCATGAGATAAATGAAGACATCATAGGCACAGAGAAATGATGTGACTAGTCCCAGGTCTCAAAACAAGCAAAGAGTTGACCAGAGATTTGATTCTACAATATCCACCACAAAAAAAAAAAAGTGTTTGGAAAATAGGAACTGCTCAAAGCTCTGTGAACGCAGTCCTAGCCCCCCACCCCCATTCCTCCCCACTTTTGCTTCCACTGTCTGTGGTTTCTGAAAATCCCAGTGAATTATCCTCACCCTTAGAATTCCCGCTGAGAGATCTGCTGTGTTATACATCCCATCTGAATAAGGAACTTTCCTGGCAAGGAACAACTGCCTCTTAAATGATTAGTAGCTGCACTTTCATTTCTTCAGATAATTTAACAGACATTTGTTGTGTTCCCTATGGCAGAGAAAGGAAAGAATTTGCTAGAAATAACAAAGATGGGAGCGACAGGCCCTGATAACCAGGAGCTGGCAGTTCAGTGCAGAAGTCAGAGTCACACGTAAGAATAGAGACCACAGGAGGAGACACAGGCACAGATGGCTGTGGAAGAAGGTGGAGAGTGGCCCAGAGCCAGTTCGAGGAGGTCAGGAGAATTTTTGCTTTGTTATAAATAAAGAAAAACATTTCTGGGGGACCGGGCATAGGGGAGGACTTTTAGACCATACATATTTATTTTTCACTTAGTGTTAGGTGTTAGAACTTGATGGACTTACCAGAAGGAAAAGAAGCAGTGAGAAGACCAACAGAGAGAAGCAGAGTGTAATTTCCAGCAGAGCTCACCCAAAGGGACAAAGGGCCGTGTGCTGCTTAGACACAGAAATCCCAAATATACTAGTGGTCACAGGGCATTGCTTGCAATAAACAGATCCAAAAAAGGATTTCAAACACACTCCGTGCACCACTCCTTTGCCCAGTTAAACCCTGGCATTTATCTGACAGCTGGCATCCTATAGTTCTCAGATGCTGTGTGCCCTGGTGAAGAGACTCCTAGCTCTCAGCTCCCACCCAGCATCTCAGCCACCCGGCACCATCACATGCGGGCCTGCATGAGGCTCTGGAAGGAAATTTGTGTCTCAGCCCAAAACCAGAGTGTGAGTTTGCTGTTTCTCTTATTAGTCTAATTGTGCACACTAAAATATCTAGAACCAGAGCCCACTTTTTTTTCTAATAGTGCCAACCACAGTGCATTCCCACACAGGTCCTACTAGATCACAGGGCATGGCAGGAGGGATGCCACCACAGGCCTTGCCTACAAGTGTCTTTTCTCCTACATACTGCAAACCTTTCCTAAACACTTAACTACATACATGTGTGCATGCATGTGTATACATACACATACACAAATGTGCATACGCATAGTGTATTTACACATATATAGTCATATACAAATACACTTGGGGTATTTGCATGTCTAAATGCAGTAACATTATTTAAAAACACTTTCACGAGGGCCTCAATCATATTGCTCCACAATTTCTTAGAATACAGAATTAATGACTTTTGCAAATGAAGAAATTAAGACTCCAGCTTACTGACGTGTTTACACCAAACCCCTCTAAAGCAGAGCTGGGGATAGAATTAATAATTTCCTATTCTGCATTTGATCTGCTTGTCCCTCTGTACTCTGCTAAATTATATAAAAGGCATGAGCCTGTCCTCACCTACACACAAGCCAGGCGTATTTTCTGATTCCTCTTGACTTCTAAGCAAAGGCAGTCCATTCAATGCCCCTTCACGATAACGATCACCTAGATTAAAAGTAAGCCCTTTGGAAGACGCAGTTGCTTTTTCCACCGAGAGATCCATCTTGTGATGTGTGACATTTTTGTTTCCATTATAAAAATGACAGCTCGTGGCTATGAAAATGGCTGATGAGACGTTTAAAGGTGTTGTGTGAGCTCCTGATAATGGTGCCATTAATCTTAGCGTCACAGAGACTTGAGCAGACTAGCAGATCATCCACTGCTCCGTGAGTGGTTGATTTAATTATTTTGAGCCATCCCTGATTAGATGGCAGGCAGTGCCATGGCAGACTTCCCCTGAGGTGGCCCTTGTCTATCAATAACCCCCGTTCCCTCTGTCCTGCTGCTCCTGGGCCCTCTCCCAGCTCCCAGGTCCCGGCTGCATTACAGCCGGCTGAACTTGCTACCCAGGGGTTAGCGTGAGATGGAATGGGGGCAAGGGGTTCTGAGTCTGGGGGACTGAAGATCACAGGGATTTGTACTCTGTGTTCCCTTTCAGTCCTTGGAATTTTTCATCAATTTTTCAGTCACCCAGAATCTGTTCTGGAATTCAAGAAACTTAATAATGATGCCATGTAAAGGAATTATTACAGATGTCTACATGATCCCCTTGAAAGAATCCTTTACATTTCAGAAAAATACCTTCCTTTGAAGAGGAGATGCCCATAAAGGCCCATTGGCTCCCATTGAACTACATATTTTTGATTTCCTAATACCAGGCTTCAAGCGCACTTTTGGCAATCCACCAGGAATTTTGGGTAGGAAGGTTTTGAGTTACATACCTTCATACAATAAATTTTATCTGACAAGTCAACCACTCACTTTTATTACCATGTCTCATTTTCCCGGGCACACACACTTTACAGATTCAAAAGGCCCACCCTCCCCCCAGCCCTGGGTGTACATGTCCTCTTTGTCAAACATTCTTTGAATGCGCTAAAGTAAGACCATTTTTCTAATTACATTTTGCACAGAAAGTTTACTTTTTGAAATAAATACCTACAAATTCTATGAGACAACTGTCACTAATAAGAACGTTCATGAATACAAAGTATACTATTTAAATTTTATGGGTTATTGTTCGACTGCTGTTATAAAATGCTTTCAAATTGTTTTTCTTCCTCTGATGCAAATATAGTTGCTGAGGAAGTGAAGGGAAGCCTCAGTAGTTTTCATTAGTGCAATAATTTAAAGATTGTTCCCTTTATTTGTTTGTAAATACTGGGAAGCTTTTCTATATGACACTCTCACTGCAGAGAAAGAGGCTGCCAGCGGGTCCTTTGTCCCAGCGGAGAGCACATTTCACACTGCTGGCTACCATTGCCTTCTACCCTGCAATATTAAAAGAGAGGTGGAAAATGTACGTAGTCTAATGTCAGACAATCAGAGATGTAGTTTAGAGGGATTCA